>NW_006408665.1:2742947-2781681 GCF_000296735.1 Chrysochloris asiatica | reverse complement strand
GCATGCGAAAATCGTGTGGTGAATAAGGAAGACCTTAGAAGAATGTATGCATTTCCGTTATGGTGTTTAGGAGAATATTAAAAGTACCATGGAATCCTAAAAGTACAAGCAGATCTGTGTGGAAAGAAGTACAGCTAGAATGCTCCTTGGAAGCCAGGATGGCCACACTTCCTCTCATACTGAGGACTTATCGTCAGAAGGGACCGTTCCTGGAGAAGGATATCATGTTTAGTGAAGTGGAGTGTTGGAGAAAAATGTCCCTTCCCTCCACCCACAATGAGATGGATTGGCACAGTGGCAACTGCAATGGATTCAGGGGTAGCAATGATTGTGAGGTTTGCATGGCATCTGGCAGTGTTCGTTCTATTGCAGTGGGTCACTATGAGTCTTTATAGACTCAATGACACCTAACAATAACAAGATTGTGCAGGTTATTCACCACACATTAATCCCTGACAAAGGGGAGAGTCTGTAGAAATTCAGTCTGCCAACAAGCGGACCATGAGAATTTTCCACACATTTTCCAATTTTGTGCAAAGTACTTTATGAATTAGCAGTGGCTCTATCCCGCTCCTCACTCACTTTTCAGATTCTCCTTCAGTATATATGGTATGTTGTTGTGAAGTGCCATTGAGTAGGTTCCAACCCATAGTAACCCTGTAAAGGGTTTCCAAGGAACAGCTGGTGAGTTTAAACCGCCAACCTCGCAGTTCAAACAGCTTTGCAGTCTGGCGCATTAACCCGCAGTGCCACACCAGGACTCCATATATGGTATGTTGCTGTTAAGTGCCGTCAAGTCAGTTCCAACCCATAATGACCCTGTATAGAATTTCTGAGGTGCAGCTGGTGAGATTGAACCGCGCCGACCTAGCAGTTCAAGCGGCTTTGCAGTCTAGTGCATTAATCCACAGTGCTACACCAGGACTCTCATGTATGGTGGTGATGGTGGTGGTGATGTGCCGTGGAGTAGGTTCTGACTCATAGCGACCCTGTACAGGGTTTACGGGGCTATAAATCTTTACGGGAGCGGAAAGCCTCATCTTTCTCCAGCGGAACAGCTGGTAGTTTCGAATTGCTGACCTTGCGGATAGCAGCCAGATTCGTAACCATTAAGCTACCGGATCTCCTTCATATATGGTATGTTGTTATTGTTGTTAAGTGCCGTCGAGTCGATTCTGACCCATAGCGACCCTGTATAGGGTTTCCGAGGAGCAGCTGGTGAGATTGAACCACTGACCTTGCAGTTCAAACGGCTTTGCAGTCTGGAGCATTAACCCACATCGCCACACCAGGACTCCGATATATATGGTATGGTGGTGGCGGTGGTTTTGTGCCGTGGAGTCAGAACGACTCATAGCGACCCTGTACAGGGTTTCCGAGGCTGTAGGGACCCGAAATATGCAAGTTAAAAGAGCTTCTAGGTGACTTCAATTTTGGCAGGGTTGAGAACCAGGCTGGAGACACACAGGTTCCCAGATATTTTGAGTGAAGTCAGTGAAATATTAATCCACTGTTGTTGTTATGTGCTGTGGAGTGGGTTCGAACTCATAGTGACCCTGTACAGGGTTTCTGAGGCTGTAAATCTTTACGGGAGCAGACCACCTCATCTTTCTCCCACGGACCGGCTGGTAGTTTCAAGCTGCTGACCCTGAGGTTCGCAGTCCCATTCGTAACCACTACGCTACCAGAGCTCCTTTAATCGACTGTAGTGGTCATCATATAGGAGTTTGGCTGACTAGTCAAAGCAGAAAAGAAGAAAGAAATGTCTACGTGTTTCTATACTACTTAACTATACTAAAGCTGTATATGCAAACACATTATATATAGTCATATTTCATTGATAATAGTTATGTGTCTGTGTGTGTAGTAGAAATATAGGAGAATGGGCCCAGGACATAGCCGATACTCTACATTTTGGATGTTTTTATATACATTTAAAAAAATATTTTAACTACAATCTGCCTCTTTTAGATAGTCTATTGGCTAAACATTTCAGGAAATTAAGATTTTAAAGAGCCACATATCATAAAAATGCAGGTCTTTTGAAAACAAGTACTTAAAAAAAAAAAAAAAAAAGTATCCAGGATGCCAGATTCAACTTTTACTCTGGTTAATCTTTATATGTCAGGACATTCTGAAGACTTGTTTTTAAGGACAGGTGAAAGAAGGCTATCAATTATAGTTATTTTTAAGAGTTAAAGATAGCCAAACATGAGGACACAGGATGAAGTTTGAGGAAGGATAAATGACCTACATGGTAAGAAAACAAGCTGACTTCCTTAGTATTTCAGGTTAAGGTATGGCTTCTTCAATTCAGGTTTGTCAGTTTCTTGGTGAGAAAAGAATCCTGCTCCCCTGACCCTTATCTCTGGCTCCAATCTGGGAGGCCTCATCAACTTCTCCCAGTAGTGTTCACTGGGCCAAGTACTAAGGATGCCTCTCCATCATCTTGTTTATTTGGTCTGAGGAAGAGCTGAGTACCCTGTGTTAGATTTCACAGATTTCTTCAGAAAGCCTCACTGTTCTCACACACACTGCTACCCTGTTCAGTGATACTTAACATTTCACCTAGAACAAGGAAGAGAGGAAACAGATTCACTGACTTCCCTGAGCTTATGTTATTTGGCCCCAAACATGGTGTTTAAATGAAAAGCAAAGCTTTCTTTACATTGAGAAAGCTGTTTACAAGGTACTTACTCAAACAAGAGTAATGATGAAAAAATAATATTGTCTATCCAGTGTTGGCAACGAAAAGGCATTCTGTGTAAATAATATACAAAATCTGCTCTTGTTTTCTTTTAGACAAAATAAAGCATTTCTTAGTCCTTTCATAATACTGCCTTTTATAATACCTGCCACCTTATTTCATCCTCTATATGTTTGTTCACGCCAAGTGTGTTCTGTGAATGTGGAGGACGAACTCTATAGTGGGCTTAGATACTTACAGATGCATGTAGACCAACAACTCCTACAGAAGACCCCAAGAAATAAGGCAATGGAGAAACCTGGCTGCCGAGGAGCAACAATGGCTTATAGGTCATGAAACAAATGATTGTGGGCAAGACTAGAGCAACATGAGACAGCAAAGCTTCATTCTCCCTTAGAGCAGCAGGCCAGTCACAGATGGACAGCTGGATTACAAGACTATATTGTATGACAAAGTCATTGCATTCTCACAGGAGCCTGATAGGTCTAAGACCATATGGGATAATTTGTCTTACCCCATGACCCAGACTGTGGAATGCAACTAACACATTTTCTGGCTGGCTGGAGGACAAATCACATCTCTTGCTTTCTTCATGTATTTTCATGAGTCTGTCTTTTACTGGTGTGTTGAGGATCACCAGAGAGAATGATCACATTCTTTCTGTATTTACAAGACAAATGTAGATTTGTAGAGGATAGCCCAAAACAAAAGATGTGTCCTCTGAATTCTCTAAGAGTATAAATGCTATTTCACCTCACTGTGGTCATTTAGATATGAATGTTGGACACTCCATTTAAGAATATCAAGAACCCTGGTGAAGTTACAAAATCTGGTATAGTGAATAGTGTGATGCCATTTTAATACTTAATAACTGAAACAAAGCACACATGCAAAAGGTGGTGTTTTATAATGTGAAGTCAGAGTTGTCTTTGCTCTTCCAAGTAAAGGGAGAACGACAGTGCTGAGAATCTTGTGTTGTGGGTAGGACATTGTAACAGAAAATGAACTTCATTTACAGCATCTTTGGTCCAGCATCTGTTTTTCAAAGTAGCTCTCAGAAAGCAGAAATCAAGCAGTGACAATCTATGTCCGTCTACTTAGTCAGTAACCAAGGAAGCTTTCAACAAAAGCCAAGGAACTAACAGACACTACTGAAGAGGTTGTTGTTGACATTCCATGTTTATGTATTTGGAGATTTAATATTGTTAAAATATCAATATTTCCTAAATTATCTATAGATTCAGTACAATCTCCACTAAAATTTTAGTTTTCTTCAGTGCAAAACACACAAATTACTCCTATATTTTGTTATAGAATTTCAAAAACCCATAATAGCCAAAAACAATTTGAAAAAGAACAAAGTTGGAGCACTCATATTTTCTAATTTCAATACTAAAAGTTATGGTAATCCAGACAGATAGATCAACAGAATAAAGTTGAATAAACTGAAATGAAGCCTCAGATAAACCTTTTTCTCTGAGTGTATCCTTTTTCAATCAGAATGTCAAGACAATTAAAGAAATGGTGCTGGGACAATTGGATATACACATACAAGAGAATGAAGTCGGGCTTCTATTTCATCCTATATGTATTTCATCCTATATGTTTTATATGTAAAACACTATAAAACACTTAAAAGACTATAAAACACTTAAAAGAATCGAGGCATAGATCTTTGTGACTGGATTAAGCAATGGTTTTATAGACATAATAACCTGAGGGCAAGCAACCAAGGAAAGAATGGATAAATTGGACTTCATCAAAATTAAAACATATTCTGCTGCAAAGGATATCACAGAAAAAGTGAAAAGATAATCCACAGAATGGAGAATATATTTGTAAGTCATGTACCAATAAGGAACTTGTATCTAAAATACATTGAAATATTTATACAATTAAAGAATGAACAAACAGCCACAAAAATAACCCACTTAAACATGGATAAAGGATTTATATGGTTATTTTTCCAAAGATGATATGCAAATAGACAATAAGTATATGAAAAAATACTCCACAGCATTAGCTTTTAGGGAAATGCAAATCAAAAACACAATAAGATACTACTTCATAACTTCTCGAGGATTCAAATCCACCAGGGGCTCCTTGGAAACCCTATACAGGGTCACTATGAGTCAGAACTGACTCGATGGCATGTAACAACAACATTAATAACAAGAAGACAGCTATAATAAAAAAGATAATAACAAGTGTTGGTGAAGATGTAGAAGAACTTGCTGGTGGAAATGTAAAATTGTACAGCCGCCTTGGAAAACAGTTTGTTTTTGTTAAGTGCTTTCAAGTTGGTTCCAACTCACAGGGACCCTGTACTGGGTTTCTGAGGAGCAGCTCGTGGGTTTGAATCTCTGACATTGCAGTTAGCAGTACAGTGTTTATCATATAGCATCACTCCAGGACTCTGGAAAAGAGTTTATTATTGTTGTTAAGTGCTGTGGAGTCAGTTCCGAACCATAGTGAGGCCTTGTCTAGGGTTTCCATGGAGCAGCTGATGAGTTTGAACAACTGACCTTGTGGTTCAAACTGACCTTGAGGTCTAGTGCATTACCTTTCAGTATCACACTTGTTGTTGTTGTTAAGTGCCGTTGAGTTGGTTCTGACCCATGGCGACCCTGTACAGGGTTTCTGAGGCTATAAATCTTTATGGGAGCAGAAAGCTTCATCTTTCTCCCACAGAGCAGCTGGTAGTTTCGAACTGCTGACCTTGCGGTTCACAGCCCGACTTGTAACCACTACACTTGACTCTGGAAAACAGTTTAGCAGCTCTTTAAAAGTTTAAACAGAGCTAGCATATGATCCAGCAATTTGACACCTAAGTATATCCCAATATTTTTACATCAACTCAAAAACTTAAAGACAAATGTTCCTGCAACATTATTCATAAAAGCCAAATAGTAGAATCAATTTAAATGCTCATAGACTGATGAATGGGTAAATATGATGAGGTATATCTCTATGTGGTATAATGTTGTTAAGGAGTTCAAGAGCAAAGCTATCAGTTTGAGGACTAATGTGCACCTGACCCACGCCATGGTATTTTTAATCGCCTGATATGAAAGATGGACAATAAATACCATAGAAGAATCAATGTATTTGAGTTATCATGTTGGAGAAGTATACTGAAAGTACTATGGACTGCCCAAAGAACAAACAAATATACGTTGGAAGAAGTAGAACCAAAATGATTGTTAGAAGCCAGGTTGGTGACACTTCTTCTCTCATACTTCAGACATGTTATCAGGAGGGTCTAGTTTCTGGAGAAAGACATCATGTTTGGTAAAGTGGAGGGTCAGCAAAAAAAAAGAGAATCCTAACACAATGGACTGGAATAATGGCATCAGCAATGGGCTCAAGTGTAACAATTGTGAGGATGGCGCTGGACTGGTCAGGGTTTCATTCTGTTGTACATAGAGTTGATATGAGTCAGAACAGACTCAAAATCACCTAACAACAACAACAAGCTTGAGTCTTTGTAACTCCCACCAAATGACTTCTTTCCTGATGGTTCTGGGTAAGAGGAGGTGGGAGAAGATACTGATAGGATGATTTGATTCAGTTGTGAATGATTGTTAACAGAGTTCATTGTGATTGTAAAAACTTGGAACTCTAACATGGCTATAAAATGAGTCTTCTCAGAAGCAGGAGTAGGGGAGTTTTACTACCCATCAAGAAGAACGGGCCAGGAGTAGAGCACATCCTTTGGACCTCAAGGCCACTATTCACTGAATCTCCTCAATCCAGGAACTGAAAGCTGTAAAACCAGAGGAGTGGCTGAGGAGCAGTAGCTGTAGAACAAAGTGCCAGAGCATGAGACAGAGAGGTGGGCTTTCCAGCTCATGCAGCAAGTAAAGCTGAGTGACTTTGGGCAGTAGGTTTGCTTGCAGTGTGGGATACCTCCAGGCACTTAATTGAGGGAGCTAGAGCCAAGTGCCTTCAGGCTGAGGCTTATGGTGGAGTGGTGTGTCCTGTGAGTATTTATCAGTAGCCTTGAAAGAGCTTTGTAACATTGGCTGGGTGGAGAGAGGGCTATCTGTGAGCACCACTGAGGAGAGCCTGTCTTGACTGAAAGAATTGTGCCCTGAGCATTTTCTGATCCTGCATTGAATCCTGTTAACGACCCTAAAAAAATTCCATTAATGTGAATATGGAGTCTTGAGTTCTGTAAGGCCATTGCAATGAATTATCGAACCCAGTTGAGTACAGAGGGTTGTGGAAGGGATGGTTCGGGGCCATTTCTTATGCCCTGCAATGGAATATTATTTGGCAATCAGAAAGAATGAAGCACTGACACATGTACTGGGCTCAAATGTAACAATTATGAGGATGGTGCAGGACCAAGCAGTGTTTTGTTCTGTTGTGCACAAGGCTGTTATGAATCAGAACCATCTTGATGACACCTAACAACAATAACTGATAATGCTAAAATATGAATAAACCTTGAAAACACTATGCTAAAGTGAAGCAAGCTAGTCACAAGAGACCACATATTGTGTGAGATCTATATAAAGACCAGAACAGGGGAGTCTATAGGGACAAAAACTAAATTGCTACCTAGGGTGGTGGGAAGGTAAGCTGGGGGTAGATGGGGACTGGTTGCTAATGGATACAGCATTTCTTTTTGGAGTAATGAAAATATTTTAAAATTGGTTGTGGTAATGATTACACAATTCTGTGACTATGCTAAAAATTATTGATTTGTATGCTTTACCCTGTACAGGGTCGCTATGGGTCGGACCCGACTCGATGGCACTTAACAACAACAACAACAACAATGCTTTACACAGGTAAATCATATATACCATATAATCATATCTCAATTATGGTGCTACTGGTAAAATAATACAAAGAGGTTGCTGCTTACCAGCACTGATCACCATTGTCCTCTCATGCCATTCATAGAGGTCTTGGTCCATGCTGAAAACAGAATTCCACTGAACCCCCAGCACATCCTGGGTTAAGTCCGTGTGTGGCAGTAGGGTGCAGTGTAAGAGAGCTGGCTCTGTAGTGTGAGAGTGTTGGTGCATATCTGCTGCTGCTATGTACTAACTCTGAAACCTTGGGCAGGGCGTTTAACTCTTCCTCTTCATCTCCACATCCTCATTTATCCAAATGAGGAAATCATACCTCCTATCTCATAGAGTTGTTGTGAGTCTAATTAACCAGTCAACATTACTTATCATTTCTCTAGAGTCTTCTTTCTATGTATTCTTTTCTCTAAGATGAGATCACACTTGTTCCATGATTCCCTAAATGTGACCTCTCCAGTATGGAGTCACATAATTATCTTCTGAAAGACCCATCTTCTGAAAAAAGTGAACCACCAAAAATTATCTTGTGATTAAAATTGAAGAAACATTACTAAGGAGTTCTGATGTGGTGTCACAGTATAAGCGCTGGGCTGCTAATCATAAAGTCATAGTTCAAACCCACCAGCTGCTCCATGGGAGAAAGATGGGCCTTTCTGCTCCATTAAAGATTTACAGCCTCTAAAACCCTATTCAGGGTTTCTGTGAGTCGGAACTGACTCAATGGCATTTAACAACATAACAACAACAAACATTACTACTTATTCTGTATGGTCTGGTATGGGAGGAGGTGCATGGGTGGCTGGTTAACACCAAGAGTTACCTCATGTGTTACAGCAATCCCAGTGGCTCCACAGATATAGACATACAGACACATATACATATATACACACATATGGTTAAAAATTACTTCAAATGGACAGATAATTTTTTAAAAGGTTTGGTTCATTTACCTACCTCCAATGCAGTTTGTAGTTTAACACAGCTTCACTGTAAGTTGGCATATCACCAGTCAATATTTAACTTTTGGTAGTAATGAATATTCATTACTGCATCCAATTAATTTACTATAGTGTTCAATAACTTTCCTTATAAATTCCCACGGGTATTTTTTCTTAATTAAATGTTTAGAATTCTATTCATTAGATTTTGTTTGTTTTATTGATTTGGGGTAAGCATTTAATGGACATCTAATGCCATCTTCTAGTCTGTACGAGAGAGCTTCTAAAAGTTTGTGGAAAAATTCCATTACTGCAAAAACACTGTGGGGCCATGTCTGACTTCCTCTGGCTTCAAAAGGGGGAAAGAGAACCAAATTCAAAATTATATCAAGGTCAGACATGCTTCCACCCTATTCTGACACCCACTATCCCTCCCACAGCAATCTGCTTCACATCTGGGTTCAATAAGCCATTGCAATGGCCAAATAGAACTCATAACAATAGTTACAATTATGTGTTTTATTAGGAATGTTACCACAGTACAAATAAGTATTAAAAACAACTCAGGATGCAGCAAATCTCTAGTCAGGTATATCTCTAAATGTACTACAGGCATGCCTCACTCTTGGCTTCAACTTTTCAGACATGTGGCCCTTGACTTCGACTCACTTTGGGCAAGTGTTACAAAAGTCTTTTAGTCAATCTGTAAATGACCAAAGGGCAAGCCAGCCTCCTACTGGAGGCACTCAGTTTTACTGGCTCCATGGTCAGGAAAGCCTATTGGCTGCTCGGTCTCTCCATGCTACCTCCTCTGCTGTCACCTCTTTTTGAGGTAGAGATCTCACACTTCACTCTTCTTTCTTGCCTAGGATCTCTATTTCCTACTTCTCTGATGACTAGCTGAATAGCAAAAACAAACAAATCCCAATCTTAGAGTCCTGTATACCTTATTTGCATGGTCCCATCCAATCTCTGGTAATATACTGGTTGTGAGTCAGGCTGCTAACCTCAAGGTCAGCATTTTGAAACTACCAACCATTCCAAGGGAGAAAAATGAGGTTTTCTGCTCCCATAAAGATTTACAGTCTCAGAAACCCTATGCAGGGTTGCTACGATTTGGAGCTGACTCCACAGCACACCACCACCACCATCATCCAATCACTTGGTAGGAATTAAGAAGACATTGGATAGAAAAGCCATATCAAGTAAATTCAAGGTACCATGATTACCTTATCATTCAGTCTTTCCACATTTTTTTTTGAAGCTCTCTTGTATATTATGAGCAAACACTATAGTTCTTCTGGGACCACTGTTAGTTTGGTGAACTTCCTAGCTAAAACCATGAAGATATATAAATAAGGAGAGACTCCAACTCTGTGGTTAGAAAATTGGTACCAATCCATTTGATGAATATGCCATCACTTAAATATTACTGTAAGAAAAAGAAAGTTTAAAATATTTTCTTTCTAGCAAAGAATGTTTAAGTAAATATTTTATGTGAATCACATTAATGAGTATTTCATGCATCACTAGGTAAATCTAGTTATATTCTTATGCTTAAAAAAAATTTTTTTTGACCATTCTTTCTTCAGTGCTCAAGAAAATACCACAGAGGTCTTGTGAATTTCACAGCAATTTACATTTTTCTCACCTTCCTGGTTGAATACTGACAGTAGGACCTTAGGTGTGGGCTCAAAACTGTCTCTGCACAGACTCACAAAAAGCAAACCTAGCTTACAGACTTAATAGCACTAGCAGTAAAACTTCCTGGATAAAAATATGTCATACTTTTACTAGAGACATTATTGAATTTGTATTTCTTTCTGGAAAGTTGGCCTGCGTGTATTTCTCTGGAGTCTCAAGGAACAGCTTAAACATCAAGTTGGCTCATTTCTCCTATTTTCCACTAATGTCCTTGGATCTCACCTGACCATCCAGGGAGGCAGCGACAGTGGCCTGTGGTGGGGTGGCAGCCATCTGCATGGCTACAGTCACAGCGCTCAGCACAGTTCAGCCCATATGTGCCGTCCTGTATCAGACAACATTGAACACAGGAATGAGGATGCAGGAAATCCCATGCTGGGACAAAGAAACACAAACAGCCCTTTCTGACACAGTACCGTGCTCTCCCAAAATACCTTTCTGAAGCACTAGTTAGAATTACCTCTTTCCGTGACTTTCTACCTCCCAAACTGTAGCCACTAGGAGATTTGTGTTTTAAGATCACTCAGACCTTATCTTATGCTAGACATAATGGTAGAATGCTGAAACAAATTGCTTGTTCTTGCATCTTCATAGTCCAATTTACTAAAAGTACATTTTCTTATCTTATTGTAAGCCCCAGTTTTTTCTTGTGTGCCTAATGATTTTACACAACAGTTCAGGCTTCCCTAAAATCCATATATCTTTAGTGGAAATGGTGGGTTGTGATCCTGATGAGGAATCTCTAAAATTAAAAATATATGTATTAGTGAAGTTGATTTCTGGAAATTGTCTATGTGATACAGGAAAATACAAAGAAAAATGAAAATCTTCTGTTGTCCTTTTACTTTTTAATATTCTCTTTTCCATGGACAATTCTAAACAGGATAAGCTATTCAGACTCTTAAGGGGGACAGCTATGCTTTGGCACATTCTCCTCACTCTCTCCTTCCTAAGTCCATCAGGGTGGGTGGTCCAATGGGAGAGAAGACTCCTCAGGGACATGATAATTAGTATGAGGGAGAAGAATGGCGAGCTCTACATGTGTGACCCCACTCTTTCAAGCCAGATCCTGTCAGTTTGAGGGAGGACACTAAACACCCTCCACACTGCCCAAGGACTAAGAGAAATATTGTGTACATCTACCATGAGGGAGAAATAGGAGACCCAGAATTGAATAGATTGTGGGTGCTAAAATGCATTCTCATTTGTTAGAAATAATAATTATTATTTTTTAAATGAAACCATGTTTTAGACTTCAGTAACATTTGCTTAGAAGTGAGAATGGTAAAGAAAATAAAGGGGCATGAGTGAGCACTGTAGAGTTGAAAGAAAAGAAGAACATATTTCTCATTAGACGTGAGAATGCCGAGATTCATTTCACGTATTTTGGGCATGTTATCAGGAGGAACCAGTCCCTGGAGAAAGACACCATGCTTGGTGAAGTAGAGGGTCCGCAAAAAAAGAAGACCCTCAAAGAGATGAACCTATACAGTGGCTGCTACAATGGGCTCTGACGTAGCAACAATTATGAGGATGGCGCAGGACTGGACAGGTTTACCATGAGCTGAAACTGACAAAAACATTTGCTAGGATTTAGCTCTGTCATATTGATTTTACACTTTCAGAGTGTTATAATGTGAGCCTTAGCTGGTTTACTAACATATCTAATAGACATGAAAGGATACGATTATGACAGAGGCTTTGCTGTGTCTACATTTAGATGGGTAGGGAAAAGCGATCTTCAAGTCTATCTCAAAGTACTGATCAGTTGGTCACTGGGTAGGAGTGAGACACAACAAAACTAACTGAACTCTGTCCTACGGATTTGGAGGCCATGAAATAGCCCAGGGCTGGGTCCTCCAAAAGTCTCCAGAAGTGGATTGCAGTTAATGAGGAGGAAGTCCCTTTGCCTGGGTCCCAGATCACTAGGGTCACATGGTTATCTCACCATCAGAGTGTCTTCCTAGAGACAAAAAACACACACACACCATTTTTGTTGTTGTTGTTAAGTGCCATGGAGTCGGTTCCAACTCATAGAGACCCTATATAGGGTTTATGAGGCTGTAAATCTTTACAGAAGCAGAAAGTCTCATCCTTCTAGTGGATGTTTAATGACTCTTAAGAAAGAACTGTGATACGAAGGAAAAATGATAGCAAAAGGGAAAGAATCACGCCAGGTGGTATGGGAAGAAAGAAAAACCAGCATGGTGCTATAGAATGTACATTTGTATCATCTGTCAGCCTGAGGTAGACACTGGGATTTCTAATAACATACAAGTCCAAAGTAGGTCAACAAGATCAAGTCAGAGTTGGCATAGTGAAACCTTTGTAGACTCTTGTGACTCCAGAAGTATTTACATTAAACCACAAACGTCTTTTCACTACCTCACTGAGCATTTCAGTGACACTAGTCTCCAAGCCCCTTTTAATACCCTGATACTTTCCAACCTAAGGGGTGGGTGATTTCCATTATAATAAAAACAAAATATTTGCAGAGTTGACAGATATACACTGGGTGCTTGACAAATGTTGGTGACTGGCTACCACCAAGAGATGGATGTCTAATGGGTACGAGGGAACAGGGTAGCGTTGAAGGAAAGGAAATAAGCATTTCTCATAAAGCTTCACTATCCAGTTTCCACAATTATACATTTTCTTTAAGTACGAAGATCACAATTCTTCCAACCGTTACTAAGGTTTGGTTCATATTCATCTAATTTAAATGTAAAAAACTGCAAAAATCGGCCAACACTCTGTCATCAGCCCCACCCCAGGCATTCCCCACTGGTACATTGGATAATGTGGCGTACCTGGCAGATAAGTTCACATTTCTCCCCACGCCATCCAGGTGCACACGTGCAGGTCCCATCCTGAGTGTTGCAGGCTCCCCCGTTGAGGCAAAGGCATGTTAAGTTACAGCCAAAGCCCCATGTGCCACTGGGACAACGGATGGAGCAGTCCACCCCATGCCAGCCTGTCATGACAAGATGTCAGAGCATGTGAGGAAACAAAGGCAGCAAGAGGAAGTTTTACAGAACCAATTCACATCATATTTTCCTTTAGAAACAGTTTGGGAATGTACAACAGTGTACCCCAGCCTCCGCAGCAGCAAACATTGGCCTTGCCATGTAAGTCCTTCATCAGAAACGAACAAAAGGCAACAGTATGCACATAAACAGCTGTGTCTGCTGTGTGGTCCACCATGGAAACCAACAATGAGAAGGTACTGGGGAAGAGCTAGGAAATTCAGGGTGCTTTTAATGTACAGTTATGTGCACCGCGGAATGCTGAGTTTTGTTCATCTCGGGAAAATGAAATACTTATGTGGCAATGAGGAGAGAGGTTTTGTTTGAAAGAATAGCCCCATCTTTAAAGCAGGGCCCCAGTAAGCAAGCACAATGAGCATCTAGGATCCTGGCTGCCACAGTACCTGTAGATGAACATGTTCTGGCCCTCACATATAATTGGTGTTTGGGTCTGGTCCTTGTGATGACTCAGGCCAGAATATTTAGGGGCAGGGACACATGTCTGCTCTTCCCCAAAACTTGGATTCAGGTTAGCATATATAGGGACAAGGACACATTGACTCTTCCTAAAAGTGCAGAGATTCACTGACTTTTAGATCTAGCAGTGATTTCAATAGTCATCTAACCTAAGCCTCTTCCCTTGAACCAAGAATAGAGTCTACACTGGATGAAGGGTTGCTGGGGTCATGCACCAAATACAGCCAAGATAGGCTCCCTAGTCAAAGTTTCTTTCCTGAGACTCCAGAAGATAACAGGACTAGGATCATACACAAGACTCATTCACCCACTCTTACCTGCCTTGCATGTGCAAGAACCATCCACAGGGGAACAGACAGCACCATTTTTACAGCCACAGGGAGAGGAACAGTTTATTCCATAGGTCCCCAGAGGGCATGGCAGAGAGCAGTCAATCCCCTAGATGGTGCAAATAGGAAAATGCTTTCAATTTACACAAAAGTAAATCTTGCAGATGTTAATTAGACTTCCTCTCTAATTTTAACATATTGTTCTCAAAAGAGTTGCTGTAATGTCACCATTCTACAAATCTTAGACAATGGAGCACAATGATAGCTGTAATAGGTTTTGTTGCTGTTAGTTGTCATAAAGTCAGCCCCTGGCTCACAGTAACTCAGTGCACAATGAAGAAAAATATTGTCTCATTCTACAACCCCCCATGATCCTTTAGGGATCAGACTGTTGTGATGCATAGGATTTTCAAAGGCAGATTTTCCTAAGTAGATTGCTACACATTTATTCCTAATCCATTTTAGTTTGGAAGCTCTGCTGAAACCTATTCATCATCAGAGCAACCCACAAGCCTCCAAAGACAGAAGGTGGAGGTTGTATCTGAAGTGCATGGACTGGGAATCTAACCAGGGCCTCTGCATAGAAGGCAAGATTTCTACCACTGAATTACCAATGCCCCTGGCCTGGTATTGGGTATGGTCTTAAATTGAACAAAAAAAGACCCTAACAAAACAAAAACCTGCTTTTATTAGTTATGCCTTGTTAACAAATGCAACAGCTTTTGTCCTTACTCAAACAAGTAAATACATAACAATAAATTGTAGTTGTACAGTTACTGTTAAACAATTATTCATCAAATCACCATACTACCTGGAGTTCCTATATAACATGTAATATTGTCA
Source organism: Chrysochloris asiatica (assembly GCF_000296735.1). Classification (NCBI taxonomy): domain Eukaryota; kingdom Metazoa; phylum Chordata; class Mammalia; order Afrosoricida; family Chrysochloridae; genus Chrysochloris; species Chrysochloris asiatica. The sequence goes on along the minus strand of NW_006408665.1, from coordinate 2,766,834 downwards.
TTGAGTGAAGCAAAGAAATACAACCCATGCTCAGCTAGCACCATACTTCAACTTATTATCTGAAATGGGATCCAAAAGGTGACTGGTGTCATCTCCTGTGAAAACATCAGCGATTTACTAAGACAAGGCTAATTCAAGTGGGTCTTGACTCAAGGATGTAAATTTAAAAACTCTGTAAAGATCTTCTCAGCTCTGCAGCTTTATGATCCATTAGTCCTGCATTGGAGTCCTGCATTGGAATGCTGCAGGGTAATGCACTGGACCGACAAGTCAGTTTGAACCACAAGGTAGACCTACCAATCTCTCCTTGGAAACCCTATACTGGGTCACTATGAGTCAAAATCGACTTGACGGCACTTAGCAACAACAGTTATAAATTATGTGCTCTGGAATAATCATTAGCATTCTTCATAGTTTAATGTTCTCATTAAAATGGGAGGAAATTATTAAACAATAACCCATTTTCCTTTAAAATAAGTATTCCGATTCTGGGTTTAAGAAATCCTAGAAACTATAGTCAATGCATGTTTGTAGAGTCCTGATTTTTAAAAAGATCTAAAAAATTCTGTACAATTATCCATGCAATGTAAATACACAGTTTTTTACTACGTATCTTGAAAGTGCATAGAACTAAAACAAAAATTGTAACCAGTTATACCTATCATACCTGGCAAAGTAATTGCTTTGTTGTTTATAAAACACAGTAAGACCATTACTTATGTAATGATAACATATCACATTTCATCACATGTAATTATGTTAAAATTAATGCCACATGCATGTTTTTACCAACTTTCTCAGTCATTATTCTAACATAATTACTTCTGTTTCTATTGGTACTTTTATCTTTGTTCTTTTACTCATTAATGAAGTGATGATTTTATCATATCCATTTACCTCAGAAAAAGTCATGCAATCCCAATCCTAAATTTATACCCCAAAGAAGTGGAGGCAGGAACATAAGCAGAAACCCATACATGGATGTTCATTGCAGTACTTTTCACATGTGGAAACAACCCACGTGCCCATTAACAGATGAGTGGATTTAAAAAAATGTGGTATATACACACAATAGAGTATTACTCACCCATAAAGAGAAATGAGGTCTTGATGAACCATAGACTAATCTTGAAAATGTTATCCTAAGCAAAATAAGTCACTCATCAAAGTGACCTTGAATAAAATAAGCAGATATATAGAAACCAAAACTTCTTAGTGGTTACCAGGGGCAAGGTAAGGGGAGAGGGAGAGTTTTGACTTGGGTGGCACTGAGTGTATGTTAAGGTCATGTAAATTATGAGTATAAGTGATGGACTAATTCGGGAATAGATAGGGATGGATTGTGTAACATAAAAAGTGTAATCAATGTCAATAAATTGTACATGTAGAAACTGTTATACTGGCAAATGTTTTGTTATGCATACTTCTCCTACAATTTAAAAAAATCTCCCCTCCCCCTATAAAAGGTCATGCAACTTGAGGTATCAATATGTTCTACACTGCAACCCTTTTCTCCTTCCGCCAAAGCCCAACTCACTCACTTTGAATCCAGGGGCACAGGCACACTTCCCAGTCACGCTGTCACAGTCAGCCCCATTTTGGCAGCTGCAGATCTGTTGGCAAGATTCCCCGTAGAATCCAGGAGAGCATGTCTCATTACAGTAGAGCCCAGACCAGCCCGGCTTGCAGGCACACTCTCCAGACATGGGGTGACAGCTGAGAAATGTGGATGAAAGGAACAAGTCACTCCAGGGTAAACGTGACACCCAAGTCCTGTGCAAACACAGCTTTAGCCATGATCACTAAATGGGTGGATAAGTCCATGAACAGTAATTTAAACATCATTCCCAGGCTTGGCATGATTTCATTAATTAGCCACAACCTGATTGATACTGCAGAAATGTTGCATGAAGTCAGTATCATGTTCTTACAGCACAACAATTAGAAGCACATTCTTCTGTCTGAAATTCACTTTAATTGTCTTAAATTGAAAGTATTCATTTAATAAAGTGTCAAGTTGATGAGAAGATCTAAAGAACTTCACCAAGGAATCATAACAAATCCATTTACCAGGATGATGGTCAAGGAACTACAAAAGCAAGTTTAGGTTCCTATGCTTTGTGGCAGAACAGTTGTTTCTACCTGAAACAGCAGTTGCATTGTCGGCTAGGCAGCCAGCTGTTGCTCCACAGCAAATGGACACATCAGCTGTGCTACGATGCACCCATTAGTGGAGTTAACACAATAGGGCCCTCTGTGGCAATGCTGTCTCAAAACACATGTGCTTCTCACCAAACAAAAACCTTAACAATCAAACCAGCTCTTCTGACAAATGGAAGGCTGTTTAAAGATGGTCTTCCTCCCCTGGAGACAAAACCCTCCTCTTAACAAGACCCAGAACAAAATCCACGGTTGGCTTCTAGACATCACAGGACTGTTCATAGATTTTCTTTTTTTGAGAAGAATGAAGAGCTGGGAGGGTCGAAGACTGAGGATGCCATTCTAATCTTTCAATACCTGGGTGACCTCAGGGAGAACTCAAACCTCCCTTGGTCGGATGCCCTGGTTTGTCAGGTGAGGATCCGAGTCACACTCAATACTCTCATTTCCTATCTTAAAACATGTTTTTAGAAGAACAAGCCTATGGATCGGATTGTTCTTCATTTTCAGAAACGTATATAAATACATGTTCACACCTCCACTACAATTAACTGCCCACTAACAAATTCTATGACATCATTCACAAGCATACTCAAAAAACAAGACATGAAGACCAAGCTAAGGGAAATTGCACATTTGAATTGACTTCTTGGGTATAGAAGATTTGAAATTCAGAAGACAAGGGTATGAGTCTCAGATTTTCCACTTATCTGTTACATATCGTTGGAAACAAATTACTTACCCTTGAGGAAACACCCACCATTCCTTTGACATCTCAAACCTGTTGTAGTGAAGTGTTGTCAAATCAGTTCTGACTCATTGTGACCCTGTATAGGATTTCTGAGGAGTGGCTGGTGAGTTTGAACTACCGACCTTGCAGTTATCTTGTGCTTATCCTATAGTGCCACACCAGAACTTCTTCTCAAACTTTTTGCCTGCATCCACTCTATCAACAACAACACACATGTTATTAAATGTTGAGTTGATTCCGACTGTACAGGGTTTCCAAGGAGCAACTGGTGGATTTGAACTGCCACGCTTGTGGTTAGCAGTCCACTGTTGATCCTACAGTGCCACACCAGGACTCTCTATATATAACTATAGTGATTATACAATTGATTGCCTAAACCAGGACAGCTTTTATAGTAAAAGGGGAGCTAATAATAATTATACCAGGACCACAGGCCTAAACCACAGGCCTAAACCAAACTGTTTCAGGGAAACTGGAATATATGATACCTTAAACATAACCTGGGACCTTCATCACGTGACTATGGACTACTTCAACTTCTGCTGTCATCATCACTCTCCATTAATTACTATGCTCAACTCCACTGGATGTCTTTTGTTTGTAAAAGCATTAACTTCAGGGCTTTCACACATGTTTTTTGGTTGTGTGCCATAAAGTCCACTTCAACTCATAATGACCCTGTATAGTGTTTCTGAGGCTGTAAATCTTTTTCCCATGGAGCAGTTGGTAGATTCAAATTGCTGACCTTGGGGTTGGCAGCCCAACTTGTAACCAACAACACTACCAGACCTTCTTCACATATGCTATTCCATATGCCTAGATTGCTATTCTCCTATGCTTTGCGTAGCTCTCTCCTTATAGTCCACTTTCAATTTAAATGTTTCTTCCTATGGACGCATTCCCTGATCTCCAGAATTTAATTAGATCTCTTGTGTTACTCTCTTCCACAGCACACTGTTCTTTCTTCTCATCTCATGTATCACAATGTATAATCATACATGTATTATAATGAAATGTGCAAAGACCTAGAGTTAGAAAAGCAAAATGGAAGGAACCCACTCAGCATTCCTAGAGCTGAAGAACTGAATAAAAAATTCAAGCCTCGACTTGAAATATTGAAGGATTCTATAAGCAAGATATTGAATCATGCAGAAAGCATCAAAAGAAGATGGAAGGAATACACAGTCACTGTACCAAAAACAAATGGCCAATGTTCAACCATTTCAAGAGGTAGAATAAGATCAAGAGATGATGATACTGAAAGAAGAAGTCCAAGGTGCAGTGAAGGCACTGGTAAAGAACAAGGTTCTGGAAACTTATGGAATACAAATTGAAATCTTTCAACAACCTGATGAAGCACTGGAGGCATTCACTCATCTATGCCAAGACATTTGGAAAACAACAACCTTGTCAACTGACTGGAAGAGATCTATAATTGTGCCCATTCCAAAGCGAGGTGACCCAGCAGGATATGAAAATCATCAGATGATATCATTAATAACTCAGCAAGCAAAATTTCCTAAAGATACATCAAAAACCGCTGCAATCATACATTGACATAGAACTTCCAGAGTTTCAAGCTGGACTCAGAAGAGGACATAGAATGAGGGATATCACTGCTTAAGTCAGGTGGATCTTGGCTGAAGGCAGAGAATATGAGAAAGATGTTTATCTATTCTTTATTGACTATGCAAAGGTTTTTGATTGTGTGGATCATGACAAGCTGTGGACAGCATTATGGAGAATGAGTATTCTGGAAATCTTCAATGTGTTCATAAGGAACGTGTATTAAGACCAGGAGGCAGTTGTTCAAACCAAACAAAGGAATACTGAATGGCTTAAAATTAGGAAAGTTGTGCATTAGGGTTGCATTCTTTTACCATACTTATTAAATCTTATGTTAAGCAAATAATTTGAGAAGCTGTATAAAATGAAGAAAATTGTGGAATCAGAATAGGAGAAAGACTCATTAATAACCTGTATTATGCAGATGATACAACATTGATTTCTGAAAGCAAAGAGGACTTAAAATACTTACTGATAAAGATCAAAGACCACAGCCTTCAGTATGGATTGCACCTCAACATAATGAAAACAAAATTTCTCACCACTGGACCAATAAATACCATCGCGAAAAATGGACAAAAAATTGAAGTTGTCAAAGGCTTCATTTTGCTCGAATCAACCATCAACACTCATGGAAGCAGAAGTCAAGAAATCAAACGATGTATTGCATTAAGCAAATCTGTGGCATAAGACCTCTTTAAAATGTTAAAAAGCAAAGATGTCAGTTTGAGGTCTAAGGTGTGCCTGATCCAAGCCATGGTATTTTCAATAACCTCATATGCATGTGAAATTTGGACAGTGAATAATGAAGACCATAGAAGAATTGATCCAGTTATGCTATGGTATTGGAGGAGAGTATTAAAAATACCATGGTCTTCCTAAAGAACAAACAGATCTCTGTCGGAAGAAGTACAGCGAGAGTGCTCCTTGGAAGCTAGGATGACCAGACTTCATCTCTCATACTTTGGATATATTATCAGGAGGGACCCATCCCAGGAGAATTGTATCATGTTTGGTAAAATAGAGGGTCAGAGAAAAAGAGGAAGACCCCAAAAGAGATGGATTGGCACAGTTGTAGCAGCAATGGGTTCAATTGTAGCAAATGTGGTTGGTGCAGACCGAACAGTGTTTCCATCTTTTGTGCATAGGGTTGCTATGAGTCAGTGGCACCTAAGTCAATGGTACTTAACAACAACAACAGCCATATATGAGGGGGGTTCAAAATGTCCACAGAAACATTCCTTTTTCTTTTTGTTCCATTTTTCCAGGAACTTTTGGAGACTGCTTTGTATTTATTTATTTATTTTTACAATAATTTTATGTCTTTCTACTGGGTTCTCAATTCTGTCCCATTGGTCTACATATCTTTCGTTGTACCAATATAAGGCTATTTTGGCCACTGTGGTTGTGAAGTAAATTTTGAGATCAGAAAGTGAAGGTCTCCAACTTTGTTCTTCTTAAATAATATTTTGTTTATTTGAGGTCTCTTTCCTTTCTATATAGCCCTAGTAATCAGTTTTTCCATCTTTGTAAAGAATGATGTTGCAATATGGATTGAGATTGCATTAAATCTAAAGCTTGCTTTGCGTACTGTTGACGTCAGTTTCCAGGATTCTGAGACCAGAAGAAGTAGATGGTTTCTGACTACTAATACCAATATCTTTAAAAGGGATAACATTAGACAGTCCTGGATAGAGTGGGAAAATAGGTGGAACAAAAACCAATCAACCACGTGGTCCAATTTTCAGCCAACAGGTAGATAGGTAGATAAAACGGGCAACAATACTAGTTAGGTATGCTTACCATGGAATGTTTAATGATTCAAGATCAAAACAACAACATTTACTTAAATTAAGACAAATGTTGTCTTTTGGTAAGGATTGAGAAGAAGGCTGTTATGAATACAAGGACCCCAAAAGGAAGGGAAATAACTGTTGTTGCATGGAGAGGATTGCAATCATTGAGATAAAACAAAGTGTATGACTAGTTGAGTGTAAAACTGATGATCTGCTCTGAAAACCTTCTATCAATTGACAATCAAAAAAAAAAAAAAAGATTAAAATCTTGGCTTAAAGGGACTAGCCATTACTCACAGGCAACACTCGCTTATATGATGCTTAGGATGATATTACAAATGAGTGTGCAGACTCGCTGTAGGCATTTATTGAGCACTGAAGAGATGCCAGTTATGAGTCAAGTACTGTATGCATGAATGAACTTCATCCTAAACAACCATCTTAATAGTTAGGGACTATCCTCATTTATTAAAGAGGAGACAGAACCCTTTGAAGAGGGAATAATTGATTCAGTCTCACACAAGTAATGACAGAATTAAGGTTTGTTTGATTTTTTCCCCCTTATTTTTCACAGCAAAAAAAAAAAAAAAGAAACTTGACTGCAGTCTGGTAGGGACACTATATAGGAAAAAGGATTTCTACAATTTAGAATTTAGCACAGACAATAATGTAGAATCAGTGGAAACCCATATTGTGTAAGGAACAGAGACAAATTTATAAATTTAGTAAATTTACGTTATGAAAAAGGCCCTACCTTTGAGAAAAGAGAAATAAATATTCTAAATGGTGAAATAGTTAAAGTAGTTTATCTCATTTTAACTCACTGTAAGATAGTTAGACAATTTAGTAGAAAAAAAAGAGAGTTTTTTATATTATAAAGGTAGAAAATAATGTTCATGACATAGACACAGATGTTAGACAAAATAGACTTGGGGCAGGGAATTGGAATAAACAAGAGTCAGACAGAGACACTGATATTCAGTGCTTCCCAAAGAGTGCTAGTGCACCATACTAAGTCTCAAATTGACTGACACCAAAATTAGCATTTTGCAATATGTAATCAGATGTAGAAAGTCACTGCACTTTGGAGGCATTTGATGGGTCCACATGCAGGTAGCTTAATTGGTAACATGATTTACGTGTTGATGTCAAAGCAGCAAATTGAAGGTAGAAGTGTGTTATACTCACTACCTGTTTCCTTTCTTCAGAATAAGATTGCTTTGTGTATATGAATATAGGATTGTACACATACAGGAATACAAATATTTTACACACACATCTATTTGAAAATTATGTACAAATATCCGAATAAAAATTTCCATTTAGTAGTTATAATTATGACAAGTATGCTATACTATATTATATTGGCTAAAGCAGAGTCATTAAACTGCCTTTTCTTCATTGCTTTTAATGTTGCTAATGTTCAAATGTAATGACAGTTAGGTGGCATTTGCAAATAGTCATATCCTGATTGCCCACAGCTATTAACTGTCCTTGTTAACAACAGATAATATAAATATCTACCACGTGGACTCTTATTAAACCTCAAATTTCATTTTCTTGATTTAGCTAAAGATAAAATCCACCTTTTGTGTTTACCTTTCTCTAATGCTGTGTTTCATTAATGAGTAATGAAGCAAGATAGATAATTATGTAAAAAAATACAGTAATAAATCTTTCAAATGATCACATAGAATCTGTTAAGTGCCTACTCCTACCACAATAGCACTAAATGGCTCAAAACATGGCCCTGGGTCCTTGTGTTCTCCTCACAATGGTTGCTCAGCTTGAACCAGTGTTTGCTGCCACTTTGCTAATCCTTCTCGTAATTTCCGTTATAAAAGTCAGTTTTTCAGTGAAAGTCCAAGTCACAGTGGATAGCTGTAAGTTCAATAAAAGTATTATAAATAAAAAACTTAGTATTACTTATGATGTTGTTAGATGCTGTTGAGTCTATTCAACTCATAGTGACTTCGTATGATCCAGAGTAAAACTGTTCCATAGGGTTTTCTTTGGCTCTAATCTTGGTAGCATACTGGTTATGAATCAGACTGTGAACCTTAAGGCCAGCAGTTCGAAACTACCAGCTGTTTCACAGGAGAAAGATGAGCCTTTCTGCTCCCGTAAAGATTTACAGCCTTGGAAACCCTATACAGGGTCGCTATAGGTTGGGACTGACTCAACGGCACTTAACAACAACAATCTTACTGGAAACAGGTCACCAAGCCTTTTATTCTGTAGTACCAGAGTACTGGGTAGGTTGGAACCACCAACCTTTAGGTTAGCAGTTGAAGACAAATGTCTGCATCACCTTAGGACTTAATATTTATGGTAGTTTGCAAATTCTTTGCAGTTCCTTTTAACAAAAGATAGAGTATACTGAATCTGAATTTTGTTGTTCAATTTGCTTAGGCCAAAGGAACATTAGTAAATATGATTCAATCACAGACCTGGAAAGTATTCTCTTGTTAAGATTTGCCTTTATTCTTGTTGCTTTTGGAAGCTAGTCACTGTGTAAAGAAGTTCAGGCTAGGCTTTTAGATGTTGAAGACAGGTGGACAGTAGCTCCTATCACTGACCAAATGACAGATAAAGAGTGACGATATCCAGAACCAACCATCTTCTAGCTGCACAGAAAGAGACCAGCAAAAGAGCCACCAAACTGAGGCCAGCTCAAATAGCCAAGTAACAACCATCAGCTGATAAATACATTTTATTTTAACCTACTAGATTTGGGATAGTTTTTATTATAGAGAAAGCAAACTGATACAAACCCAGGCTGATAAATAGCTGCAAAGTATGTTAGTGTGTACATTCCTAAAATTCAAAATTTACCTAAAACTAATAGTTTACATGGCATTCATTAGTTATCTCATCAATTATATTGAAAGGTTTTAAGATAAATGTATGAGGGGGCTTCAAAAAGTTCATGGAAAAATTTCATTACCTTTTCATTCCATTTTTCCATGAACTTTCTGAGGTTCCATCATACAACATGAATTTCAAAATAGCAATGTTCAACTTAGCTGATCAAATAGTAAAATGAAGAAGCTACTATTAGAATTCATTAAAAAAAAATTCTATACCTTTTAGTTCAAAAAAAGAATTTGTGTTTCTAGGAGTTTTACACATAAGAAATTAAATGCTGTTATTATTGTTAAATGCCATCAAATTGGTTCCCACTCATAGCAACCCTGTACAGGGTTTCCAAGGAGCAATTGATTGGTTTAAACCCTGACCTTGTGGTTAGCAGTCTAGTGCTTACCCTACAGTGTTACAAGAATTAAATAAATAATTTCAAATTAGAATTCAACAAGTCATATAGTAAAAATTAAGATGTTTTTAATAGAATATTTGAAAAACAAAATCATTATAAATAGCTTTCATTACTTACAAGAATATTTAATAAGCTATTCATTGCTAAATTTTTGGATTACTTGAGATATGTTCTTAAATATATTTTAGTGTTCTTTTGATCTATATGATTATCAAATAATTCCATGTATTTTTTTGTTAATACATATGTGCTTATGTACATATGGCTCAATCAAAATTGTCACAGTATTGATGCCAAACTATTTGCACTCAATTCCAATAAAAACTAACATTTTCTTTTATTCAATTCTTTCCATAGCTGAGTTTTTCCTTTGTACAGATTTAGTACTCTGTTTAACTTTAGATAAGTGTCTTTATACAGCAAAAAAAGAAGAAGAAGAAGAAAAAAAAAACCACACTGTATACAAAGTTCTTAGCTTGTTAGATGAGTCCTACATTTTGCTAGGAGGTATGCTGTGGCACTGTTATGATAAGCACTGGACTACAGGTTGTATGAACCACAAGGTCAGGAGTTCAAACTCACCAGCTGCTCCTTGAAAACCCTATACAGCATCTCTATGAGTCGGTACTGACTCAACAGTACTTAACAACAGTAATAACCTTTTGCTGAGACAAATCTTACACTGCAAGTAAGGCAGCAAAACTCACAACTTGTCCCCAAATCTGCCAGCTCCTTAAACATTAGTTTGTTTTTTGTTTCTGTTTTTTAAATGCAATCCTGCAGAGATTATTTATCTTTCTTCCCTAAATGTTTACCTGGGTAGTTTAAGAGTGGTAATATTTTCCAATGAAGACAATCAAAAGTTGCCTAAAACAGCTTACAAAGTTGAGACATAATGAAAATACTGTTCTTTGATACCGCCCACTTACACCAACTCCAACACACACACGTTCACCCAGAGTGATAAATCCATTGATTTTTTTCCCCCTAACAATGGTTTAAAGCAAGACCAACCACACGCTTCTGTTTAATTTTAACTTCTGAGCATTTGGGATTTGATGTGACCATAAACTGTCTTTCAGGGGTATAAATAAAGAAACAGCTGTACTGAATGCAAATAAAAGTAGTTCTAGTAACATCTGAACTGTTCTACAATGCACTCCGTTTTTGTCCAACTCAACTTTCCCATCAGTTTGCAGACGATACGTATCTGGTCCTTTGGGGAGGAGAAGCCAAGAAGGGGAAAGAAGATATTTTCAGAGGTAGACATGGTATAGTCAAGTGGGTGGGATCTTGGTTTCCTGTTCTTAAATTCTTTGAGCGATTTTTGAGCTACAAGACCCCTGTGAGTTCTATGTTAGAATAATCAGTTCTGGAAGCATATTTCACATGTGACAGCCACATGTGAAGTACTTCACACAACTTCCACTGGCTTACTTCCTCTCTATAACCTTTGCTTCTTCAACAGATGTGCTGTTAAGCAAAAAAGCAAAAAACGTAGTACTGAGAATCCTTTTATGATATTTTTACATACTAAACTTGTCTTAACCCCTTGTCGCTCATTGCATCTTTGCTTGCATGGGAATGTCACAGAATCTCAGGGAAAAGTTGTACAAACCTCAGCACGTTTAATTTTTACAAATTGTTATTAATAAAGAATAGAATTTAGTATCTATTAAAGGACCATCATGTAACAACATAACGATGTCCTGGATTGCGCCATCACCCACTAATGGAAAATGTCTCTAGTTTGTTTGGTGGTTCCTGACCGTGATAATCTAGAAACAGGAAGGCAATTTGTCTCCTTCCGAGTACTGGACATTGAAGTTAATGCTTTAATAGGGTACATTCTTTCAGGGTGGCAACACTTACGTCTGAGTGTGGTCCGGGTGGCATGGGCATCTCTTGTCACACTTGATGCCATAGAGACCCTCCGCACACAGGCGCGCCTCGCAGTGTTCGCCAGCAAAGCCTGCTTCACAGAGGCATGCGCCGCTCACGTGGTAACATTTCCCTCCGTTGACACATTGGCAGGTCTCAGTGCAGCGAACTCCATAAGTCCCAACGGGGCACTCGTCCTGGCACCTATCAAACCAGGAGGCAAGAGCAGAGAATAAATAAGCTTGAGATGTGTGAAACTAAAGAGATGATTTAGAATGGCTTTGCCATGTATAAATCGAAACTCGTTTTTGGTCTTGGCCAATCACTTGATGATTCCCCTGTTACAAGTAGGAAAAGCCTAAGGATGAATTATGCCCTGAAACGTTATGCTGCGTGAAACAAATCAGACATAAAAGGGCAGATACTACATGAACTATCTAGAATTAGCAGGTGTATGGGAGTCCCCGTGTGGTGCTGTGGGTTAATGCGCCAGACTGCAAAGCCGTTTGAACTGCAAGGTCGGCGGTTCAACCTCACCAGCGGCTCCTCAGAAACCCTATACAGGATGGCTGTGGGTCGGAACCGACTTGACGGCACATAACAACGACAACAATAGAGGCCAAAGTTTATTAGTGGTTCCCAGGGACGGGTAGGAGGGAGGGGGAAAGGAGGACTCAATACTTCTTAACTCTTTTCACTTTCCTTCTCTTTCTCTGGTTCTTTGCCTACCTTGGAGACATTGAACTTCTGTTAAGGCTGATATGATAATTTGGGAACCGGTAAGGGTGATGGTTGAACAGCATGATGAATACAGTATTAATGAACTGTGCATGTAAGGATTGTTGAAATGCTAAATGCTTTGTTACATTTATGCTTACAACAATAAACAAAGAGCTGAAAGAAATAGCAACTCCAGTTCCATCCATGTATTAATAGTGATGACAGTATATAACCTATTGAAAAAAACCCTATAAAATCAAAATAAAATTATAAGCTTGTAAGACAATGTACTACTAAAGGTCGTAGTGTGGCACTAGAGGATAAGCTTTGGACTGCTAACCAATCTACCAGCCACTCCTTGTAAACTCTATACAGGGTAGCTGTGAGTCGAAACCAACTTGAAACACTTAATAACAACAACCACTAAAGGTATACCAGGAAAAGGAGAAAAGAAAATGCTCAAATACTAGTAACAGCCCATAATTTGAATATTAAAAAATAGTTCTCCCTAATAAAACTCTATGGCAAATGTGAAACTACACTTTAATTATTTTGGCTTTCATGTTGTCATTATTTATTTCAGCCATTCCTTTCAAAGCTGAATGATAATCATTGCTCCTCAATTAGAAAATTATGTAACTAATCCTCTTTAGATCTGGGGGAATTCTGAGCTGCCCAAATCAGATGTCCTTGATTCCAACCTGGGAAGCCAGCTTGGAGATTCTTAACAAAGTTTATGACAACTGGGGTACTGTCCTCTATTAGGAAGGACAACCAAACACCAATGAAAACATATTGGAAAAAATACCATTAGAGTTCACTCCCAGTGGAGGGGCATGCTGTGGGTAAGGTGAATGAGGTCCGAAGCTGAGTTGCTGAGGAACCGTGATGGAGAAGAGAAAGTAATCATTCTTCCAATGGAAAGTATTAATAGGTCTTGGACCAGCCAGGTTTCTTTTTGGCTAGGTGAGGTAACCATGGCAGAAGGACAGTTTTCTGCCAAGGGCTTTGGTAGTGGTGCTCATGTAGCTGAGCACTCTCCCTAAGTAGGGTCCCCTTTGTGAGACCCAGCAGCAGCCACTTTCTACTCAGCACAAGGCAGAGTTAATAATGCAGGTGAGATAGCATTGTTCAGATCTGTGTAATGCAAGTAGCAAATGCAAGAATTCAAGCAAGGTTAAAAGAAACAACAAAAGGGTAGAGAAGCAAACATTTTCCACAAGGCTCTGCATATTTTTAATGATAGGGTAAGATGACTAACAATACCAGGGGTGGGTGAGATTCTATTTAAGTATAGAGGACAAACTTTCAGAATCTTTTCATACTTTCTGGTTAACTCTGACTGCACCAGTAAACAGTTGCCATCAGGTTAATTCTGATTCATGGCAACCCTACCTGTATCAGAGTAGAACTATGCCCTATGCCCTATAGGGTTTACAATTTTTCTGGAAGTAGATCATCAGGACTTCCTTTCGATGTGCCTCTGCCTCTGAGGGAATTGACCCTCCAGTCTTTCTGTTAGTGCATCTACCATTGGCATCACCCGGTGTCTCCACGCTAGCTCTGTTTTTGTTGTTGTGTGCCACCAAGTCGGGTTATGACTCATAGTGACCCTGTATAGGGCTTATGAGGAGTAGATGGGTTTGAACTGCTGATCTTGTGGTTAGCAGTTCATTGCTTATCCTGCAGCACCACACTAGGACTCTGATATACTTAGTGAGAAGGAGACAAGGAAAAGGGACTCATCCAACTTTGGTTCCATAGATGATAGACATGGTATGTTTGTTCCAAAAGGCAAAATCTTCAAATCAACTCTTCAACAAACTATTAGAAAAGTTCAGGAGTAATTTAACTCATTTTAAACATAAAATCAAATGTGTGCTTTAAATAGACACATGCATATGCCTATTTTTAGAATAGAGTTTTGTTGTTGTTGTTTTTAATGTACTCTTTCTATATAGCCTCTCCGAAGCTTTGTTAAACCCTAAGTCACTTAGCTTATTCCTTAAAGATCTTCCAATAGAGGAATGCTGAGGTAGAGTAACTTGGTCTCCTTGTGAATTCTGTTGGAAGCTGGCAAGACAATTTGCCATCTATCTTTGCAAGTCTATTCTTCCAAGTCAACACCAAAAAGAGAAGAAAATGGCAATATGTTATCACTTTCTCCCTTCTACATGACTTTAAAAACAAACCCAAACATTAAACTCTGAACCTTCTCTATTAGTTTAAGTCAGTAAAAAGCATGGTACAGATCAGAAGCCATTTGGTAAAGTGTCTGCTACCACATTACAGATAAGCCTTATGTATACTTTATAATATCTTGACAGAGAGTTCTTTTTCTTGGGAGAAATAAAATCATAATTGCTGGTTCTGGCCTATATTTACCTCTTGGGCCTAAATGTAAATATACTGCTAATTTATGTTATAAATGGCAAAAATCATTTGAATTTTATTTTCAGGGACTTAGTAGCCATCATGTAAACTTTATTAATAATCGCTCTCTTTACACACGTACTTCTAAGAACATCCTGCTAATAATTGTTGTTGTTGTTAGCTGCCATTGAGTCAGCACTGACTCATAGGGACCCCATGTACAGCAGAATGAAACAATGTCCGATCCTGGTCCAACCTTACTACTGTTGCCACACTTGAGTCCATTGATGCTTCCACCTGGCAGATCCATCTCGTTGGGGGTCTTCCTCTTTTTCTCTGACCCTCCATCTTACCAAACATGATGTCCTTCTCCAGTGACTGGTCCCTCCTGATAATATGTCCAAAGTATGAGAGATGAAGTTTGGCTATCTTGGCCTCTAAGGAGCACTCTGGCTGCACGTCATCCAAAACAGATCTATTGGTTCTTTTGTCAGCCCATGGCACTTTTAGTATTCTCCTCCAACACCATGATTCAAAGTCATCAATTCTTCTATGGTCTTCTTTATTCACGTTCCAGTTTTTGCATGCATATGAGGTTACTGAAAATACCATGGCTTGGGTCAGGCACACCTTAGTCCTCAAGCTGACATCTTTGCTCTTCAATAATCGTTTGCTAATAATAGTTATGTCAATTTCTAACTATCAAACCAAATGGAAATCCCACATGTATCAGAGTAGAACTGGTTATCTTTCTAGAAGTAGATATTTTTCATCCTGAAAATACATAATCTTGAAAATGCATAATCATGAAGTAGCTCATGCCTTTCTTTGATTGGCTGAATTAAAAGTCTTTGCCAAGCCAACATCTCTCTTTTCAGCCCCTTTCTCTAAAAGAAGCATTGTTGTTGTTGTTAAGTGTCATCAAGTTGGTTCTGACTCATAGCAACTCAGTATAGGGTGTCCTAGGAGCAGCTGGTAGGTTTAAACTGACAACCTTGTGGCTCCCAGTCCAGTGCTGATCCTACATCACCACACTAGGAGTACAAAGAACCATCATTTGTTCTTTAATGTTGCTTTTGTGGTTCAGAGTGAAACAAGAAAAGTTATCGCAGAGATCAGTAAAAGAGGAAATATATTTTCTTAGACGAGATGGCTCTGAGTCATTAAGCTGTAACAATAAATATTGACCATTGTTGTTGTTGTTGTTAAGTGCCATCGAGTCGATTCCGACCCATAGCGACCCTGTACAGGGTTTCCGAGGGTGTAAATCCTTACGGGAGTAGAAAGCCTCATCTTTCTCCCGCGGAGCAGCTGGTAGTTTCGAACTGCTGACCTTATGGTTCGCAGCCCAATTCGTAACCACTACGCTACCAGAGCTCCTTAAATATTGACCATAGTATTATGGAAATTTGGGATTCCTATTTTTGTTGTTGTTATTTCAAATAAAGCCCCAGAGTTGGGAAGAATGGTTACATATAAAGTAGAGTAATAAAGTAAGATTCCAAGTCTTAAACCAATGAGAGTCACCAACTTGTATTAATACCATTCTAATTATTATATTGGAGTCTTGGTGTGGTGCTGTGGGTTAATGCGCTGGACTGCAAAGTTGGTTTGAAACACAAGGCTGACAGTTCAAGCTTACCAGCTGCTCCTTGGAAACCCTATACAGGGTCGCTATGGGTCAGAACCAACTCGACGGCACTTACCAACAACAACAACAATTATTATATTAGAATATAAGTCCTAGTGTTGTGCTCTTGGTTAATGGGCTGGACTGCAAAGTCGGTTTGAACCACAAGGTCAGCGGTTCAAGTTCACCAGCCACTCCTCGGAAACCCTTACATGGTTGCTATGGGTTGGAACCGACTCAACGGCACTTAACAACAACAATAACAATTATTATATAGTATCTCACTGTGAACTTACGGAAAAGGAAGTAAGTTAGAATGTGGGGACTGGGGAGCGGGGACAGCTTCTTCTTTCACTGTTGTACACATATGTCCTTCCCTAGTGGAAAAGGAGGAATGGCTGGACCAGACCATGATTTAGTGTGGAAGAATCACATTCTTCATTAAACCTGGGATGGATGGATTAGCTGCCTAACATCTGGAACTGCTACTCTTGGGAAAATACAAAAAGTATTGGGAAAGAGCCAACTTTTTCAGTTACAGATACAGGAAACAGTGATTCTACTGAAAACCAATGCTTCAGTTGAGTTCCCTCAACTCACATTGATAATTTCTTATTATATCTCCTTTCATTCCATTTATTTTCACTTTCAGGTAAATATAGAACACAGTCTGTTAAGGACTCTCTTGGGCTTTGCTTTAAGAGACCATATGGAGCTACAGTTCTTACCTTTATAAAGCTAAAGCTTACTGGGCACAATTATATGCCAGACCCATGGCTAGACCACTAAAGGCTCAGAGCAATTCCATGACAACACCATTAGCATTAGGTACATGCATCCTTTTTTAACTCTTTTAGAAGAATATTTTGAGGACCGAGAAAATCATCCTCTGTTTCATTCTTACTTGACTGAGACATATTGAATTTCCTCACCACAATATCCTTTCAGTCTTTCCACAAATTCCAAGGCCTTATATTTGGACATCTTATGGGCTGCCCTGACTGCCTACAATGTTCCTGTTTTGTTTTTCCTCTCTTTCCTCTGGTGGTGGGGCTGTCCCCACATCCTGGCAGTGCTTTGCCTGTGGTGGTACCTGCTTTTCTAAGCAGCAGTCCTTTGGCATAACCTCCTGATCAAATTACGCTGACACTTCTCAAAACAGAGGAAATGGTTAGTTAAGACCCCCAACCTTTTGAGGTCTGTTTCCCCACTTCTCCTGCCACAAGCCAACTCAATTCCTTCTGCCCAAAGTGGCAAATATGCCTATGGTCATTGTGTATATATATGTAACTCTAGAATCCAAATGGGTTAACATAATTAAAACAGTAATTGTGTCATTGGTTCACCGGACACGTGAGCTAAAGAACAGCAAATCAAGAAGCAAGTTCACTTCTCACTTTCCTTCCCTTTCTCTGTTTTTTTTGCCTTCCTTGGCTGAACTCTACAATTCACCTTGCCTCTAATCTGAAGCTTAAATCACTACAGAGCAAGAAAAGAATTATATTTAAAATGTTGTTGTTGTGTGCCATCAAGTCAGTTCGGAGTCATTGCAATCCTGTATAGGATTCCCAAGGAGCAGCTGGTGAATTTGAACTGCTGATCTCGTGGTTAGCAGTCCAATGTTTATCCTACAATGCCACACCAGGACACCATTTAAATTTTTACTGTCTGAAAATACTATGCAAAAATATAACACGAGATTCTGCTTGGCCTCTGGCCTCTCCTTTATTGGCTCATCTTCTATAATGAAATGTTAATGACAAAAGAGTCCAGAACTCATCTAATCTTCTCATCTATTCAAAATATTAAAGCCAGCAAGTCAATCATAAATGTTTCTTATCAGCTCAATTATTTGTCATATAAAACATGTGCCAAAGGTATCAAGAATTTGTAATATCAAAAAATTAGAGGAAATAAGTTACTTGAAAAATTCATGGAAAAATAGAATTGAAAAATAATGGAATTTTTCCATGAACTTTTTGAAGCATAAATGTATGTGTGTGTGTATAAAAGGTGAAAAGACCTTTAAAGAAAATGAAGCAGATACTGCTAGCAAAAGCTTTTAATAAAAGAGGGATTAAAAATTTAAAAGTACTTATGCATAAAGGAGCTCTGGTAGCGTAGTGGTTATGAATCAGGCTGTGAACCTTAAAGTCAGCAGTTTGAGACTACCAGCCACTCCACAGGAGAAAAATGAGGCTTTCTGCTCCCGTAAAGACTTACAGCCTCGGAAACCCTGTACAGAGTCGCTATGGGTCGGAACCGACTCAACAGCACTTAACAACAACAAAGTGCATAAAGAAGACAACTCAAAACCAACAGCAAACATGAAACTATATTGAAGTCCTTTCCAATAAAAGTAGGGAAAATATAGGCGTTCCTATTTTTGGCCTCCATTAGTCAACATTGATTTAGAGATTCAAATTAATATAATAAAATTAAATAATTATTATAATTATTGAAGATTAAATTATCTTTATTTGAAGAAAATATGATTATTAATATACCCAAATAACTCTAGTGTACTAAAATTAACACCGGTGGTGGTGGTTGTATGCCACCAAATCAGTTCCAACTCATAGTGACTCTGAATTAGAGTTTCTGAGGCTGTAAATCTTTACAGGAGCAGAAAGCCTCATCTTTTTCCTGAGGAGCAACTAGAAGACTTGAACAGCTGACCTTGTGGTTAACAACCCAGCTCATAATCCACTATGTTACCAGGGCTCTAAGTAAAACATTCCGTTGTTGTTGTTCAGTGCCGTTGAGTCAGTTCTGACTCAGAGCAACCCTGTAAAGGGTTTCCAAGGAACAGCATATGGATTTGAACCACCAATCTTGTCAAAAGCTCAGTGCTTATCCTATTGTGCCACACCAGGACTCTAAAATGTTTGGTAGGTTGACTTAAAAAAAAAAAATTACACTTTTTTTTAAAATCCAGCAATACCCAGTTGGAAGTAGAAATAAGGTTATTCTTTTCCTTTTAATGGTAAATTAAATTTAATAAGAAAGTTTAGGGAAAATGCAGGTGGGTGGGTGTGTATAGAGTTTCTTACTAAAAGTCATAAAATTTGACTAGACTTTTAAAAAGAAAAAAAGAGACAAAAGGTTGAAAGAATTCTTTGTTCAGAGACATCATTCAAAAATAATAATCCCTAACACTTATACAAGGATTTCTGGTAGTGTAGTGATTACGAATCGGGCTGCTAATCTCAAAGTTGGCCGTTTGAAACTACCAGCCGTTCTGCGTAAGAAAGATGAGGCTTTCTGTTCCCGTAAAGACTTACAGCCTCAGAAACGCTGCACAGGGTCACTATGAGTCAGACCCAACTCCACGGTACTTAACAACACCAACCAACACCAACAACACCAACAACATTTATACAATTTAAATCCATCGGTCAAGTATAGCTAATTTTATAAGCTGTAGCACTGTTCTATTTGCTTTAATATGCAAACTTATTTAATCCTTATAACAATCTTAGGGAAGGTTATGATTGTCATTTGAATGCTATCAGTAAGAATACTTCCAAATACAGGAAGTCTGATGGCAGAATATTTGCTCTTAACTGTTAGAATCTTCTACCTCTTGAGTCTCTTTCCTTTATGTTTACACAGCGATCCAATGAGCTTAGTTATCTAGTCTTCCAGGACCTATTACTTATAAATTTAAAATATCAAATCAGAAGAAGTAGGGTAAGTATAGCCCACCTGAGGTAACTGTCAAATAATATAGAAAAACAATGGATGTAAGAACCCCCCAAACACATTCATTTGCTCCTATTCCAGTGAGCCCTACAAACACGGGTGGATACATATCTCCTACCATATGGTAACATATTATTAATAGAATACTGAATCCACAAAGATGTCCTTATGCTCAGCATACTTATTCTTTTTTATATATAAGAGGTTTTTTTTTTTTTTTTTTGATGACAAAATATTTGCCATTCCATGTACTGTTTACTGACATAAATTATATTCATCATTTTGTGCAATCATGACCACTGTCTACTGATAAATCACCCTTAATAGAAGCGCAAAGGTACCTAAGCACACATCCCATTTTAAAATAATTTTAAGTAAAGTGTGTGGTCCTGTAGGATAAGCACTGAACGGCTAACCACAAGGTTGGTGGTTCAAACCCACCAGTCGCTCCTTGAAAACCCCATACAGGGTCTCCGTAAGTTGGAATTGACTCGATGGAACTTAACAACAGCAACAGTGTTTAAAGTATAAAAAGTTTTTATATTTGAAGTAGCCATCCTAAACAATTAATCCACCACAACTTCTGAACGGTTAATGTTTTAGGGTTTTTTTTTTTTTTTTTTGGTAATGCTTTCTCTGTATCTTCAACTCACTTCTGCTATCTATGATTTAGTTTCTGAGCATTGAGTTGGAATGAAATTGGTCAAACACACTGATAGATACCTCATAGACAGTAGATAATTCTGGAATATTATAGAATTCACATGATATCAAATATGTTCCTGAACTCTCCAAGGTTCCTTTCACGTGTTTACAAATAGTCCGAGAAATACAAGTATTCCTTACCGTTCCCCTGTGTATCCTGGACTGCAGTGACATTGGCCTGTGGCAGCATCACACGTCCCTCCATTATGGCACTGACATTCTTGGGAACAGTTCTTTCCAAAGCGACCCTCAGGGCAAGGCTGACCACACACTGTGCCCTGCATTCAAAGAGACTTGGAAAATTAGATGGGCTTCCAGCCAGGGAAGGACGGGAGGAGGAGAGAGAAAAGATAGAAAACAGAAAGGGAAGGGTGGTTACGGAAACAAAACTACTATAAAATTAGATTAAAAGGATTTTCAACTGCATGAATTCTGTTTATCTTAAAAACATTAAAATTTTTACTTGGTGAGCCTAAATATTAAGATACATCCAAAGAGGGTAGAATAGTAATCTTCAGAAGTATAGATATTAAAAACGGAAGCAGAATATTACATCAAGTTATTACGGTAACCTAAGGAATATATAAATCCTCCTAAGTGTTCTTCCTTGTGACTTACATGCGCAGTAAGTCAGCAATACTTACTGAGCATCCGTTACCTAAATGGCAACATCTGGCACAAATGAAACATCCAAATGCTTTACCATATGTTCCAGAGAAAATTCATATTATCATTGACTTTCTTTCTTATAATGTAGTATAACACTAGACTGAATTTTTGTGTGCCTGACTAACAATGGCATTGCCTAAGAAATACTTCATGGAATGAAACTAGGCATTTTATTTATGAAGAACACTTTTATTTTCAACAGGTTTGACAAACACTGCTCAGCCAAGATCAATAGGAAAGCTTACTTCCTGAAAAGAAAATCAAGAGAGTCATTTGGACATGCTTCTTCACCCTAGAGGCCGTCCATCTTGTCAGGCACTATCATGACACTTATTCCAGTTTTATGGGGAAAAGACTAACTCAATAAAATACTATTTTCCATTTCCCTTGGCTACATAACTTGTGCATATAGCTTTGGAACTAGTTTTTGGGTTTATAGGTAGAGCAAATGGCATATTCCAAATTGTTCTCATGTTTTTAGGCATTGGAAGCTGTTGCTTTGTCCTTCCTCACTCTAAAAAAGGCAGACTGTGGGCACTCTGAAATTGGAGGCTAGTGAACACCAGATGGTTTTGTAAATGTTTATTCTGGACAGCATAAGAAAATGCATTTCCCCTAAGTCCTGGCTACCCACAAAAGGCAGTTGGTGTGCTAATTAAGTCTCCTCTGGTGGTTTCTAGCCATCTACAAACAGGGAAAGTTCTTCCACAAACTCTTGGAACTGAAAAGATCTTTGAGGGATAATTCAAATGCATTCTTACTGAAAACCATTGATGTTCAAGGCACAGTGCTAAATGCTGAAAATCAAAGATAACGCCACAGCCCCTAGTTAGCTTATGATGTGGTGAGAAGAGAGATGTAAAAATCATTGTAATCCCTTCATTGTTGCACAATATATTATACTAATAGACATGTGAAAACACAACTGAGGGAATAATGTGCTGAGGGCAAGTATGTCATGAGGATGAAAAGTCTTACTCTTTCAGGGCCTCACACAAACTACCCACAAAGCATAGTGAACTTATGTAAGATTCTGTGATGCTATAAGAATACTGTCAATATATTAATAATGTGTACAACCAGATTTAAGTAGGACATTATTTCTATACATTTAAATATATTTGCACGTGTGTATGTGTTACCAGAATTTTGTACCCTTCTTTGAAAAGCACCGAGGATAAGAGCACAAATAAAAATGTGAGGCAGAACTATAAGTTGAAAGCTCAGATGGTACAGTGAAAATATGACCTGAAGTATTTAATAGTGGGACAAGAAGCAGATGCAAGAGTGCAGAAAGAGAAACTCCACCAGGTAGATGGAAGGATCTATCTGTCCACCTACTAGGACTCATGGTCTAAGTCTATGGTTACAATTTTCCCATGTCAAGACCACCCAAACTAAAAAGAGAAAAGTTTCAACTCTAACATGAGGCAGCTCTACAAACAGTATTTACACAAAAGTCCTAAGAGTAGACTGCCCACAGTTCCTCATCTAAAGAATACAGAGCTCTTGGGGCAGTCTATAGCTCCAGTAAATGCATTTCCTTGCCAACAACAAGTCATTAACCGTGTTGGAAACTGTTGAAATATAGAAATTGAAATAAGAAAAGGAGTCAAAGATAATTCAGCACTTCCTGGTGTGGTGCTGCAGAGTAATGCACTAGACTGCAAGGTCGGTTTGGACCACAGAAACCCTTTACAGGGCTGCTATGAGTTGGAACTGACGTGCCAGCACTTAACAACAACAACAACCATGAACAATTAAAATAGTAGCAGTGTTGGTTATAGCTAAAATTTAAAAAGGTAGAAGAGTAGGCTTGAGAAAGGTGTGGGCATATAGCAAGTTCGATTTTATTAAAATTTGATGGGCCTGCTAGAATCAGCTCATTATTCCTTCAATAACTCCCTTGCTTGTCTCATATGCATAAATTTTTTTTAAAGGCCTCTCCTTTTGAGTCTCCAGGAATTTCTTCAGACATTTGCCTCTAGAATACAACCCTATCTTGTCTGTTCACCATTTCTAACATTCACCTTGAATCTGATTGTTGTTTTTCTGTGGTCTAGTGGCCCTGACTGGACAGTGAATAAGGAAGACTGTAGAAGAATTAATGCTTTTGAGTTATGGTGTTGGCGGAGAATATTGAAAGTGCCATGGGGTTCCCAAAGAACCAATAGATCTGTTTTGGAAGAATGCAGCCAGAGTGATCCTTAGAGGCCAAGATGGCCAAACTTCGTCTCTCATACTTTGGACATATTGTCAGGAGGGGCTGGAGAAGGATATCATGTTTGATAAGGTGGAGGGACAGAGAAAAACAGGAAGACCCCCAACGAGATGGATTTGCCAAGTGGCAGCATCGATGGACTCAAGCGTGGCAACAGTAGTGAGGTTGGCCCAGGATCGGGCAGTGTTTCGTTCTGCTGTGCAGAAGGTCACTATGAGTTGGTACCGACTCGATGGCACCTAACAAAGACAAGTGGTCCTGACACCTTGAACTCTTCCATAATTTCCATAACCCCCATCAAGCAGTGGACTCCAGTTCTCCTTTGCTCCGTGCCCACAACATTGTTGTTGTTGTTGTCAGGTGCCATCGAGTCGGAACCGACTCATAGCGACCCCATGCACAGCAGAACGAAACAATGCTCGATCCTGGGCCA
>NW_006408665.1:2730931-2741907 GCF_000296735.1 Chrysochloris asiatica | reverse complement strand
GAAGTTCTCTGTCAATGTATGATTGCAGCCGTTTCTGTATTACCTTGAGCAAAACTTTGCTTGCTTGAGATATCAAAGAGATTGTCCGATGATTTCCGCAACAACATAGGACCATCCTAACCAATTCCACCCCCAAGTCTAATTCCTGAGACTACAGAAAGGCAGTGGTTTCATACCTACAGGGTTTGTAGGTTGGGATTATCTAACAGGATACTGAAAAATACATGTCTAGACATCTCAGGTAAGTAAGATCAAGAAATAATTGGATATAGGAGCGGAGGTCCGTGGGATCATCAAGGGAGAAGAGCGGAAAGCGGGACCCTACCCAGAGAAGCAGTGACACCAGAGATGGAGGCAGAGACGATGACATGAAGAGATGGAGCAGCTGGAGACTTTAGACCCAGAGAGGGAGAGAGGCACTGTGCTGACGACGGGGGGCGGGGGCGGGACAGGCTTGTAGGGTATACCCTTTGGTTGGTTGTTGATGCATGGAGGGGATTGTAACCATGACAATGAAACAATATACAATAGGATGAACATAAAACTAATGTTCTCCCACATAAACCATCCCATAATTCACAATAGCACATTTTAAAAAAGAGAGAAAGAAAATTTTTTTAAAAAGAGAGAAAGAATTGGAAAAACAATTTGATTAATTGCTAGAGCCATAGGTCTGGATAAGATTGTCAAGAAAGACCTTTGGTGAAAAAAAAAAAAAAAGGGACAAAGATGGAAACCTAGGGAATGTCGCTATTGTTGTTAGGTACCAAGAAGTCAATTCTGACTTATAGTGACCCTATGCACAACAGATTGAAGCAATACCCAGTCTTACACCAACCTCACAATTGTTGTTATGTTTGTTCCCATTGCTGCTGCCACTGGGCCAATCCATCTCATTGGGGGGTCTTCCTCTTTTTCAAGGATGCTGCATTTATCCTTCTTAGGGACAGGTACCTGTCTATACCTCTTTCAAAACAGATTTGTTTGCTTTTCTGGCAGTCATTGTTACTTTCAATACTCTTATCCAACACCATAATACAAACACATTGATTATTCTATGGTATTCCTTATTCATTGTCCAATAGTCACATGCATACTACTGAAAATAAAATGGGTTGGGTCTGGCGCACCTTAGTCCTCAAACTGTTATCTCTGCTCTTGAATACTTTAAATAAGTCTTGTGCAGCAGATTTGCCTAAATCATTTGCTTTATTGACTGATGCTTCGATGAGTGTTAATAGTGGATCCAAGCAAAATGAAGTGTTTGACAACTTCAATCTTTTCTCTATTTATCTTGATATTATTTATTGATCCTGTTGTGAGAATTTTTTTTTTTTTTTTCTTAACATTCGAGTGGAATCCATTCTGAAAGCTGTGGTCTTTGATTTTCATCAGTAAGTATTTTAAATCCTCTTCACTTCTAGCAAGCGAAGTTGTATCAGCTGCATATCACAGGTTGTTAATGAGTCTTCCTCCAAACCTGATGCCACATTCTTCTTCATATAATGCAGCTTCTTGGATTATTTGCTCAACATACAGATTGAATAAGTGTGGTGAAAGAATACAACCTTGGTGCACACCTTTCATGATTTTAAACAATTACATGTCTCCTCGTTCTGGTCTAATAACTGCTTCTTGATATATGTACAGGTTCCTCATGAGCACAGCTAAGTCTTATGGAATCCCCTCTTCACAATGTTATCAATAATATTTTGTCGTGATCCACACAATTAAAATCCTTTGTATAGTTCATGAAGTGCAGTATTCTCTGCTTTCAGTATTCTCTGCTTTCAGTAATGACATCCCTCGTTCCATGCCCTCTTCTGAATATAGCTAGAATTTCTGGCATTTTTTTTGTTGCTGTACTGTTGCAGCCATTTTTTAATTATCTTCAACAAAATTTTACTTGCATGTGATTTTAATGATATTGTTCAATGAGTGCTTTGATAACTTCTGTTTGGAACAGGCACAAATATAGCTGTCTTCCAAATTTCTTGGCATAGATGAGTATCTCCAGTGCTGCGTCAGTTTATTGAAAGATTTCAATTGTATTCCATCACTTCCCAGATCCTTGTGTTTCACCAATGCTTTCAGTGCAGCTTGGTCTTCTTCCTTCAATACCATAGGTTCTTGATCATATGCTACCTCTAGAAATGGTCGGGCACCAACCATTGAATCATCTGTATTTTGTATTATTCAATATTTTGCCCATAGAATTCCTTCAACATTACAAGTTGAGGCTGGGATTTTTTTCTTCAGTTCTTTAAGATTGTGAAATGCTGTGTGTGCTCTTCCCTTTTGGTTTTCTAACTCCAGGTGTTTGCACATTTTATCATAATAACTTTTCTTTGTTTTCTCAAGCTGCCCTTGAAATTTTCTGTTTTACTTCCTTATTTCTTTCATCTGTTTCAGCAACTCTATGTTGAAGAATAAGCTTCAGAGTCTCTTTTGACATCCATTTTAGTCTTTTTTAATTTTCTGTCATTTTAATGACCTTTTGTTTTCTTCCTATGTGATGTTATTGATGTCATCACACAGCTCTTATGGACTTCAGTTATTAGTGTCTAATGCATCAAATCTGTTCTTCAGATGATCTCTTAATTCAGATGGGATATGTTCAAGGTCATTTTTGGGATCTTGTGCACTTGTTTTAATCTTCTTTAGCTTCAGCCTGAACTTGCATATGAGCAATTTGTGGTCTGTTCCACAGTCAGCCCCTGGTCTTGTTATTGTTGATGATATCAAGCTTTTCAGTCATCTCTCCTGACAAATGTAGTATGTTGGCTTTCTATGGATTCCATCTAGTTAGAATCCTTTGCATAGTCGATAAAGCACAGTATTCATTCCAAGTTTATGTTGTTGTTGGTATGTGCTATGGACTCACAGGGACCCTGTACAGGGTTTCCGAGGCTGTAAATCTTTACAGGAGCAGAAGCCTCATCTTTCTCCAGTGTTAATTTCAAACTGCTGACCATGAGATTAGCAGCCCGATTAGTAATCACACGCTATCAGAGCTCTTTTTCCAAGTGTATAGTCATCTTTTATGTTGTTGATAAAAGGCATTTGCACTGAATAAGTCATTGATCTTGCCAAATTCTATCACACCATCTCCAGCATCATTGCTATTACCAAGACCACATTTTCCAACTACTTATCCTTGTTCTTTGTTTACAACATTTGCATTCCAATCGCTAATAATTATCAATATATCTTGATTCCATGTTTGATCAACTGCAGACTAAAGAAATTGGTAGAATTCTTCAGTTTCATCATCACTGACTCTAGTGGTTGGAGAGTATGTTTGAATAATAGTGATATTCATTAGTCTTCCTTGTAGGCATATGTATATTATCCTATGATAGAGAGCATTGTACTTCAAGACAGATCTTGAAATGTTCTTTTTGACAATGAATGAATTGCCTTTTCTCTTGAATTTGTTGTTCCCAGCATAGTAAACATATCCTTGTCAGATTGACAATGGCCAGTATCAGTCCATTTCAGTTCACTAATGCCTAAGATGGAGTTCTGTGTGGCACTGTAGGATAAGCACTGGACTGAAAAGTCAGTTTGAACTGTAAGGCTGGTAGTTCAAACTCACAAGGTGCTTCTGCAAAACCCTATACCTGGTTGCTATGAGTGAGAACAGACTTGATGGAACATACAAGAAAAACAAAATGCCTAGGATATTGAACTTTTTGCATTCCATTTCATTTTTGACAATTTTCAATTTTCCTCGATTCATACTTCATACATTCCATGTCCTGATTATTAATGAATGTTTGCAACCATTTTGCCTCATTTTGAGTTGTGTCCCATCAGCAAATGAAAACCCTGAAAGTTTTACCCCATTTGTGTCATCATGGTCAACTCTACTTTGAGGAGGTAGTTCTTGCCCAATTTTTATTTTGAGTGCCTTCTAAGCTGACGGGCTCATCTTATGGCACTATATCTAACAATATTCTGGTGCTATTTACAATGTTTTCATCTTATGGCACTATATCTGACAATGTTCTGTTGCTATTCAAAACTTTTCAGTGGCTACACATTCAGAAGTAGCCTCTCTTTCTTCCTAGGGAATTCTGGTAATTGCTGGTATGTAGAAGAATAAAGATCAAGAAAAGAGATAAAGCAAGAGAAGTAACAGATACAGGAGTGAGGGTAATTAGAGAAAACCCAAATAAAACAAAAACTAACCCATTGCCATCAAATTGATTTCAACTCATGGATTCTATATAACACAGAGTAGAACTGTTCCTTAGGGATTCTGGGGACTATAGATCTTTATGGGACCAGACAGCTTCAACTCTCTCCTGCAGAATGGCTGGTGGTTTTGAACTACCAACACTGTAGTTTGTGGCCAAATGTTTAGCCCACAGTACCATTCAGTCTCCTAACTGGAGAAGTGGAGGGCAAAGAGATTAAGAAAGAGAGGTGAATGATCAATAGTGTCAAAAGCTGTAGCAAAGCGAAGCTTAATGACAACAGATGAGTGAGTAGTCACTGAATTTGGCAATAAAGAAATCACTGTAAAAGTGGCTTTGTTACAGTTAATAAAGAAAGAAGGAGCTCATGAAGTAAACTGATCTATTAAGTAGTTTGTTAGTGAAGGAAGGGAGTCAGGATAGACACTTGGTCATTCACTCTTCTGCTCTCAAGCATACATAAGCCAACAATAACTGAAAAAAGATAACATAATATTTTCTGACTTCAGAGACATTTAGTTAGTTAACCAGCTTTGACATGCATTCCACATAACACTAGACCTATAATATACTACATGAAGAAAGAGTATCACGGTCAAAGTTTGGGAAGTATAGTGTATTACAGCTCCCTCTTGACTAACCCATTAGAAGCAGTAGTTGATAAACTTGATTAAACCTTACTCTGACTCCAGGATTATGTAATCAAAAAACTTCTTTTCATAAAACATTTATTCTGTTGAGAAACAGAAGAGTAGTAATCCAAGGAACACAATTATAAGAGTGATTGTTTAACTAATTATAGTACAGACTGTCATGTGTGAGCCTAGATACTTCTCTCTTTTTTCTACTGACAGGAAATGCAGGACAGATGGCTACTATCTTTAATACACATCAAGTCCCTGATTGAATCATCTTCTGCTTGCTCTAGGCTGAGACATTCCAGTTTTGAGATGATCAGACACTTCCGGTTTTATTGTCTTTAGCCATCAGTCTAGCTTTCTTTGTGCTAAAACTCTCTACATGACTAATCACTTAAACATCACAGGACAGTTGACTTACCATCCAGCCAGAAGGGCAAGAGCATTCGCCGGTGACATGATGACACACTCCTCCATTTTGGCAAGGACATCTCTGCTCGCATTGTGGACCATGTTTTCCAGGGGGACAAAGATCTTCACAGCTGAGGGATTAGTGTGTGACAAGAGGACAATATCATTTACTCAGCTACAAGATCTTCATGTTCAGAGATACACAGCTGATAAACAGTACCCAGGGCCCTAAACTAGACCAGCATTCTGCTCAATAGTTGTATATTTCATTAGCAGGAAGTGTCTTAATCACGTTGACTGGGAGGGTATTTCATGGGTCATCTAGTCCTTCTCCCTTTCTTTTGGAATATTTTTTAATGAAACTACGTCCGTTTAAGGAGACTCTGTCCTATCAAGAACATCAGGGAAGACCAGTCAAACACAGGTTTCTTGGTGACAGAAATTTTCCATGTAAATCCTATATGTTACATTTATGTCTACTTTTGCTTGTGTGTATGCCCTCAAAGAAGATTGGAATGTTTGCTCATTATCTCCTTTGCACACAGATTCTCCATAATCCACTTTTGGCATTTTCTTCTCTAGACTGAAGCTCTGTTCCTTTCTTGTTGTTAAATGCCATTGAGTTGGTTCTGACTCATAGCAACCCTATATAGGGTTTCCAAGGAGCAGCTGGTGGGCTTGAACTGCCAACTTTGTGGGTGGCAGGCCAGTTCTTACCCTACAACACCATGGTAGGACTCCTCTGCTCCTTTAACCTGACCCATTTTATATGAAACTTCTTCTTTAAGACTTCAATTGTCTTTATTTTTTTTCTCTCTTTCAATGAAATAGCTCCAAGTTTCACAAAGCCTTATTCATTTGTGGCCTTGATGAAAACAATATTAACAATTAAACAGTTTGAGATGAACAGCCATTCTTCTGCAAATCAGGACTTTCTAGGCTAATGCGGTTTTTTCCCTAGCACTATTTTATAGACATTAACAATGTCAGCAGGAAGCATTTACCTAATCAGCTGCATTTTTTTTTTTTTCAAGTTTTAATTCTGTGATTTACAAGTGTAATTTTCTCAGTGAGGGAATAATATTTTTTCTATCTCTTACTTCTTTGGGCAAATTCTTACTACTTTTGTTTGCTAATAAACCAGAAGAATGCCTATTCCGTTAAATAAGCA
The DNA here is from genome assembly GCF_000296735.1 of Chrysochloris asiatica. NCBI lineage: Eukaryota > Metazoa > Chordata > Mammalia > Afrosoricida > Chrysochloridae > Chrysochloris > Chrysochloris asiatica. The sequence continues at coordinate 2,735,485 of NW_006408665.1, read as the reverse complement.
GTGGAAGTAACGAGTTGTTTCAATGTCAAGAAAATTAAACTATGTGTGAGCACATAAACTACACAGATGTATTATGTATGTTTTTATATACACAAAGCAATGTATGTATCCTTGGGTATCAAATAATTCAGTTAATCTTCTATTATGTGCTACTTCTAACACTCTCTATGAGTTGGAACTTTCACAACAATAACAGTGATTTCTAACACTGGAGTCCCTAGTGATGCAAGCAGTTAAGGCACTCAGTTGCTAACCCAAAGGTTTCTTGGAAGAAAGTCCTGGAAATCTACTTCCAAAAAAACAGCCATTTAGAATTCTATGGAACATTTCTACACTGACATACATGGAGTCGCCATGAGTCAGAACTAACACAAGAGCAACTGTTTTTTGTTTATGTCTAACATCTTCCCTTACTCTTTTTTTCTACGGCACTAGTGTAGTGGTTATGAATCGGGCTGCTCATCTCACAGTTAGCAGTTCGAAACTACTAGCTGTTCCATGGGAGAAAGATGAGGCTTTCTGCTCCCATGGATATTTACAGCCTCAGAAACCCTGTACAGGGTAGCTATGAGTCGGAACCGACTCCACGGTGCATAGCAACAACAACAACCCAGCTTTAATTGGATAGTTAACTACTGCACAGAGCAGAAAAGCAGCCAGCAGTGTCAAATGAACATAACTGTGGAAGACTCAAAGCAGAATTCCAGATCTGCCCCGACAAACTTCAGTTATCGCCTTTTCACACAACACCCTGACCCTCTCTATCTTTGCTCTTCCAAAAGGAAAGCTTAGAGGCCAGTCCTTTGGCTCTAACTGGGGGCTCCAATGTTTCAAGGGTAAACCAGCAAGTGTATTGGTGATGTCCAAATGTGGTCTGGAGCCCAGTCCTGTCAGGCAGCAATTGTATCAAAAGCACAGGGAAGACAGTGGCAATGGCAATATGAATGAAGAAAGAGGGTGTGGCCCTTGTCACTTACAAGGCTCCGGTGTATCCCGGTGGGCAGCGGCATTCCCCTGTGACATGGTCGCAGGTTGCTCCATTCTGACACTGGCATCTCTGATGACAATCATTACCATAGGTGCCCTGCTCACAGCGGTCCTCGCAGCGCCAGCCCCGGAAGCCTGCAGCACAGTGGCAAGCCCCAGTGATGGGGTTGCATAGTGCCCTGTTTTTGCACTGACATCGGCTGCTGCAGTGAGGCCCCCAGTGATCTCCATCACAGGCTAAGGTTGGGGAAAGAAAAAGTGGGGGCATCAAGGTTTTCATGTGGGTAACAGTCAGCACTTCAGAGCCAGTTGTGTGTCCCCTTGGAGAGAATGGCTTGATACTGCTGCACTACCATTTCTTAGTGGGGCATTGGACAACTGCCACTGACCCGTGGCTATGCTTCACAAACCAGTGCTCACCACTAATTAAGCCCCTTCCTATCATCCCATTGCATAAATGTCCACACAGTTCCCATTCCTACGCCTTTGCTTAACCAGTGCCCTGCACCTGGCATATTGAGTTTGATGTGACTTTGGTGATGGTCTAGGAAGGATGTGAGGGGTTACTGGGGAAAGAGGTATAGGCTGGTTGGTGGTTATGTGCCACGGAGTCGGTTCTGACTCACAGCAACCCTGAACAGGGTTTCTGAGGCTGTAAATCTTTATGGGAGCTGAAAGCTTCATCTTTCTCCCGTGGAACAGCTGGTAGTTTCGAACTGCCGACCTTGAGGTTAGCAGCTGGGTTCATAACCAATATGTTACCAAAGCTCCTTGAGGTATAGCTAGGCAGATGGAAATGGTCAGCTAATGCAGGGACATTCCGTCATACTATGGAGCAAGGACAGTGTCCTATAGTCAAGGGATTGGCACAAGGTTTTAAGAAAGGAGGGATAGAGTAGATTGGCCTCCTCCACAAGGAGCTCTGGTAGCACAGTGGTTATGAATCCGGCTGCTAACCTCAGGGTCAGCAGTTTGAAACTACCAGCTGTTCTGCAGGGGAAAGATTTACAGTCTCGTAAACCTCATGCAGGGTCACTATGAGTCAGAACCGACTCCATGGCACAGAACCATAAGTAGTCTGGCCACACTCTGAATAAAGAGTAGGATGGGGTGACAATTGGGAGACGGGGGCCTGAGCAAGAAGAACTTCAATTGTTCAAGAGATCTGTGAGGGGCATGCACCAAGGCAGTGACCCTGAGATGAAGTAGGGACCCAGAGACTTGGCTACTGAGAAGTAGATGAGCCTACTACAGGCCTGAGTTAGAGCATTCTAAGAAGGAAATCTCTGATCTGCTGTTAAGGTGTCAATAAAAATGCATGGGAAAAGCAAGGAAAAAATCAACACACTGAATTCAAATGCACACTGTTGACCTATTAAAAAATAAGCCAAACCTGAATCTGAAAATGAGCAGCAAATAAAAAAAACAGTAGGCATATGAAACCAGGTATGCCAAAAACTAGAAAATAGCATTTGAGAGAGAGATTCACAAAGTGCAGTTCCAAAGTAAAGAAGAGTGGTTGCAAAGGAAAACCAGTAAACAGGAAAACAGTGTGGGAAGGTAACAGAAAACCTCAATATCAAACAGTCTAAATATTATAAAGGGTGATAAGAAGCCAAACCTGTTCTTAATATGTATTGCCTAGTCAGCAATGGATTTATTTATTCATTAGATACTGTAAAAATCACTAGGGAAGATGCACCCTGCCTAGAGCTCTTAGGGTAAATTGCATTTATGATTAAACACAATTTTATTAAATACAGAGTCTGTAACTAACATATTTAGCAAAATCTACTAGATAGATAGATAGATAGATAGATAGATAGATAGATAGATAGATAGACAGATGGATGTGACACTGTAGGACAAGCACTGCATTGGTAACCACAAGCTCAGCAGTTCAAACCTACCAGCCACTCTTAAAACCCTATACAGGGTTACTGTGAGTTGGAACTGACTCAGCAGCACACAACAATAGCAGATATGAACTCAAGAATCACAAAAAACAACATATGAGGAGTGCAAGTTTCACCTGCTAATATTAGAACCTACCTTTGATTTCATAAAATCAAAAGGTTTAAAATGAATAATTCTGTTTTTAATCAGTATAGCTTTAGTTTCATTAGAACCTTAATAAACATACTTTAACACAATTAAAAACAATGAGAGAAAATTATTGAACCTAAAGCCGATCAAGAAAGCAATTACCAAAGAACTTGCAATCTTCTTTCATAAAATAAAATTAGTTGGTAGTTTCTAAGGCAAGATTTATACCTAATTGTATTCATATGTTTTATTTTTTCCATTGCCTATGGATAAGAACAATGAAATTTTCCTTTTTCAATTGTAACTCTTTTAATTTAGGATCTAGTCTAGAAATATATATATACATATTCCTTTTTAAATTCTCTTAGTTATGCTAGGTAGAAAATAATCTATCCTGTTTGTAAAGTTCTCCAAAGTAAATTACACAGTCCTTTGTAACTTGCTCCACGGCTCATCAATCCTCAAGAGTAAAGGAAGTCTTCATTCCATGAAAGCCAAATCCATTGTCCTGTAACATAATCCTCCTTTCCTCTTGTCTTCCTCACAGTATAGAGACCCTCCAGTACATCGCTGTTCTCTACATTATAAATGATCTTATTTGTGAAAAGTGAATGCTTCTTTGACCTTGCCTATTTTCTAGGCTAAAGACTAAAACATCAGTACTTTTCATTTGCTTTCAAAGAGCTTTTTCTATTTTTGCTCATCTTCTTCTCTGAACTCACTCCAATTTTTAAATTGTATCAGATGGCTTTTATACTACTTTGTAATATCTGATGACTTCCATGTATCTTTCGATTTCAGTTGCCCTCAGATAATCAATTCACTGTCTATTTGTTTGCTTATATATGAGAATTAGTTGATTGGTACAAAAAGCAATTTTAACTTATAAAGTTACCTTGATAAGGACATCCAGATCAAGAGTATTAAATCATTGTGATGGATTAGTAAAGAGTTTATTTTGTTTTACAGACATGTCTCATAACAGGAGAGTGTAGACAGAGAAAGGCACTGAGGGAGCAGAACTGAGCTCTTATTCCCACCCATTTCCACATCCCAATCAGCAACTTCTCTCCCAACAGAGCGGCCAGACACAGAGAAGCTCTATTTTTTTTTTTTTTTGGCATTTGACCAAAAAGAAGCCTTCATTGTATTGTCTCATGGTAGAAATGAGTTTATAGTAGAAACTGATAACTATTAGCATAGACAGGCTTTAAAAAAGTACGATTATGCCGACATGGTTTATTTCCTGGCGACATCTAAGTGCTATGGTATGCTTTGAAGTGACTCCTTCCCCTCTTTAGGCTGTATTTGCCAAAAAAGGCTAATGATACACTGACCTCACAATAGGAACACTGTGCATCAACTTGGGCTATGCAAGAAAAAAAAAAAAATCCACATACAGAAGTTTATAGAAAAATATGCAGGAAGTGGATCAAGTAGAACAAAGAAGCTGGGTTGAATTCCGAAATCACTGTGACCTGCTTTGTTTCTTGGTTTGTCATATTTAACTACTTCAACACA
>NW_006408665.1:2727527-2729669 GCF_000296735.1 Chrysochloris asiatica | reverse complement strand
AGCATACAAATTGAATAAGTATGGTGAAAGGCAAAAACCCTGGCACACATCATTCCTGATTGTAAACTATTCAGTATCCCCTTGTTCTGTTCAAATCACTGTCTCTCGTTGTATGTACAGGTTCCTCATGAGCCCAATTAAATGTTCTATAATATCTATCCTTTGCAATGTTATCCATAGCATATCATGATCCACGTAGTCAAACGCCTTTGCATAATCAATAAAATACAAGTAAGCATCTTCCAAGTATTCTCTGCTTTCAGATAAGATCCATTTGATGCCAGCAATGATATCCCTAATTCCACGTCCTCTTTTGAATCTGAATTTCTGGCAGTTCTCTGTCAGTGTACTATTGCAGCCTTTTTTGAACTATCTTCAGTAAAATTTACTTGTGTGGGATATTAATTATATTGCTCTGTGATTTCCGCATTCAGTTGGGTCACCTCTCTTTGGAATACCACAAATATGAATCTCTTCCAGTCAGTTGGCTAGGTATTCCAAACTTCTAGGCAGAGATGAATGAGTATTTCCAGTGCTACATCAGTTTGTTGAAAGAGTGAAATTTGCATTCTGTCAATTCCTGAAGCTCTGTTCTTCACCAACACCTTCAGTGCAGCTTGGTCTTCTTTCCTCAGTACCATCAGTTCTTGAACAGATGTTACCTTTTGAAGTGTTTGAGCATAGACCATTTCTTTTTGATATAGTGATTCTGTGTATTCCTTCCATTTTCTTTTGATACATAGCTTAATGTTTTGCCCATGTTGTCGTTGTTATTGTTAAGTACTGTCAAGTCAGTTCTGACTTACAGCAACCCTGTATAGGGGTTCTGAGGAGTGGCTGGTGAGCTTGAGCCTTGTAGTCCAGCACATTAACCTGCAGCACCACATGGATTCCATAGAATCTGTCAATATTGCAAGCTGAAGTTTGAATTATTTATTCAGTTCTTTCATCTTGAGAAATGCTGAGCATGTTCTTCTTTTTTGTTTTTTTAGCTCTAGGTCACTTCCTTATAATACTTACTTTTCTCAAGCTGCCCTTTGAAATTTTCTGTTCAGCTATTTGACTTCCTCATTTCTTCCATTCATTTTAGTATGTCAACACTGGAGAGCAACTTTCAGAGTCTGTTTTGACATCCATTTTGGCCTTTTCTTTATTTCCTGTCATTTTAATGACCTCTGGCTTTATTCCTCTATGATATTCTTGATATTATCTCACAGCTCTTCAGGTCTTTGGTCTTTAGTGTCTAATGCATCAAGTCTATTCTTAAGATGATCTCTAAATTCAGGTGGGATATGTTCAAGGACATATTTTGACTTTTGTGAACTTGCTTCAATTTTCTTCTGCTTCAGCCTGAGCCTGAAGCTGAGCATTGATGGTCTGTTACACAGTTTATCCCTAGCCTTTATTACACTGATGATATGGCTCTTCATACAGATGTCATCAATGTATATAGTTGACTTTTATGTTGTCTAAAAAGGCAATGAATAAGTCATCATTTTGCAAAATTCTAACATGTGATCTCTAGCATAACTTCTATCACCAAGGCTGTATTTTCCAAATACTAATTCTTCCTCTTTGTTTCCAACCTTCGCATTCCAATCACCAGTAACTGTCAATACACCTTGATTGTTTTATCAATTGTAGATTGAAGAAGTTGGTAGAATTCTTCAATTTCATCCTCACTGGCTTTAGTGGTTGGTGTGTAAATTTGAATAATAGTGGTATTAACTGGTCTTCCCTGTTGTTGTTGTTCCAAGTGACATAGAGTCAATTCGGACCCATAGCGACCCTGTATAGGGTTTCCAAGGAGCTACTGGTGAGCTTGAACGCCGACCTTGCAATTCAAATGACTTTGCAGTCTGGCGCATTAACCCACAGCGCCACACCAGTACTCCCCAGAACATGGATAGTATCTTATTACAGACAGTATTGTACTTCAAAATAGATCTTGAAACATCATTTTTGATGATGAATGCAAAGCCATTCCTTTTCAATTTTTCATCCCTGGCATAGTAAACTATGTGATTGTCAGATTCAAAATGGCTAATACCAGTGTTTTTCAGCTCACTAATGCCTAGTATATCAATGTTTATGCATTCTATTTCATTTTTGACACCTTCCAATTTTCCTAGATTTATACTT
>NW_006408665.1:2724918-2725438 GCF_000296735.1 Chrysochloris asiatica | reverse complement strand
GCACCTGAAAACAACAACAACATGAGTAAAAACCGACTGGCCGGCACTTCACAACAACAATAGGGTTTTTGATGAGTGATTGGTGAGCTTGAACTACCAATCTTGTAGTTAGCAGTCCAGGCTTATCCTACAGTACCACACCGGGGCTCCATGTTATACTCTAGTAGTAGCAAAAATTTTATTCAGAATCTTGCATATTGGAATATTCCAGTTACATGTTAAGCTTGAAGAGCATGCCAACCCTCAGTTTGGATTATGGGTAGTCTTTGGATTACAAACAACTGAATTACATACACCCAATAGTTTTGAACAAATTCTCATAAAGCCTATTGTATTAAAAATTAAGGTACACACAGGTGCTACTTTGTGACAAACATTAAAACGTTATTATTATAACTATAACAACTTCCGTTATTGAAAGATTGTCTGGGCAAATTATTGAATGATGCAGAATGCATCAAGAAAAGATGGAAGGACTACACAGAGTCATTGTACCAAAAGGAAATGGTTAATGTTCAAC
>NW_006408665.1:2721361-2722353 GCF_000296735.1 Chrysochloris asiatica | reverse complement strand
TGGGAGAAAAAGAGGAAAACCCCCAAGGAGATGGATTGACACAGTGGCAGCACCAATGGGCTCAGGCATCACAGCGATTGTGAGGTTGGTGCAGGATCCGGCACCAACCTGTTCTGTCAAGCATACAGTCGCTGTGAGTTGGTACTGACTCGATGGCACCTAACAATACCAGTAATTGTAGAATGGAGTTCAAGAATCTTAAGGATATACCTCTCCACCAGATCCTTACTATGGGATAACATGTTAAATCTTGGAACTCAAGTTAATCATGGGGAAAATGATGTGTACTTATAATAACTAACCTCACCAGGGCAGCTGTTCAAAATAACTAGACTGCAAGTGCCCTTAACATATAAATGTCAAGTATCTATTAGGATACATCAAAGTGCTCTATCGAATTGAAAAAAAAAAATTGTTTTACATGGAGTATCGCTGTCAGGTTATGTGTTGATTTTAAATACAGGAAAGTTCATATATATAAGAAAAGTCAATAGGAAGGAAAATCAGGTCTTTCCATTCCAAAATATATGCTAAGAACAAATAAGTCATTTTTAAATGAATATCTCTACAGTGAGCATCTTTTAAAAGAGACCAAAATAAATTTCCCTTGTCTCAAAGGATAGAAAAACTGGGTTCTTCCTGAAACACACACCCCTTTCTTCTTAAGCATTGCGTTCCCTCGGGGTCTTTTATCTCCCAGCGATTTCATTCCTGGCCTTCAGGCTAACAAGGCTGTGGTGTGTCATTCCCTTTGTGAAGGTAGAAGAAAAGATTCTCATTCAAAACATCAAGCGGGTTGAAAATAAAACAACTTTGTAAAGCTTTTCCATCCATGAAAAACAATAAAAATGTATTTTCCAGATTTTCTAAAAGCACTAAAACCTCATGTCCTTCACATGTCAAAAACCCTCTGGAGAGCTGACAGAGTGCCAACAGTCACCATGGACAACCACCAGTGTTGTTTATATTAATTTTATTCAGTGACCGAGAGA
>NW_006408665.1:2692035-2720390 GCF_000296735.1 Chrysochloris asiatica | reverse complement strand
AGGCTGTAAATCTTTATAGGAGCAGAAAGTATCATCTTTATCCCATGGAGCAATGGGCAATTCAAACTGCTGACTTTGCAGTTAGCAGTCCAGCTCGCAATACATGACACTACCACGGCTCCTAATTTTACTCTGTTGTTGTTAAGTGCTGTCAAGTTGATTCCGACTCATAGTGACCCTATATAGAGTTTCCAAGGAGTGGCTGGTGGGTTTGAACCAATGACCTTCTGGTTGGCAGTGCAGTACTTAGTCTGCAGCACCACGTCAGAACTCTTAGAGAAAGCCCAATAGCTCTTTAAAGCTACTTTACCAATTTATATCCTTTGTCTATTCTCAAATTTAGTTGTTTTATTATTATTATTGATTTGTGGGAGTTCTTTACTTATTATGTGTTTTAATCACTTATATGTTTTATAGACTACAAACATGTTTTCCCAGTCTCTTGCTTCTCTTTTAACTTGACTTATGCTATCTTCTGCCTTAATGATGTTTTAAATTTATTTGTTCTAAATATTCTGAACTAATTGACAATACCAATATTACAGTATTAGGGTTTTTATTTTATTTTATCTATTTACTTATTGAAACTTTTTATCATGAATGGAGTGAAGGTTTTTGGAGAAAATCATCAGTTTTACATGAAACAATTCAGATACTTTGTTTCATCCCAATAACTACAATCCCTTCCATGCAACAACAGTTATCCTACCTCCTCCCTGGGGTTCTTAGTTCCGTTCGACCCTCCATGCCATCTATCTCACCTTTGTCCTTAGGTAAATGTTGCCCTTTTGAACTTAAATGGCTGACAGTTTCTTGGTTGAGCATACCTTACTAGTGTTGCTATCTTCCCTATGTCTACTGCTTGGCTGAAAATTGGACAATGAGGGTTGCCATCCCAGACCTGAAGGATGGGCAAAGCCATAGTCTTGGATTCCTCCTATTTCTTTGTGACCAGTAAACTCAGTCTTTTTTTTTTTTTTTTTTTTTTTAATAATTCTGAGTTATGTTTCACATTTTCTCCCATTCTATCCAGGAACTTCTAATGTGACCCCTTTCAGAACAATTTTTAGTGGTAACTGGGCACCATTTAGCTCTCCTGGTCTCAAAGTCAGAGGGATTAATGGTTACATATTCCACTGGTCCACTGGACTAATTGGTTCCAAGCATCTTCCACTTTCATCACTCTTAAACTTTCACCATTTCTTCTGTTCTTGGAGAAACCAATAGTTGTGCCTTAGATGGCCACTTGTGTGGTTTTAAGATTCCATTCACTACTCGCCAAAGTAGGATGTAGACTGTTGTGTTTGTTAACTATGCTATGCCAATTGACCATGGTGTCCATAAGGGTTTCTTTTAGTAGCTAATTTTTGTTAATGTATGAACAAAAACGGTTGGTTATATATTAGCATTAATTTCAAATCAATTCTATTAAAATTTAGACTTTCTTTGGAAGTTACTTCTGCTAGTTTTTAGCAACATTACTGAGTAGTTAAATCATTGTTGTTGTTAGGTGCCATAGAGTCAGTACTGACTCAGAGCGACCTATGCACAGCAGAAAGAAACACTGCCCAATTCTAGACTTTCACAAAATTTTAAGATGGTACTATTCATTTATGGCTCTTATTACCACTACTGTCTGCCCAATTTGAATAATCTTTGTAACTTGGATATATATTATATTTTTATTTCTTTTTAATTTGCACTGGAGTCTTGGTGTGGCACTGTGGGATAATGCACTGGACGGCAAGGTTAGTTTGAACCACAAAGTCGGTGGTTTAAACTCACCAGTCGCTCCTCAAAATCCTATACAGGGTTACTAGAAGTCGAAATCAATTCCACGGCATTCAACAACAAATTTTTACTAATTCTGATGTGTCGCTACAGGATCAACACTGGACTGTGAACCAAAAGGTTGGCAGTTCAAACCCATCAGTTGTTCCTTGGAAATCCTACACATGGTTGTTATGTAGTCTGAACCTGCTTGAAGGCACTAACAATAACAGCATTTGGCATCCAAGGAGACTTTGTTGTATAGTGGATTATGAGCTAGGCTGTTAACTGCAAGGTCAACAGTTTAAATCTACCAGTAGCTCTGTGGGGAAAAGATGAGGCTGTTTGCTCCTATAAAGATTTACAGCATTGGAAACTCTATACAGGGCCTCTGTGAGTTGGAAATGACTTGACAGCACTCAACAGCAACAACATATAGCATCACAGGAATCCTTGTAGCATAGTGAATTATGAGTTGCGCTGCGAATTGCAAGGTCAACATTGTGAGTCTATCAGTAGCATTGTGGGCAAAAGATGAGGCTATCTGCTCTTATAAATATTTACAGCCTCAGAAACACTATACAGGGCTGCTATGAATCGGAATTGACTTCAAAGCACGCAGCCATCACTATGTGGCATCATGGAGTCCTGGTGTGGCCTGAAGGATAAGCAATGAACTGCTACCACAAGGTCAGCGATTCATACCCACCAGCTGCTCCTGGGAAACCCTATTTAGGGTAGCTATCAGTCAGAACCCATTCAACGGAACAGACACAGCCATACAGCCATATTGCATCAAACATGTTTGATTTGCTCCAGGCTATAGAAAAAATTCTGGTGCTATATGACACTGTTCCACTGTTACTCATAAGGTTTTCAGTGACTGAAATATTCTAAAGGAGTCCATCTCTCCTTTCAAATTTGTCTTAGTCTGGAAGCTCCTCTGAAACCTGTTCACCATGGCTGACCCTGCTGGTATCTAAAACACTGGTGACATAGCTTCCAGAATCACAGGAACATAAAAGATACAAAAGTCTGAACACTGACAGACAAGTTAGAAAATCAAAAGGAAGAAAATCTTCACGATTTCTCAGCTTGAGAAAGCATCAAAAGAAGATGGAAGCTATACACAAAGTCACTATACCAAAAGAAATGGTTGATGTTCTGTCATTTCAAGAGGTAGCATTTGATCCAGAGTCAATGATATTGAAGGAAGATGTCCAAGGTGCACTGAAGGCATTTGCAAAGAACAAAGCTCTTTGATGGAATACTAATTGAGATGTTGAAGCAAACTGATGCAGCACTAGAGGCACTCACTCATCTATGCCAAGAAATTTGGAAGACAGCTACCTAGGTAATTGACTGGAAGAGATCCACATTTGTGCCCATTTCAAAAAAGGACAGCCAGAATACTTCTTAGAAGCAAGGCTGGCCAGACTTCATTTCTCATATTTGGACGCATTATCAGGAGGCACCAGTTCCTGGAGAAGGACATCATGCTTGGTAAAGTAGAGGGTCAGTAAAGAAGAGGAAGACCTCCAACAAGATGGGTTGGCACAGTGACCACAGCAAATTGCTCAAACGTAGCAATGACGGTGAGTTTGCTGCAGGACCAGGCAGTGTTTCATTCTGCTGTGTACAAGGTTGCTATGAGTGTTGGTACTGACTCAACAACACCTAACAACATGAACAACACAACAACAGAAACAAAGGTTTAAATACTAAAATCAAGTAGATTTTACATGAATAGGATACTTTCAAGGATGAATTAAAAGAAGGAAAAATATCCACAAAAATTGATTATTATGTTTTCTTAGTGTGTCCTGAGGATATTTTCAAGTATTTAAAAAAATGTATTTGACACTATCCCAAACAATAAGAAATCAGATACAATCATGAAATATACTAGATTATATAAGATAAGTGAGAACACCTTATTCCGCCAACTAACAACATGACCTCATGGGCCAAGGTATATGTGGTTCTGCTAAAACTGAGTATGTGTGTAGACTACAGAGAAGGGGTAGCTTGTGAGTTCACAGCACCACATAATGCATATCATTATTGTACTCTAAGAAAAACAGCTACGAAGCGTTCAAAAAATGGATCGTGTAAGTTTATATGAAGGAAAGAACAATAAAGAATTACAATCTAATATTTTTGTTCCCAATATGAAGTGGGGTAAGTTATTTCTTGCTATTTATTTGCTGGAAATGGAGACCACAAAGGTTAATGAAATTCTGTTCAGTGCTATGTAGCACTGTTTCAAATCATTTGTATTCTCAATCTCTTTGCCTAGTGTCTGACTGTTCATACTCCATTTTGGTACAAATTAACTATAATCACGCTGTGGGTTAATGCGCCAGACTGCAAAGCCATTTGAATTGCAAGGTCGGTGTTCACGCTCACCAGCTGCTCCTCAGTAACCTTATACAGGGTCGCTATGGGTCAGAACGTGAGCTCTGGTAGTGTAGTGGTTACGAATCGGACTGCGAACCTCAGGGTCAGCAGTTCGAAACTTCCAGCTGTTCCGCGGGAGAACGTTGAGGCGTTCTGCTCTCGTAAAGATTTACAGCCTCGGAAACCCTGTATAGGGTCACTATGAGTCGGAATCAACTCCACGGCACATAACAACAACAATATGGGTCAGAACTGACTCGACGGCACTGCACAACAACAAAAACAACATAGCATCACACAGAATTTTTACTTTAGTAAATAATATGCAAAAGTTTAGATGACAAACATTATTAAGCATTTTCCATTGAAATAAGGAGTGAATTTCAGATCATTTTCTTAATCATGAAACCACCATTTCAAAAATTCAAATCCCTAGTATTAGTAGTAACTTCAATCCTTACATGTCAGCCTTTCACTCTGGAGGGTGAGGAGTTCCCAAATTCAAATGTTTCTCAAACTTCATAAAAATTGTCTAGCTCCTAAGATTTCATTGCAGCAAGTCACCAAGAACAAATGAATCCATATCACACACGCTGTTGTTGTTGTTGTTAAGTGACAACAAGTTGATTCTCACCATAGTGACCATGAACAGGGTTTTTGAGGAGCAGCCAATAGGTTTGAACTGATGACCTTGTGGTTTGAAGTCCAGTTCCACACCAGTAGCCCACACATAGTGAAGGTTAATCCTGAAACTATAGGATCTTGAACCATCTCAAGAATATTGACGATTTCAAGCCATGTCCTTTGTCTAGAAGACCTTTGGCCACTCTCTTTGGGATTTCGTAGGATGTTTGGCCGATGTATACCCATCCTTCACTTATCCATATCAGTTTGTGCCATTTCAAACCACAGGCAGAATTGAACGGGTTAGGATTTGCAGCCAAGTGTGGACCTGCCTACCCTAACCCACTCAGAGTTCTCAATCTTCACAGAAATGGTCATCCACTTGGGACCAATGCCTAATTGCCCGAACATCCACTCCCCAAGCACACAAATGGTGGATCTCAAGATCTGCAATGAAAAGATTGACTTTTTTTTTTCTCTTTCTCTCTCTTAACATTATTGCATCTAAGACTGGAGAGAGGGATGGGGTGGGAAGCATCAAAGACTTGGAACTTAGAAGGAAGGCACTCTGTCACTTAGTACACATGGGTCCTCTCTTGCATGATTTAAGATGATTTAAGTAAAACTTTTACTATGTTGTAATTGAGAGATGTTGGGCAATAAGAAAGGCGGTAAGTGAGGAATTTGTTGTTGTTATATGCCGTGGAGTTGGTTCCAACTCATAGAGACCTTGTACAGGGTCTCTGAGGCTGTAAATCTTTACGGGAGCAGAAAGCCTCATCTTTCTCCCACAGAACAGCTGGTAGTTTCGAACTGCTGACTGTGAGATTAGCAGCCCAATTCGTAACCTTTACTCTACCAGAGCTCCTAAGTATATTTATAGCCATACTTCTAGTCCTGGTGTGGTGCTGTGGGTTAATGTGCCAGTTTGCAAAGCCATTTGAACTGCAAGGTCACCTGTTTAAGTTCACCAGCTGCTCCTCAGAAACCCTATACAAGTTTGCTATAGGTTGGAATCAACTCGACAACACTTGATAACAACAACTCCTTTATTAAGATTAAGAAGTGCTTGTGTGGTGATGTAGGATAATCACCGAACCACAAGTTGGTGATTCAAACTTACCAGCCGCTCCTGGGAAACCCTATACAGGGTCAATATGAGTCCAAACCAATTCAATGGTACTTAATTCCAAGAATAACAACAAATTAAACTTAGAGCACCTTGGAAGAAGAGTAAGAGTCTTTTTCATCTCTCATTATTTCATGTCTATACTCCTTACTCAAGAAAACAAAAATCCTCACCACTGGACCAATAAACAACATTCTTATCAATGGAGAAAAGTTTGAAGTTGTCAAGGACTTCATTCTTCTTGGATCAATTATCAACATTCGCAGAAGCAGCGGTCAAGAAATCAGACGACGTATTGCATTGGGCAAATCTGCTGCACAGGAACTTTTTAAAGTATTGAAGAGCAGAGATGTCAGCTTGAGGACTAAGATGCGCCTGACCCAAGCCATGGTATTCTCAATAGCCTCATATGGATGTGAAAGCTGGACAGTGAATAAGGAAGATCGTAGAAGAATTGATGCCTTTGAGTTGTGGTGTTGGAGGAGAATACTGAAAGTGCCATGGACTGCCAAAAGAACCAATAGATCTGTTTTAGAAGAAGTGTAGCCAGAGTGTTCCTTGGAGGCCAAGATGGCTAATAATTTGGACCTATTGTCTGGAGGAAACAGTCGCTGGAGAAGGATGTCATGCTGGGTAAGGTGGAGGGTCAGAGAAAAAGAGGAAGACCCACAACGAGATGGGTTGGCCAGGTGGCATCATTGATGGACTCAAGTGTGGCAGCGGTAGTGAGGTTGGCCCAGGATTAGACATTGTTTCGTTCTGCTGTGCATGGGGTCGCTATGAGTCGGTTCCGACTCGATGGCACCTGACAACAACAACAACAACTCCTTACTACTCCTGGCATATTTATAACTCTGTTCCTTATTTCCAAACATATTTATTGAGCATCTACCTTGTGTCCAGCACTAGAAGAGCCATTAAGAATCCAACATGGAATAAAACAGAATTTTGTTGTTGTTGCTGGACGAGTAAACAGAAAATGAACAAATAGATAAACTTTTTCAGAGAGTGCCTTAAGAAAACCTAAAAAGTTGTGATGGAGAGTAATGCCAGGCTACTCTGTACATGGAGGTCAAGGAACGACTCCATGGTGGTAACACTTTGGCTGAGATCAAATTGACATAAAGAAGTCAACCATGTAACGAGCCAGGGAGAGGAGAATTCCAGGCAGAGGAAATACCCAATTGAAAGGTGGGAATGAAATTAGTGTACTCAAAGAAAGGAAGGCTTAATAGAGTGGCAACAGAAAACATAGTAGAATGAGACAGCTTCAGGAGAGAGAGAAGGACAGATCATTCAGGACTTGGTAAATCACAGTCATAGTTCTGGATTTAATTCTAACCATAATGAGAAACACTGGTTAGTTTTAAGAAGGGGACAACCATGCCCTCATGTACAGTTCTAAAAGACCACTCTCATCTCAATACAGACTGAAGCAGGGAGATTGGGAAAGAATTGATTACAATTACCAATGTAAAAACATGGTGGCTTTGATTTGAGTGGTAGCAGAAGAGACAGTGAGAAGCAGTTAGATCTCATTTTATTTTGGAGATGAACCAACAAGATTTTCTGAGGAATGGATGGGGAGGAACACTGCATAAATTAAAAGAAAAAAGTGATAAGTTATGTGGCACAGAGTTAAATAACATGACAGCTCATCCTGTTTACAGCTATGAGCTGGCATGAATAGTACAAACATTTACAGTATTCTCACTAGACCAGAAGCAATATAAACCAGACAGGAGATCATTGGGGAAGGGCATCTATGGTTAGAGATTGTAAATAGTGCAAGAAACTGTTGCTGAACTTCTATCTGGGGAATCTTCTGCTAACAAAAGGTGTGGCTGTGTGGCTGTGGGATAGGAAGAAAGGTCCACAAAGAGCTGTCCTATCTATTGCCCCCCCCCCCAAAAGGTTAGACTTTGTACAAAGAAGTGTGATGGAAGTAGGGCTTTTCACACAAGCATCTGCAAGTGTGCATCATTTTCTGAGCATTTATTAAATCACCTGGCACAATGCTGGGCACTTACAGGTATTGTATCATTTCATAGAAAATACTCCTATCCTCATTTTAAGCCTGAAGCAACTGAAGCACAAAAACAGCAAAGAAAGGAAAGCAACCAGGACAAAGGCAGTTCAATTCTAATATGAAGGTAAGGGTGGATGGTGGTGGTGGTGATATTTTGTACCTATGGAGTCTGGTGTGGCATTGTGGATTACAACACTGGGCCTCACAGGCAGTTTAAACCACAAGGCTGGTGGTTCAAACTCACCAGCTGCTCTTTGGAAACCCTATACAGGGTCACTATGAGTCAGAACCGACTCAACAGCACTTAACAACAAAGACAATGAAGAGCCCGGATTTCAGAAAGGCAAATTCAGCAGCTCCTGTTTGTGTCTACTATCAAAATATTTAGTCAGTTTATAAGTTAACCTGCCTTCTGGGCAGTTCTAATGAGTTGTTGGAGCTCAATTCTTCCTACCTATCATCCATATCCTGCCCCTCACTCCAGTGAACTCAAATGATCGACTCTTATTCTTGCCGCACCATTAGCCTGACTTCTAAACTAATCCTGACTGTGCGATGGATAGGTTAAAGGCTTGTTGAGAGGACTGGCCTCCGAGGGTCTTCTCTCCTCAGACAGCATCGATCTGTCTATTATGTCCAGTCAATAAACCTTTACATCAGACCTAGCTGGGAACTATGTCTGCTTTTGTGCTTTACTATTTTTGACTTGTCATATCCTTCAAATGGATTTCCCCACTTGAATATCCTACAGGCAAAATCTTGTCACTGACTCCATGCTATACAGAATGCTTGCTTTATGTAAAAGGTGATCCATATTCTTTGCTTTGTCCCTGAGAATGTTGGGTAGTCTGGCCTCATAGACATATTTTAACTATTTCTGAGTACATTAGACTAGAAACGTTATTGGTAACTAGTTTGGATAATCAAGAGCAAATTAATTTCCATTTGAGTCTCTATTTGACACTGTCAGCTGCAAAGAAGGCAGGAAACAAGCATTTAAAAGCCATTTACTGACTGTGTCTGATTTAAGACTCTCCCATTTGTTTTGGCTGTTCCCTATGGCAATAAAAGAAATACATTTCTCTATTGATGTTTAGCAAATCATAAATAGGATTATTTGGGTTAAGAAAACAAATGTGGTATTGCTTCTCGTATTAAAGGTTTACAAGGTTTCCAACACAAAGAAAGGCCTCAGGAATTGCAAGTAAATGGCTATTAGAGAAAATCACAAATAGAATCACAGGCTTGAAAGGAATTGCAAATGCTACCCGGTCTCAGAGTCCTGGTGTGGCACTGTAGAAGACAAGGTCTACAAACCGGACCGTAAAGTCAGTTTGAACTGCAAAGTCAGTGGTTCAATCTCACCAGCCACTTGTTGGAAACCCTATACAGAGTTGCTATGAGTTGGAACCAACTGGACAGCACCTAACAACAAGAGCCATATTTAATATTATACATGTGAAAATTCAGATTGCTAACCTTAACAAATTCAACATCTGTAATGCTAGTGTACCTTCAACATCTCTTTGGAAATTCATTTTAATATTTGTTGGGTGTGCCCCTGCCTCTTGTTCCCATTCCCATCAGCAGCACTAATACTTGTTACATTCACTAAATCTCCTTTCCAACTTCTGGGAGGAAGTGCCATGACTTTGTGGTTATAGTTACTGGCTCTGAGTGAGATAAGAGCATATCTCCCCCACTTCCTAGATATTCAAACTTGCCAGCTCATTTGATTTCTTTGTACTTCCATGTCATTCCCTGTAAACTAGGAATCATAATCCTAACTAGCTTAGAGTCTGTTGTGAGTGTGAAATGAGACAATTCTTGCAAAATCTTTACAACGATGCTTGACACATACTAAGTGCTCAATAAAAGTAAACTATCACTATCATCATCATTAACAACATGACCCAATTTCTGCTCCCCTATTTATCAGGAGTCCTGCTGTGGCGCTGTGGGTTAATGCGTCAGACTGCAAAGCCGTTTGAACTGAAAGGTCGGTGGTTCAAGCTCACTAGCTGCTCCTTGAAAACCATATACAGGGTCGCTATGGGTCGGAACCAACTCGATAGCACTTCACAACAACAACAAATGTATCAGCAGATTACCTCTCCTCCCAGTTTACAAAAAAAAAAAAAAAAAAAGTAAGTCATCAAATATAAACTCCTTCAGACTCTCCATTCCATTGCACACTACCAACCCAATACCCAGAAACCAATCTATACTCCCTCCTGCTATTCTGTCTTCCCTCATTCTGTTATGAATGGGAGGTTCTTCTTGCTTATCCCTTCATTCACACCCTGAATGCCACTTAATCTTCTATGTTGTCTTCTCAGGAGCTCTGTCCCCTCAGTTAAATGATCCCCTTTCTCATATGGGTCTCAAGCATTTCTCTTCTTTCTGGCATCGTACTCTCAGACTTAACATCATTTTTATTTTAAAACACGAACAGCAGCAAATAAAACAAACAACAAAAAATGTCACTCATGAACTAATATTTATCTGTTACTAACTCCCTATTTCTTTGTTTCTTTTCTTTGGCTTCTCAGCTAAAGCTTCTGAAAGAGATTATAAATTTTCCATCTTTGTTTTCATTGTCCCTCACCTTATAATTATCTACTTTCTGTCTACAACACTATACTAAGACCTTCTTGCTCTTGTACACATAGCAAAACTCACTACCTTACCAGATTTCCTTAAGTCCACTTTAAACTCATGGAGACCCAATGTGTGTCAGAGTAGAACTGTGTTTCATAGTGTCTTCAGGGGCTGATTTTTCAGAACTAGATAATTAAACATTTGTTCCAGGATGTCTCTGGGTGGATTCAAACCTTATATCCTTTGTTTCCATCACTCATCTGTCAGTTTGTCCTACAGTAGTGGATTGTGTATGGCTGTGATGCTGGAAACGATGTCACCAGTATTTTAAATACCATCAGGATCACCCATGGTGAACAGGATTCAGTAGAGCTTCCAGAATAAGACAGGTTATAAAGAAGGATAGGCTGAACACTTCTGAATGGTTAGCCAATTAAAACCTCATGAATAACAGCAAAACATTACCAGATATAATATAAGAAGATGAGTTCCTTCAGTTAGAAGGCACTCAAAATATGATTGGGAAGAGATGCCTCCTCAAAGTAGAGTTAACCTTAATGATATGTATGGAATTGAGCTTTTTGGGACCTTCAACTGCTAATGAGCACAACTCAAAATGATAATAAACAGGTATATCCATTAATAATCAGAACATAGACTGTACAAAGTATGAATCTAGGAAAATTGGAAGCTGTCAAAAATTAAATGGAATATATAAATATCTATATGCTAGGCAACTGGCCAATTTGAATCAGACAATCACATTGTTTGCTATGCTGGAAATGAAAAATTGAAGAGGGATAGTGTCATATTCATTGTCAAAAACAACATTTCAAGATCTATCCTGAAGTACAATGCTGTCCATGATAGGATAATATCCACACACCTACAAGGAAGACCAGTTAATACTACTATTGCTGAAATTTACACACCAACTACTGAAACCAGTGATGAAGAAATTGAAGAATTCTACCAACTTCTTCAGTTTGAAATTGATGAAACATATAATCAAGATGCACTGATAATTAATTGTGATTGAAATTCAAAAGTCTTTAACAGAGAGGAAGGATCAGTGTTTCGAAAACATGGCTTTGATGATAGAAACAATGATGAAAATCCTATGATATAATTTTTCAAGACCAATGACTTATTTATTGCAACAACATAAAAGATGACTTTATAAGTGGGCATCACCAGATAGAATACACAGGAGTCAAATTGATGACATCTGTAGGAAGATACAATGGAGAAGTTCAATATCATCATCCAAAATAAGGTCAGTGGCCATCTGTGGAACAGACCATCAGTTTCTCATTTGCAAATTCAGGCTGAAGCTGAAGAAAATTAAAACAACCCAAAAATATGATTTTCAGTATCTCCAGCCTGAATTTAGAGACTATCTCAAGAACAGATTTGATTCATTAGTCATTAATGCCTGAAGACCAGAGAGTTGTGGGATGATATTAAGAATATCATACGGGAAACAAGCAAAAGGTCATTATAAAGACAGGATAAAAAGAAAATACCAAAGTGGATGTCAGAAGAGATTCTGAAACTTGCTCTTGAGCACAGAGAAGATAAAGCAAATGGAGGAAATGATGAAGTAAAAGAGCTGAACAGAAAATTTCAAAGGGCAGTTGGAGAAGACAAAGTTAAACATTATAATGAAAAGTGCAAGGGACTGGAGTTAGATAACCAAAAGGGAAACACATGTTGACTATTTCTCAAACTGAAAGAACTGAAGAAAAAATTCAAGCCTTGTATGGCAATATTGAAAGATTCTAATGGAGTCCTGGTGTGGTGCTGTAGGGTAACCATTAGACTGTTAACCACAAGTCTTTGGTTCAGACCCACCAACCACTCCTTGGGAAACCAATATTGGGTTGCTAAGAGCTAGAACTGGCTCAACAGCACTTAACAACGGCATAGGCATAATATTTACCGACACTGGAAACATCAAAAGTAGACGCAAGGAAAGAAGGAAAGCACAGAGTCATTGTACCAAAAACGATGTGTCGATATTTAAACGTTTTCAAGAGGCACCGTAAAATCAAGAACCAATAGTACTGAAGAAAGAAGTCCAAGCTGCACCAACAGCACTGGCAAAAAAGAAGGCTTCAGAAATTAACTAAATACACATTGAAATCTTTCAAAAATCGATGCAGCACTGGAGGTGCTTACTTGTCTATGCCAAGAAATATGGAAGACAACTACCAGGCCAACCAATTGAGAGAGATCCATATTTGTGCCCATTACAAAGAAAGGTGACTCAATCGAATGTGGAAATCATCAAACAATAGCATTAATAGCACATGCAAGTAAAGTTTTGCATAAGATAATTCAAAGACAATTGCAACAGAACATCAACAAGGAAATGCCAAACATTCAAGCTGAATTCAGAAGAGGATATTGAATGAGGGATATCACTGCTGGCGTCAGATAGATCTTGGTTGAAAGCAGAGAATAGCAGAAAGATATTTACTTGTGCTTTATTGACTATGCAAAGGCATTCAACTGTGTGAATCATAACAAACTATGGGTAACATTATGAAGGATAGGTATTCCAGAACACTTAATTGTGCTCATGAAGAATCTGTACATAGACCAAGAGGCACAGAACAAGGGGATACTGAATGGTTTAAAATGCGGAAAGGTGTGCATCAAGGTTGTATCCTTAATCTATACAGATCCAATCTGTAAACTGATCAAATAATCTGAGGAACTATATAATATGAAGAAGAATGAGAAAATAATCCGAGAATCTGTATAATATGAAGAAGAATGAGCAAATACTCTGAGAAACTGTATAATATGAAGAAAAATGCGGTATCAGGGTTGGAGGAAGACTCATTACCAATACAACCTGAGATATGTAGATGATATAACCTTGCTTGCTGGAAGCAAGGAAGACTTAAAATTCTTACTGATGAAGATCAAAGACTTCAGTATGGATTGCATTTCAATGTAAAGGAAGCAAAATCCTCACAACTTCATCAATATACAACATCAAGCTAAAATGAGAAAAGACTGAAATTGTCAAAGGCTTCAATCTGCATGGATCCACAATCAATACTTCTGGAGCAGCAGTCAAGATATAAAAAAACGTATTGCATTAAGCCAATCAGCTGTAAAAAGACTTCCTTAAAGTGGGTTAATGCGCTAGACTGCAAAGCTGTTTGAACTGCAAGATTGGCGGTTCAAGCTCACCAGCTGCTTCTTGAAAACTCTATTCAGGGTCACTATGGATAGGAACTGACTCGATGGCATTTAACAACAACAACAACAAAGTGTTCAAGGGTAAAGATGTCAGTTTGAGGACTCAAGTGTGCCTAACCTAACCTAAACCATAAGGAACTCTGGTAGTATAGTGGTTTTGAAATGGGCTGTTAACTTCAAGGTCAGCAGTTTGAAACTACCAGATGTTTCAAAGAAGAAAGATGAGGCTTTCTGCTCCTGTAAAGATTTACAGCCCAGAAACCCTATGCAGGGTCGATATGAGTCAAAACCAACTCCACAGCATACCACCATCGATCAAAACTGTGATATTTTCAGTGACCACATATGTGTGTGAAAGTTGGACAGTGAATAGGAAGATGGGAGAAGAATTGATGCATTTGAATTATGGTGTTGACAAAGACTGTTGAAAGTACTATGGATTCCTGATGTGTTACTGTAGGACAAGCACTGGACTTTGAGCCACAAGGTTTGTGGTTCAAACCCACCAGCTGCTCCATGGAAACCCTGTACAGGGTTGCTATGAGTAGGGATCAACTCGATGGCACTTAACAGCAACATGGACTACCAGAAGAACAAACAAATTTGTGTTAGAAGAATTATAGTCAGAATGCTCCTTAGAGTGAGGGTGGAAAGACTTCATCTCTTATATTTTGGACATGTACCCTGGATAAAGACATCATGTTTGCTAAAGTGGAGATTCAGAAAAAAATAGGAAGACCCCCAACAAAATGGACTGGAATAGTGACAGCAGCAATGGGCTCAAACACAACAATTGTGAGGATGGTGCAGGACTGAGCAGTGTTGTGTATAGCATCGCTATTAGTCGGAACTGACTTAAAGGTCATTCTGTTGTGTATAGCGTCGGTATGAGTCAGAACTGACTTGATGGCACCTAACAACAAAATCCGTTGTTTTGCAGTCAATGCATTAATCATTTGCATTACCCATGGATTTCTCTTACTACCTTACTAAACCCAATTTAGCTTTTTCAGTCCACCTCTTCTACTGAAAACCTACACTGTTGCTAAGTTTTGTTGTTGTTAAGTACCGTGGAATCAGTTCTGACTCACAGTGACCCCGCAGTAGGCTAATTTTTAAGTTGATAATTTTGTATGGCCCATGATTGCTGTTACAAATTTTTAACAGGAAAAGGTTTCCCCACCCTGCCCTATGGTGAGATATTTAGATATTTACACCTTTGTCTGCTGTCTTCCAAAGCTATGCACTCTGTGAAACCAGTAATTATTCCTCATTAATTTCTTTATTCCCAGTATCCAATAAAGTATCTTAAACTCCAAGAAAGTTTGCTTAATGAACACATGAATGACCTCAGAACCATAGAGTTTACTTAAATTAAATGGAATATTTATTGTGCTCCAATCACCGCTGTGGGTTAATGAGCTGGACTGCAAAGCCAGTTTGAACTGCAAGGTTGGCAGCTCAAGCTCATCAGCCACTCCTTGGAAGCCCTATACAGGGTTGCTATGAGTCAGAACCAACTTTACAACACTTAACATAAACAACAATTACATTCCAGACATAATAAAGACTATAGGGATTACTAACACACAACCGCTGAACTCCAATAGTTGCTCACTTTCTAGTGAAAAAATAGGATGAATAGAAGACTGGTGAATGAACAGAGAGAATGATTGGGAGAAAGGAGCAGAGAGAGGGAGCTAGAAAGAACGGGACTAGGGAAGAGATTGATGTCATATTTATTTATACAGCCGAGGGTGTACATTAGTATGACAATAAAAGTAGAATATGTGTAAGTTTTCTAAAGATCATTTTAATAGAATTTGAAAAGCAACAATATGTCTACTCAAGTCAATCATGATGTCACTTTAGGGGAACAGACTTTGCACAGTTCTCTGACATACCTGTTCTTTTAGAAATAGAATACATTGAAACCTGGAACACTGGCTGATGAATACAGGTAGGAATCCTTCCTATCACTGACAAGGTACATAGTCATTAAATCTCAAAGAGAAGCATTTGCAAACCTGTACATTTTCAAGATTTTCAAGTAACTTAACCTCCATGTATTATTGGAAGGAAATAGGTACAGTGATAATTAATGTTAGCAAATATCAATTTATTGCCATTTTAGAATCCTTGTGTCAATCAAAGGAGTGATTGACCTTGAAAATCAAAGGGAAATTGGGCTGCTGTTACACAATAGGGGGGAAGGAGAATTATGTCTGGAACTCACAGCATTCTCTGGAGCATTTCTTAGTATAGTATGTACATGCCCAGTGGAGGTGGTGGTTATGTGCCATGGAGTCTGTTCCTACTCACAGTGACCCTGTACAGGGTTTCCGAGGCTGTAAATATTTATGGGAGCAGAAAGCTCCTCTTTCTTACACAGAACAGCTGATAGTTTCGAACTGCTGACCTTAAGGTTCGCAGCCCTATTCGTAACCACTACGCTACCAGAACTTAATGAAAAATTTCAGTACAAACAAGAACAATCATAATAATAATAAACACAAACAAGGCACGACAACTGAGAACTCACACCTTGCTTCAGTGAAGGTGTCAGTCACTTCACCAGGTAAAGAAGCCCAAAGAGCTGAGGTTATATGAAGGTGGAGGAAATATGGGATGGAGAGTGGAAGAAAGAATCTATAAATACCTATTACAGTGATCAATTACAGAAATGAGGCCTTCAGTGTCATAGTATTTTCTATTTGCTTCTTATACACATAACATAACCATAGTTTATTAGCTCAAATTAAATGGAACAACATTTACTGTGCTCCAATCATGTGACAGACATATGAAGGCTGAAGAGACTGTGTGTGTGTGTTACTTGTACATGTTATTTTCTTCTTTCCTTTCTCTCTCCTTATTTTTATTTTATTTTATGTACAAGTTGTTGGAGATTAACTTTAGTCCTTAGAATGTTCATTGGAACAGTTACTGAATTTGAAGAAAAATCAGTAGAGCCAGATTAATATAGCCAGAATATGCACACAATGACCATTGATACTTGCATCTCTTCATTGTGAGAAGTAAGAACAACTTTATTTGTAAGATGGATAGTTTTGTTGTGGTAGGCAGGTGCAGAGAGTTGTTTTGTTGGATATGGGAGTCATGTGCAAAAAAGGTGCGTATAGAAGCTGAGTTGACAAGGGGGTGGACTGAGTTGTTTATCTACTTATTGCCTCTCAGCTTTAAACTTATTCTTTATTGTCTACTCTGCAAAAATGGAGGTCAGCCTTTAAATATGTTTCCTTTGATGCTGGCATCATGGTAAATGGTTTCAGTAGAGAGTACTGAAGACAGAATGCATGAGGAAGGAGTTTTCCATGCTGATCGTGGTGTGCTTGCCCAGTAGGCTCCTTCAGTGTACATGGTTTCTTCACTGCCTGTCTCCTATTGTGTGTGAGCAGCTTTCCTAACATCTGTTCCTGCAGTATACCTAGGCCAGCAACAGCCATTGACCAGCACTGTCCCTGACACCCTCCTCCAGATGTTTGTGTCTAAGTGCCTCTGAAGAGACAAATACTTCTTCAGATACAGCTTTCCAAAGGGTCCTAGAGTTCATATTTCTAGCAAGTTTGAGAGAGATTTCCATAAACAAAACTGCTGGAGCTGTACCACAGTGAACTGCCATTTAGTGAGCCATGGCTGTGCCCTCTCCAACAAGATGTGCATCTCAGCCCTAGTAGGACTTACTCATTGGACATCCTATTTTATCTTTAGGACTAGTGAGTGCTTTTAATATCTACTATTGCTGTATACTTTAGAGTTTCTTTACTCACTATTAGCCAGCTTCTCATTGTTGTTGTTAGGTGCCATTGAATCAGTACTGACTCATAGCCACCTTATACACAACAGAATGAAACAAATGCCTGGTCCTGAGCCAACCTCACAATCGCTGCTACACTTGAGCCCATCACTCCCATGACTGTAATTTCTTACTTGTTGTTGTTGTTGTTAAGTGCCGTGGAGTCGGTTCCGACTCATGGCGACCCTGCATAGGGTTTCCGAGGCTGTAAATCTTACAGGAGCAGAATGCCTCATCTTTCTTCCGCAGAACCGTTGGTAGTTTCGAACTGCTGACCTTGCGGTTTACAGCCCGATTCATAACCATTACGCTACCAGAGCCCCTTACTACTCTGGTCTATATTATTATTGTTAATAATTATTTATATTAAGCTCTTCCTCATTTGCATTACTGTGTGTCCCAGTAGCAATGAGTACACCCAGCATCCAGATCTTGGTTTCTAAGTACCATTCTCCAATGAGTCTACAGGGTTCTTTGGAGAAATCACTGGTTTTAGGACTGAGGTAGGAAAAAATACAAAAGGAGACTTAAGTCTATTGTAATACCAAAAAGTGAGGAGGTGCTCAAAATACAAAAGGATGTCATCATCATCCCAATGGAGCTCTGGTGGTGTAATGGATTACACAGTGGGCTGCTAACCACAAAGTCAGAAATTCAAATCCACTAGCTACTTAAGAGAGAAAAAGGAGACTTTTTGTTCTTATGAAGATTTACAACTTCATAAATCACACATGGGTGTTGGCATGTCAAAAGCACATAGCAGGTAGTTATATTGGGGTGACAATAAGACTAGGAAGGCATGCTCACCAAGAAATGGTCAATCATTCAAAATCTAAAGGGTACCAGTTACCTAATGACAGAGCTGAGAAGGTATGGGAAGAAGAGTAGGCTGGAAATAGGAACCAAGATGACAGAGTTGCATGAAAGCTATTGCAATCGTTGAGATAAAACAAAGTATATGATTTGTTGAATGTAAAACTGATCATCTTGTCTGCAAACCTTCACTCAATTCACAATAAAAAGTAAATAAATAAATAAATAAATAATAACAGACAACCTATAAGAGCTCCCAATTGCCAAAGCTAGGACAGCAGCAAAATATATGACATAATATTGATTTATAACCCCAAATATCACATAAATATATATGAGTTCAGACTGATATAAACAAATGATTGAATAAATGGGGGAGAAGATATAAATCTTCCTTATGGAAAAGTTTCAAATAATATATGTGGTACTACCCCTTCATTCTTGAGCATGGGTTAGACTTAGTGACTTGCTTTCAAAGAACAGAGAAATAAAAGCCTAATAACTTTATGTGGAGCAACTACCTTAAGGAAGTGATGTTAACATCATCAGTGATGTCATGTAGATATCATGTGAAGAGAAAGGAGCTTCATATATGTGGTAATCTTACCTTAAAATCTATAACCTCAGGCAAATAATGAGGAGAAAAATCAGGCAAACATGAATTGGGGTGAGGGGCTGGCCATGCTACAGTACATCTGGCCAGGGCTTCATAAGATTGCCAAGGTCAGAACAAACTAGAACAGACTGAGAAACTATCATAGACCAGAGGAACCTGGGAAGCCAAGCCATGACAATGAATTATAATGTGGTTCTATGGACTGACTCCTAGAATAGAATGAGGGCATCAATGGAAAAGCTGATAAAATACAAAATAAAATCTGGTAACATGCCAATCTCAGTTTCTTATTAACAAACGTACTGTAGTAATTTATAAAGTTAACTATGGGGAAAAGTGAGTGAGGGGTGTGTAGAAACGCTGTGCTATTTTTGCAAGTTCTGTATAAAATTAAAATTGTTTTAAAAGGAAAATAAAAGAGTAGAATTATACCATTAACTTTTGGTATTAGCTTATTAACTCCATAGCCAGCATTACAAAAAAGAATATTTAGTTGTGGTACAGTACATATCCAACTGTCAAAAATGGGACAGTATATTCTTTCAATCTGCTCTAAAAGGAGCCTTTAACCTCCAAAGACTGTGTATTACTTATATGAATCCAGTGTTTTAAATGGTATATTTTCCAGTGAGATTATATGGTGATATTTTTCATCAAGGAACACTATTTGAACCAACTATGTACAAAGCTCTGGTAATAGCTATTCATTATTTTAAATGTTTTGATTAATGAAAATAAAGCATTTTATCATTCCTTGAAAAAAACCCAAAAACATGTTTATTAAAACATTTGTGGTGTCTATCTTCTGATTCAACCCTGGCTGA
The DNA here is from genome assembly GCF_000296735.1 of Chrysochloris asiatica. Lineage (NCBI taxonomy): Eukaryota > Metazoa > Chordata > Mammalia > Afrosoricida > Chrysochloridae > Chrysochloris > Chrysochloris asiatica. Next base: position 2,700,551 of record NW_006408665.1, on the reverse strand, counting down.
TGCAAGAATGAGTTCAATATCCAAGCAATCATTTGATGGGTCAAATAATCAAATCTGGAGTCTGGTGTGGTGCTGTAGGATAAGTACTGGATAACCAAAAGGTCGACGGTTCAAGTCCTCCAGTCACTACTCAGAAACTCAATGCAGGGTCACTATGAGTTGGAACTTACTGGAGACTTAACAACAACAATAATTAAATCTATATAATAACAACCAGAGAAGAAGGGACAGAATTTTAAAACCCTGGAAAGTCAGGGCATTTTAACTGTGTTACTTAGTGTTTTGCTAAAGAATACATTATGTTTCAAGAATTATCTTGCCAACAGTAAACAACAACAAAAAGAAATCCCTGAAAAGTTATGTTATATTGACTGTCACAGACAAATCCCTTGTTAAAAGAGCTATTGTTCTAGCCCAGAATACAATTTTCTTTGTTTAAAAAAAGTGTCAGGAATGTTTTTGTCAAGATATCTTTAAAGACTTTAGATATGTGTTCAGATTTAATTATGGCTTTGGTTAGCATAAAGTCAAACCATGAGTTTTAGGAAATAAATGAAAAGTTGCCTCAAAAACGAATATTTATTCTCTGAATTCCAGACACTTCATTTAAAAACCAGGCAACTCCAAAACAAATCAACAATTTCTTTTCCAGACGGCCTGAATAAATTCTAGAGAGTCTAAAACCCTTGTAGGCAATTTTTTTCTTTTTTTTTTTAAATAAACACTCTTCAGTCTGATTACTTAGCTTGAGGTAACTGCTGTCCTGAGAAAACAAAGTAGGAATACAACTGAAATTATTCCACAGTATTCTTGCCCCGGATTTTGTAACAAAACTCAGTTTTCACATAAAGAATACACCCACTTTTCCCACTAACTAATGATAATGTTATTTTTCTTCAAAATGTCCAGGCACAACTGAATTTTAAACTGGAAAAGTTAATGAAGGCGACATCTCATTTGAGGTCAGTCTGGCAGAAAAACGGACATGAGCAAAATCCCACATCCCAAACATTTTGCCTCAATGGCATGTGAATGAAATGCCCACTCTCCTCCTAATCTCTGACAGAAGCAAAACAAAACCCTGCAAGACAGTTATACACTGGAACTGAGAAGCCTGTCAGGAGAAAAAAGGCACGCACACACACACACACAAATTAAAGGTACAATAACAAAGAGTCTTTCACAAGGGGTGCTTTTTGCCCAGACAGCATCAAGGACTTCCCCTACACGTCTGACACAAATCATTCTAACATGTTATAGCATAAACTCTCTGATTTCAAATGTAAGCAAGCAAATTTTCTTAAAATCAGCTTAGCTGGACAGCTCACAGTTCTTTCAAACTAGTTTCAGAAACTTATTTGGTTGCAGTGAAGACAAATTTGTGCTGTCATGAGGGCCTATTTTTTTTCAACTGTTATTTTGTAAATTTGAAGTTTTGTGAATTACATTTTAGTGACACTCTAATCTCCTCTGACAATTGTTAAAGAAAAAAAAAAAAAACACACATAAAGGAATAGGACGTATACACAATTATACATGTACCAATGAGCAAAGCCAGAAGACTGGGATTTCCAAAAGCAACTGTGTCAGTTGGCATTTCATCATTTACCTCATAATAATGAATATGGTATATTAGGTGTGGCCTGTTAATATTTCAAAAGACCATCGTTTTAGGATTATCATTTTAATACAATGGAGACAGACTATGTACTATGTTATGATTTCATTTAACAACAACCAAAATGTCCATTCATTTCGATTTACTACAAATACGTATACCTCCTGAAAGTTATCTGCGCAAGTACTCATTACTTGCACCTCAGAATTCAGAGACAAGTAAGTATGTTAAGTAATGAGAATATCAATTTTACTACTGCATTCATTAAAATAGTACATTTTAATTACCAAACAAGTATATTAGCTAAACAAGTAGGTCTTTTGAAATCAACAAGTAAAATGATAAGTTTGACTATAATAGCTATGTACCACAACTGCCTTACGAATGTAAGGAATATAAATTCTGGATCCTACCCTGGAAAATGCATTCACAGTTACGAAAGTATCAGATTCTTGAAATCTTCTTTCTAAATGCTTTTCTTTGTACTTAATTGACAAGAGTTCTGTATGTAATACATGTACACATGTAAATGGAACTGTACTAATGAATTGGATTTGGAATCCACCCCATGCTTTGTATAGGGATGAAGAGGAAACCCCTTGGCTCGGGGTAATCTGCAGACAAGTGGGTCTACACAGCTAAAAACATCCTAAGACAGACAACAGCAGGTGGGAACTTACCACTGGAGCAGTTGGTCCCACCCCAGCCAGGCTCACACTGACAGGTGTTTGGAGCAATGCAGCGACCATGGACACATTTATCAGTGCAGTGGGCTGTCAGAGAGAAAATCAATCAAATAAAGAAAGTTGGCATGAGGAAAAATCCCTCAACAACACAGCTGTTTCACTTCCCCGTCTCAAGTATCACTTAAAAACAACATGCATGCTTGATAATTTTCTTCAATCCGCTCTGCAACCCTCTAACAGTCCAGTGTAGAACCAAACAATTCCCCTTCTTATTCTGATATCGTCAAATAAATTCCTTCATTCTCACCACTTAATTCTACTTCATGCTGACTTAGGGAAGAAAATTACCTAATGTACTTAAAAAAAAAGTCAATGACTACCAAATATATTCTCTTTGTGTGTTTGAGAAGAAGGATAAATGGAAGCCTAAAACAAGGCAAGTTATCAGGACTCCAGAACACCAGAGTAAACCAAGAGGCCTGTTATATAATACATTTACTAGAAATAATCACCAAATTTCTTAATGACAATGTTGATAAGACAGCAGAAATGTATAGCTCCCTCCCACCCCACCCCACCAGGAGAATATTTTTAAAATGTCGTTGAGGTGCTTGGAGAATTTTAAATCTCAGTTCCTTTTTCATTAGCTAATAATTTACCTTTGGAAGCAAGGAACCTCACTGCAAGCATGAGTGGATAGTCTGATAACTGCCAAAAGCAAAGTTCAGTTTGCTGACACAAAGGGACATCAAAAAGATGTTGTAGTGTCCATTAGCATCCTCATCAACCTTCATGCCACTCATATTGGTTAAAGAGTCTTCAAAATAGTGGGATATATAAACTATCATGAGAGCAACTGAGGAGGAAGAAATTTGGCTTTAGATATTTCAAAGTTTTATATAAGTGTGGCATAAGATATCCTGAGCTTTGAAGGTAAGTTTTATTCATTCATGTCTTACTATAAAAATAAAACAGGCTGTTAGGGATTGAATTGTGTCCCCCCCCTGTACTATGTGTTGTAAATCCTAATCTCTATGTGTATGGTTATAATCCCTTTGGGGAATAGGCTATCTTTGTTTTGCTCATAGAATAGGATTAATACATGGTGTTACTTGTGTTACTCTCTTTTGAGATATAAAATAGATAAAAACAGGCAAGGACTGCAGTGGAGATGGGGTAAGAGAGATACCAAATCACATGAAGATCATGGACCTCAAAAGAGACAAGGACCATCCCCCACAGTCAACACAGAGAGAGTCTTTCTCTAGAGCCTGCACCCTGAATTTGTCTTATAGTCTCGTTATTGGTGAGAAAATAAATTTCTGTTTGTTAAAGTCATCCATTTGTGGTATTTCTGTTGGCCCTGTAGGACCAGCACTAGATATTGAACATAACATCGGCAGCTCAAATCCACCAGCTGCTCCTTGGAAACCCTACAAAGGTTCCCTATGACTCGATGTCACTTAACATCAACAGCAAGACCGGTTTATTGACTAAAAATTCATAAAATACCAACAAGTAAAATAAATTCCATCCCCAATTTCAACAACTATTAACATTTTTGTGGATATTGAGTCTTTCAAGATTTTTTTCACATATTTTTATCTCATAAAAAAATAGAATCATAATCATTTTCAACTTGCTTACACACTTATAAAGGCAAAACTCTATGTCTTCAAATATTCTTATTTGATTTATACATATTACATAATGTGAATGTACCATAATTTATTTAACCAATCCTATTTAGGAGATATGTAAGTTGTTATACAGTACGTAAGTTGTTATACTGTTATACAGTAAGTATATTGTAATTAAGGTGCTCTGGTAACGTAGTGGTTACGAATTGGGCTGCTAACCTCAAGGTCAGCAGTTTGAAACTACCAGCTGTTCCACGAGAGAAAGATGAGGCTTTCTGCTCCCATATAGATTTGCAGCCTCAGAAACCCTGTGCAGGGTCACTATGAGTCGGAACTGACTCCACGGTACTTAACAACAACAACAACAACATATTGTAATTAGCATCTTTATAACAAAGTATCTGTGCCATGTTCACAATGATTTCATAAGATGTATTTGTAAAAGTATACTGATGAGCCAAAAATGATGATCACTTCTAAGGCCTTTACCAAAAAAAGTGTAGCAAGACTTATCCATGACAAAATATAAGGGAAAGATATTTTACGTGAAGAGAAGGTAAAATACAGAAAAGTAAAAGGATGTTTTCAGTACTGTTTGTATACACTGCTTGGGGCAATCACTTTGGAAATCTATGGTGGTATTCGGTAGTGGTTACAAATCAGGTTGCTAACAGCAAGGTCAGCAGTTCGAAACTACCAGCTGTTCCACGGGAGAAAGATGAGGCTTTCTGATCCAGTAAAGATTTGTAGCCTCGGAAACCCTGTGCAGGGTCACTGTGAGTTGGAACTGACTCCACGGCACTTAACAACAACAACATTCAAGGCTGTAATTTTTACAGGGGAGTCTGGGTGTAGCTAGCACTGTAGGATCAGCATTGGAGTGTTAATCGCAAGATTGGTGGTTCAAATCTACCAGCTGTTCCTTGAAAACCCTATATAGGGTTGCTATGAAATGAAATCGCCTTGATGGCACTTAAGAACAATAACAATCTTTAGAGGAGCAGATTGGTAGGTCTTTTCTCCTTCAGAGCTGTTGGATGGGTTCAAATTCCTGATCTTTGGGTTAGCAGTTGAGAGTGCTTAACCATTGCATCACAGAGATCCTTACGTAAAACCATACAAGCTAGCAAACAACTACATTGGAATAGACAATTAACCCACAGCAGGCTCAGATGTAACAATCAAATGCATGCTCCGGTACCATATCACACTATGTTATATGGTAGTACATGAGTACAGGGCATGTCACCTTACAGAGAGTGCTGGCACTCATTGTAAGGTGCTTTATATAAGTTGTCTCAAGCAACATGCTGTAAGTGTTCAGTTTGCAACATGCTGTAAGTGATCAGTCTTGAATCCAATCTCACCAATTTTTCCTCCTTCAAGAAAATAGAGCAATTTCAAATTCTATTTGTACGTCTTGGGAAGTTTAAGAGTCAGATACTATTTGCATTTAATGTGAAACAAGATATATTTAATGCCATGCATTTAAAGCAAAACACAAAAGTTGGATGTGGTACTTAAAAAATGAAGCATCTTGCATATCCAAAAATCATAAATTTTGTGTTTATTCAAAATTATCTTGCTGTTTTTATCAATTAGTTTAGTACTAGATTAGTGCTATAATTCAAATGTTGACTTATAAAGTAAGTTTATATTTTATTTGTTTTGATATATTGGGATTCATATCGGATTTTATTTAACAAAAGAATTAATTCTACCTTTTGAGAATTTGAAAAATCTCTGTTTCCAGGAAGCTGGATTGGATAAAAGCAACATTGTTCTCATATCTATCTGGAAAGAAGCAGGCTATGAGAGGAAAAGGTTTGGGGTATTCTATGGATTGATTTCAATTTGCTGCTCTTCTTTTTAAAATTTTTCCTTTTATATTTTCACTCTTTATCTTCCTTTCTTTCCTTCTCTTCCCACAAAATACTTCTTTATATCCATAGTTAATATAGACACTGAGGACTACAATTTGGTTTTAGTTGTGAGCTGCTGGTTTTTAATGCCAGAAGAAAACAAAAAGAAAACCACTATGCTCATCTATTATAGACTGGATTGTATACTACAAAAATGTTTTAAAATCAGAATCCCTGCACCTGTAAATATGACCCTGCTTGGAAATCCAGTTTTGTTGTTGTTGTTATATTATGAAGTCATACCAACGTAAGATAGATCTTAAACCTAATTACTTCTGTGTTATCAAAAAGAGCATGGCTAGATATTAAAGAATATCAAGAAATTCATGAGGCTACTAACACAAAGTTATAATTGATAACTTGATTTAGATTTCTAGTCTCTAAAATTGAAACAATAAATTTGTTTTTTAAACTCACCCAATTTTGATATATTTTGTTATAGCAGCACTATGTCACTAAGACACCACCTGAAATGCTTAGAAAATAAAGTTAAGGTTAAGCAAGCAGGCATGGGACCTTTCCTCTAATATCCAGATAACTTTTGTTAAAATGAATGAATGAATATAAAATAAATTAAGCATGCTCTCGAGAGAGATGAGATCCAGAATTCTATATACTTGGATGCCAACTTTTGTTTTCTGTTGCTTTAGTTTTGTTAATTCCAAAATAAATAAATAAATAAATTTCTATATGGGTAGTCAGAAGAGGTACGTTTTAGAATGCTGAATAATCATAAAAATGTTCTCACATTTGATTCCTGAAGGTCCAAACTTTGTATCTTTATAAAAGAAATCCCAGTAAGTCCAACAAATTATAATTGATGAAAATAAATTCTGTGTTGGTACTTTTAAAGTCTGTATTATTAATGTGAAAACTTTGAGCTAACACTGGCCACAATCTGAAGCAAAATGTGGAAAGGTCACTAGTAGAAAACTGCTTAGTTTGCAAATTAATTAGGAATTAAAAGGGAGAATCTGCTCTCTTAAAGACTACCTTAAATTAAAGCAAAAATCATCTCTGAGCATTGTTGCCTAAATTCAAACAATAGTCTAAATTATAGTATTTATTATTGGGATGGATTTTTAAAGGAAAAACAATGCCATGGTAAAAACTCTTCATAAAATTAGACTTTGTCATACTGGTGCCGCCTCTACTTTATGTCCTTCTTTCTACCGTTTCTGTATTACACATCCAGTCTTTATTATTGTTGTTGTTAAGTGCCAGTGAGTCAGTTCTGACTCATAGCGACCCTGTGTAGGGTTTCCTTGCTGTCCAGTGCTTCTGCCCACAACACCACACCAGTCCTCCATGACTCACATAAAGCACTGACGCTTCACACTTGGCAATAAACAAGGGACCCTTTCCTGCAGTAGAAATGAAAGGGTTGTAGAGGATGTCCAGAGTACAGTCCTCTCATCTTTGTCTCAAAAGCAAGTGATACGCTTCAGCACACTCATTTACTAATATTAAATTAGGAGTCAGGCATTTTGAAGAAGTAGCTCGAATGTACCTGACTCCCTGCTCCTGCTTTGTAAGGACAAGAACAGTTTAAAAGAGCTGAGTGCAGGTGAACTACTTGTGGGCATCAAAAGGCACAGACACCAGAATTGAGGTAATCATTCAGGCATAGTCATCACTAAGTATCTCAAAAAAGGTCAGGAGCAAGCAAAATGAAGGAAAAAATGGAGAACAGAGTAAACTATAGAATTCTTTATGTTTCTGATGTCCCAACTCACCAAGGTAAAAGAACACTAACTCTGGCATATACAGTGACAAACACAGACCTTCAAGAAAATCAGCTGAAATAGATTTCTACCCCAGCCTTATTTATCTTCCATCATCTAACTTTGGATATTTCCTCCTCTGGTGCTGAATTTCCAGTGACTAAAAATTCTACATGAGAAACCAAAGTAAGTTTATGAATTTGTCATCCAGAAAATCCCAAAGTGAACTAGAGAAGTAGAAGAAACAAATACTAAAGGTGTGCTTTAGTAAATGTTCTATAGATTGGTTTTCAAGAATGATTACAAAGACCCATCATGAGTGTATCTCTCCTATGATGGAAAGAGGTAATTTCTACCTATATCTTCTCTTCCTGTTTCTTAGAGGGAAATTAAAACCAGGATATGGCGCTGTGGGATAATGCACTAAACCGCAAGTTCAGGTTGAGCATCAAGGGTTGCAGTTCAAACTCACTCACCACTCCTTGGAAACCCTATACCGGGTTGCTATGAGTCAGAAAAGACTCAACGACACTTAACAACAACAACAAAGCCTAGCAAAAATACTCCTTTCAATGTGATTTTTCCCTACCTACTTTAAGAAAATCATTAAATATCATATTTTCATTTTCCAGCATTCTTTTTTAGAGGCCAGCTGAAAGCTGGATCTCTGGATCCACACTGGGTGAAAGATAGCCACGCATCTTCTCCCTGAAGAACCGGGAGGTGAAAGATGCTGAGGAGAAGACTCTACTTCTTTGAAGTGAACGTTGTGGACAGTCTGTCTGACAGTCTGTGGACAGGTGAGGACTGACATTGTGACCCTGGAACCCTCTGTAATTAGGCTTCTGCTTCTGGCTCTGTCTCTAACTCCATTTAAATCCCTTTACCAGTGCCACAAGCATTCCTTTCTTTTTTTTTTTTTTTTT
>NW_006408665.1:2689327-2691157 GCF_000296735.1 Chrysochloris asiatica | reverse complement strand
GTGGCAACAGTAGTAAGGTTGGCCCAGGATTGGGCAGTGTTTCGTTCTGCTATGCATAAGGTCACTCTGAGTCGGTACCGACTCGATGGCTCCTAACAACAACAAGAAGTACTGTCAAGTTGGTTCTAACTCATAGCAATCCTGTATAGGATTTTCAAGGAGCGTTTGGCGGGTTTGAGCCACTAACATTGTGGTTAGCAGTCCAAGGCTTATCCAACAGTGCCATACCATGACTCCAATGTATCATTATAATCTAATTATATTCTAATCACAGTATAGGGAGACCCCTAATTTATGAAGAAGTTCTAATCCAAAGACTACATTGTAAATCCATTCTGATGTCAAATACTTCATTAAAAAAAAAAAAAAAAGTTTTCATTTCAAAACACTGCAATGTTTCAAACGGTAAATAATAAAACTGAAATATAAAGGTGAACATCTTAGAATTATAACATTAGCAAATTAAGCTGCAGTATTGTATATTGGAAGAAGTACAGTCATAATGTTCCTGGGAAGCCAGGATGGCCAGACTTCGTCTCTCATACTTCAGACATATTATCAGGAGGAACCAGTCCCTGGAGAAGGGTACCGTGTTTGGTAAAGTGAAAAGTCAGAGAAAAAGAGGAAGACCCCCAAGGAGATGGATTGGCACAGTGGCAGCAGCAGTGGGCTCAAAAGTAGCAATGTTTATGAGGTTGGTGCAGGACCAGCCTTATTTTGCATAGGTTTGCTATGCACAACAGATGGAACCAACTCAATGACACATAACAACAACATTGTATGTAGCGCATATTACTAAGGATGTTTTTGTCATTGGGCACTGTCACTAATGTTAGTTCTAATTCATAGTGACCTGGGCCTATGCTTGCATAGGAAAAGTTGTGACTTGCTAGTTGTTGTTATTAAGAACCCTTGAGTCAGTTCTGGTTCATAGTGACTCTATATAGCTGACCTGACAGTTAACAATCTGTTGCTTCCCCTACAGAGCTACACTAGGACTCCTTGATGTTGTTAGATGCCTTCAAGTCAGCTTCAGCCCTATGTACAGCAGAAGTAGATACTGCCTAGTCGTGTGCCATCTTCACAACTGTTGTTATATTTGAGCCTATTGTTTCTGCCACTGGGGAAATCCAGCTCATTAAAGTCTTGGTCTTTTGCACTGACCCTCTTTACCAAGCATGATGTCCTTTCCAGGAAGTAGTCCCTCCTTATGACATGACCAACATAGGCACCAGAGAGACAAAAATCTTACCATCCTCACTTCCAAGGAGCATCCTGACTGTACTATCTCCAAGACATATCTGTTTGTTCTTGCGGCAATCCATGGAGCACTCAACACTCATTGCCAACAACACATTGCAAATGTAGTAATTCTTCTTCAGTCTTCCTTATTTATTGTTCAGCTTCCATATGCATATGAAACCACTGAAAATACAATGGCTTTGGGTCAGGCCCATCTGAGTCCTTAAAGTGACACTTAAATTTTTTTTGTGTGTGAATTGAGTGATAATTTTCAAGGGGAACATCAGTTTTACACTCACCATTTCATTGTAATGATTATAATCTCTTCCGTGTATCATCATACAACAGTATTTGCTTCTACTCCCTCTGATTTTTTGTTTTGTTTTTTGTTTTTTTTGCTGGTGGTGGTGGTGGGGGGGATGTACACAAAAACACTCAGAAATATATAATCATTTAAACAATCAAAGGGCACATTATGCAAGCCTGCCTCCTAGCCACAAGCACCAGGCCGCCAGGAGTATAGAGTCCTTGGCTGCTCTATTTCTCCATGTCCTCATCTCTGCCTCCATCTCTGGCATCACTGCTTCT
>NW_006408665.1:2687406-2687957 GCF_000296735.1 Chrysochloris asiatica | reverse complement strand
ATTATTTCCCCTCTTTTTCCCATTCAGACTATGCCTCAATCCCAGAGTCACAAAGCTCTGTTGTTCCAAGGTTGAGCATACATCAATAAATGTCCCATTTAGTCCATGCAAACCTGCCTCAGTGTTCCCCTATCTACCTTGTTCTTCCATTCCCCTTCTTGTGTACTGCCCTCCCCAAAGTGACACTTTTAAGAGGTCTTTTGCAGGAGATTTGTCCAATGAAATATATTGTTTGATTTCCTTTCAGCTGTTTACATGAGCATTGATTATGGAGCAAAGTAAAATGAAATCTTTGATAACTTCAATCTTTACTCCATGTAACGTGATGTTGTTTATTAGTACAGTTATGAAGACTTTTGTTTTCTTTATGTTGACATGTAACCCATGCCGAAGGCTATATTCTTTGATCTTCATCAGTAAGTGATTCAAGTCCTCTTTGCTTTCAACCAGCATATCACAGGTTGTTAATGAGCCTTCCTGCAATCCTGATGCTATATTTTTTAATGTTTTATTGTAAATTATGTGATAATTTACATGGGAGAACATTAGTT
>NW_006408665.1:2674275-2675309 GCF_000296735.1 Chrysochloris asiatica | reverse complement strand
CTGAATGCTTCCAGATAGATGTGATCAGGATGTGGGTTTCCCTTTTCACTCTTATTGCTTAATTCAGAGTAACTTTCACAGGTGTTGTCTGCCTCCCTGGTTTATGGCAGTTGGTATTAATTCTTGCCTGGGTTTTGGTGCTTTATAGAGTGTGATTGTAGCTTGACTATATGGCAGCAGTTGCTGACTCTTCTTGGGTAATATAGGGAGATAAAGAGTCCCCCAAAGATAGAAGGGGGAGCATAAAATAGCAAAATAGAATCATCAAAAAAAAAAGAAGAAGAAAACAACAACAACAACAAAAACAAAACAAAACTAAACACTGTAGTCTACAATCACAGAAAAGGGAGAGGAGGGAGAGAAGAAGAGAAAAGAAAAAATCTGTAGCCTAATATGAGTACAACTTTAATGTCCTCTCTTCAGCTTCTTACTTTCAAAGCTGCCTGAGAAAACTCAAGATGCCATGGTTGGTTGTTATGCTATACCTCAGGATTTAATTTAATTTTCATCCTGTTTTGTTTTTAAACTCTCTTTGACTCTTTACACCCCTGTCCTGGCCTTTTCTGTATTAAAAAAAAAAAAAACAAAAACACCACACAAGACAGTTCAGGGCCAGCTTTTGGGCTGAGAGTATCTGTGCACATGTGTGGCAGAAGAAACCACTAGTGGTGAGGGTTGGGGGTGTCCACTCACTCAGGCACCCCCTCTAGTCAACAGAATGGAGGTGCACAATGGGGGGCCAATGAACAAATAGAAAAATAAAGAAAAAAACCATTACAAAGCAAAACTGACAAAGTGTATTGTCCACCTTTGCCCCAAGGTTCACGTGGCATTTTTTTTGTTGTGTGTCTGCTCCCCCACTTGGTCTTGCCAATTGGTCTTACCCAAGTTGTCTCCTCCAGGGTGCCAAGCCAGCAGATTCTAAAGTATGCGATTTCTTACTTTTCCTTAAAGTTCCACTAGCTATAAGCCTTCAAACTTTTAAAATATTTGTACCTATGTGGTTCCAAGTTTTGGAGCTCTGCCCTGGATGT
>NW_006408665.1:2645546-2673940 GCF_000296735.1 Chrysochloris asiatica | reverse complement strand
AGTCAAATGCCTTTGCACATTCAATAAAACACAAGTAAACATCTTTCTGGTATTCTCAGCTTTCAGTCAAGATCCATCTGTCATCAGCAATGATAACCCTTGTTTCATGTCCTCTTCTAAATTCGACTTGAGTTTCTGCCAGTTCCCTGTCCATATACAACTACAACTATTTTTTAATTATCTTAAGCATAATTTTAATTTGTTGTAATATTGATGATATTGTTAGATAATTTCTGCATTCTGTTCGGTTACCTTTCTTTGCAATGGGTACAAATATGGATCTCATACAATTTGCTGTCCAGCAATAATTAGACATTTTCAGTGCTATGTTCATGTATTGAAACATCTCAATTAATAGTCTGTTCATTCTTGGAGTATTGTTTTCCACTAATGTCTTCAGTGCAGCTTGGAGTTCTTTTTTCAGCACCATCAATTGGTGATCATACATTGATTCTTGAAATATTTTATTGTCAACCAATTCATTTTGGTATTGCTAAATGATAGCAAGATTCGTGGTATGGCACAGTAGGATAGATACTAGATTGCTAATTGAAAGGTCAGTGGTTCAAACCTACTACTACTCCTCAGAAACCCAATACAGGGTTGTTATGAGTCTGAATAGACAAGACAGCACTTAACAAGTGACCATTAATTCACCAATTTTTCTGTATCTTTTGTTCTTTGATTGCAATAGATAAACTTGAGACAATTTGAGCTAAAGGTATCTTTATTGAATATCATTCCTTCATTTTGCATACAAAAAACAAATTAAGAAAATGAAATAATTTTTAAACATCAGTTGCTAGTGTTAAAAAAGAAATTGCAATTAAACTCTGGTATGCCAAGACATAATGGGAGTCAGGAAGCAGGAGGTAAAAAGGATGGTAGAAGAGCCACTGAATAAAGTATTAAGTAGGGCACTTGCAGCAGATGGCTAAGAGGAAGAAATCAGAAGATTCAGAAAGGAGAATGCTGAAGAGAGAGAAAACAGAGTTGACTTCCAAAATAATCTCTATCGAATCTTATTTTGTTTGAAGTTTGTTTGTATGCAAGCTCTTTTTAAAATCTCATTGCTACTAAAATGTTTATCTAGTACAGACAGGAATTGTTTAGTTTTTGTTTTTGCTTTAGTAAACATCTTATTTGACCCTACTCTATTGTGTTTGGCTATAAAAGGGGAAGAAATTCTCTCTTATCCTGTATTTAAATTTTACAATGTAGCAGGCACATTGCTAGGCACTGACATGAATGCAAAGATGGCAGGCTAGGAACAATTAGTGTGGAGAGGAAGTAAGATGAAGGCTCACCAAACCGGAGAAGAACAGTGCAAAATGCAAGGGTAATCAGAGGTATGAAAAATACTTGGAAGCATATTCTATAACTCAATTTACATGAAATAGACAAATCTATGGAAACAAAAAGTGCATCAGTGCTTGCCTAGGACGACATAAGAACATCATACAGGAAGAAAGCAAAAGTTCATTAAGAAGACAAAGAAGAAAAGACCAAAATGGATGTCAGTAGAGACTGAAAATTGCTCTGCAGCACAGAGATACTAAAGCAAATGGAAGAAATGAGATAAAAGAGCTGAACAGGAAATTTCACAGGGCAATTTAGGAAGGCAAAGTCAAATATTATAATGAAATGGGCAAGGACCTGGAGTTAGAATACCAAAAGGAAAGAAAACACTCAGCATTTCTGAAGTTGAAAGAACTGAGGAAAATACTCCAAGCCTTGACTTGAAATACTGAAGGATTCCTTTGGCAAAATACTGAATGATGCAGAAAGCATCAAAAGAAGATGGAAGGAATACACAGAGTCACTGTACCAAAAAGAAATTGTCAGAGTTCAACCATTTCAAGAGCCTATGGTACTGAAGAAAGAAGTCCAAGTACACTGTGGCATTGACAATTGATGGCATATGAATTGAAAAATTTCAACAAACTGTTATATCACTGGAAGAGATCCATATTTGTGCCCATTCCAAAGAGAGATGAACCAAAGGAATGTGGAAATCATTGGACAATATAATTAATATCACATGCAAGGAAAATCTTGATAAAGACAATTTTAAAACTACTGCAACAATACATTGACAGGGAACTGCCAGAAGTTCAAGTTGGATTCAGATGAGGACAAGGAATGAGGGATAACAATGTTGATATCAGATGAAGCTTGGTTGAAAGCAGAGAATACCAGAAAGATACTTTGTTGTAGTTGTTATGTGCCACTGAGTTGATTCTGACCCATAGCAACCCATATATGGGTTCTGAGGAGCAGCTGGGGTGAGTTTGAACCACTGACCTTGTGGTTCAAACCAACCTTATGGTTGCGTGCTTATCCTATGGTGCCAGTACTCCAGATGGACACTTACCTGTGCTTTATAGACAATGCAAAGGCTTTCAATTGTGTGGATCGTGACAAGCTATGAACAACACTGCAAAGAAAGAGTATTCAGGAACACTTAATTATGCTCATGAGGAACCTGTGCATAGACCAAGAGGCAATCTTCAAAAAGAACATGGGAACACTGAATGATTTAAAATCAGAAAAGATGTGCACCAATGTTGTATTCTTTCACCATGTGAGATACCCTGGATACTGCCTTGGTTCCTCTGGGTAACTGGCTGGTGTGTATAAAAACCCCTTACCCTTACAACTAGGTCCTTACCCAAATGGGTCTCTGGAGGAAGAACTGGGGTGGATCGCCTTATCCCATATAAGGTCACTGATTAGTTATCATGACTGTTTACTCATGAATGCTCAATAAATAAAATCTGTACTCATTTTATTGAGAGCGAGGGTTTATTAGTTGATTTTGTGAAGTTGGGTGCCACACCCAGAAGATAAGACAGGCAGGTGCACCACTCACCGTTTTACAAATGTTTTTATTTCTTAGCTCAAAAGTCCCTCCCCTAGTTCCTCATTGATTGAGTACTGTGGGGTGAACAATCTTCCTGGATGTCGCCTATTTCCTTTTGATGGTTACATTCGTATTTTAAAGTTTCTACTTCTCAAACAGGCTCCTGTTCCTCTTCCCCTAATTTATCCTGTTTGCACATACCCCAAGTGCGTGGGCTCCTGTTGCTATATCAGCCAACACTCTGTGCCTCCTTCCGTCAATTAGCAACTTCCTGGACCTTTGCCCCCTTATGCCTGAAGATCGAGCAGCTAGAGATTTATTTCTCACAAGAATACTTATCAATCTGTAGGCTGAGCAAATAATCTGAGAAGCTGATTACACAAAGAAGAAAGTAGAATCAGGGTTAGAGTAAGAATCATTAACCATCTGCAGATGATATTACCTTGCTTGCTGAAAGTGTAGGTATTTACTGATAAAGATCAAAGACCACAAACACAGCCTTTGTTATGGATTGCACCTCAGTGTAAAGAAAACAAAAATCCTCACCACTGGACCAGTAAATATAACATCATGATAAACGAAGAAAAGATTGAAGTTGTCAAAGATTTCATTTTGCTAGCATCCACCATCAACACCCAAGGACGCAGCATCCAAGAAATCAACTGATATATTGCATTAGGCAAATCTGCTGCACAAGACCTTTTTAAAGTGTCCAAAAGCAAAGATGGCAGTTTGAAGACTAAAGTACACCTGACCTAAGCCTGGTATTTTCAATTGCCTGATATGAATTTGAAAGTTGGACAATGAGTAAGGAAGACCATAGCAGAGTTGATGCATTTGAGTTATGGTGCTGGAGAAGAATTTTAAAGGTACCATGCACTGTCAGAAGAACAAATATTTCTATGTTAGGTGAAGTACATCAGAATTCTCCTTAGAAGCCAAGATGACCAAATTTCGTCTCTCATACTTTGGATACATTATCAGCAGGGACTAGGCCTTGGAGAAGGACATCATGTTTGGTAAAGTGGAGGGTTAGAGAAAAAGAATTGTATTGGCACTGTGGCAGCAGCAATGGGCTCCAATGTAGCACTGATTTTAAGGTTGGTGCAGGACTGGGCAGTGTTTTGGTCTATTGTATATAGGGTTGCTATAGGCCGGAAATGACTCGAAGAACCCTAACAACATCACCTAGAAAATACAAACTATTCTAGATTGAAAGAGAAGTAGATTCATGGATCCCTGAGGAAGAAGGGGCATCCTGGTATGGCACTGCAGGATAATGCACTGGACAGAAAGATCAGTTTGAACCACAAGGGCATTGGTTCAAACTCACCTCAGAAACCCTATACAGGGTCGCTATGAGTTGGAACAGACTCAACAGCATTTAAAAGCAACAGGGAAGAGGCAGCAGAGATTTCATGGGAGGAATTAAAAAGACAAGAGAAAACATTTCTGTGTGATGAATAAATACATACACTGTGATGATTGTGATAGTCATTTCACAGATGCATAGTACATAATTAACGCTTATAAAATTTGACAAATATGTGCAATTCACTGTATATCAATTATTCCTCAGTAAAGATATTTTTAAAAATATAAGCAAAAAACAAGTAAGAGTATGAGATAAACTTCCTCCAGGAAGGGGTAAGGAGCTCTCTAGTCCTATAGAAAAGAAGCCAGGATGTGGGGAGTCTGAGCTAGCTCTTAAAATACTGTACAAAATTGACATTTCCAGCTAGACTCTATGGTCATGGGTGGGTGGGTTCTCCAAATTCCTATGAAACTATTGGCTTTATATCCTCATAATAAATATTTATTTGGAGAAATACTACTAACAAGAAAAACTCACAATGTAATGATCTACTAAACTTTTCCTCTATAAAGTAAGTACATGACTTCTACAGAAAAACAAGAAAAAAATAGTTGAAATCTTCTACAATTGAAATAGACTATTGTAATGGATCCTACACAAGGGATTGACATACCATCTGTGGTGCACATAATCCTATTCATTTATTTGAATATGGAAAGACTTTTGAGCCTAATTCCATACTTACATAGGAATTATCTATTTTGGCCAAGGCTCTCACATTGTGTCTCTTTAGGTTGAATTGCATTCAAGTAACATAAGTAACATGACGCTAATGTGCTATAGTTGTAAAATGTTAACAAGTACTGGGGGGAAAACACACACACAAGAAAACACTAGTTTCCCTAAGCACAAATTCCTAGCAACTCAACCTATACTAGGTCTGATGATGCAACTGCAAATTGATTCAATTTTAGGATTTCAAAATAGTCTATGCTTTGGCTTGCATACTGTCTTCCCAAAATCTATGTCCTATCCACAACCTTCAAAGTGATCGTATTTGAAAATAGGGTAGCTTCAGATGCAATGAATCAAGGTAAGGTCCTAATGGATTAGGATGAGCCCTTAATCCAATATGATTGGTGTCCTTATAAGACGAGGAGAAGAGATATTGTTGTTGTTGTTGTCAGGTGCTATCGAGTCGGAACCGACTCATAGCGACCCTATGCACAGCAGAACGAAACAATGTCCAATCCTGTACCAACCTCACTACCACCGCCACACTCTATGAAAACTCTATGAATAGCAGAAGAGACATAGGGCCAGAGAAATACAAGGAGACCCTCCTGTGATGACAGAGGCAGGGACTGAAGTGAAATGTCTATCAGCCAAAGAATGCCAGCAATGTTGTTGTTAGGAGCCTTGAGTCAATTCTGATGCATATTGACCTCATAGGGTTTTCTTGGCTATGGTCTTTATGGAAGCAGATCTTCAAGTTTTTCTTCTATGGATCCACTGGGTGGGTTCAAACCACCAACCTTCTGGGAGCAGTTGAGAGCTTAATGCCAATGACTGTCTGCAATACAAGAAGCTAAAAGAAAGGCATGAAACAATTTTTCCCCTAAAGCCTTCAGGAAAAGCATAGTCTTGCCATCTTGATTTCAGATGTGTAGCTTCCAGAACTGAGAGAATACATTTCTGTTGGTTCAACCCTCTCAGTTTGTGACCATTTGTCATGACAGCCCTAGGAAACTGAAAGACTCAGCATAAAGTATAAAGAATAAATCAGAATGAAGGTACATTCATTTGGGGAAATCCTTTCATGCTTATGTCTACAAGGAAAATGTGATGGTTCTCCGGGAAGCACCATGCCAGGCTCTTCTCTTTTTAGACTGGCATTCCCCTTGGTGGTACTGCTCTTTATGGAGCCATAGAATTCTTTCACAAATATTTTTGTCCCACAGCATGCTTTCTACCACATGGCATTTTTCCTGTTGACACTGATTTCCAGACACTTTGTTTCTGGTAGCCCAGTGGATCTGAGTCATAAGTCAATAATAAAGGCCAGCCTAGGGAAAGTTATAAGAGTGGTACATGGGCTTACCACTTTTTGAATTCAGTGTCCTAGTCCATTTTCCCTCCTTAGTGGTTGTCTCTGATATTTTCTTTTGGACTCTGCTGTCCTCACCCTCTTTTCACCCTCCTTGCATGCCTAAATTAGTTCTGGAAAATATGGAGTTCTACACAAAGGCCAATGACTGAAAACAGTAAAGATTATTTTCATGTCACAGACAAAAGGAAATTTGCATTTCAATATCAAGACCTTACACCAAATGTATACTATAAATTAAGGGATAGAATTTCTTCAAAATGGGAAGAGTAAAGGAGCCCTGGTGATGCAGTGAGCTAAGCACTGGGCTGCTAGCCCAAAGGTCAGCAGTTCAAATCCAACAGCTGCTCTATGAGAGAAGGCTGAAGCAGCTGGCTTCCATAAAGATTTACAGTTTTGGAATCTCTGTGAAGCAGTTCTACTCTGTCTTATGACGGTTGCTATGAGTAAGAACGGACTCAACCTCAGTGGGTTTTATTTTGTTTTTTAAAGTGTCCAAAGTGAGTGGGAAGCAGGGTCTTTGTTACTGAACAGTCCCACAGAAACCACGGAACACAAATTCAAATGGCTACAGAGGCTAGGAGGAATATTCAGGGGAGGACAATTCAGGTGTGGCACTGTGGGATAAGCACTGGATTGTGAACCACAAGGTCAACAGTTCAAACCAATCTAATGCTACTCAAAAACCCTATACAGGGTCGCTTTTGGTTGGAATCTACTTAACAGCACATAACAACAACAACAAATGCAAGTCAGGATTTAAAGGCAACTCTCCTTTAATATCTTCTGATGGTTGTCACAGAGGTGTGTTCTCAATCTCATTGAGTTTTTCATGGAAGCAGAAAAGTTTCATGTGATGCAATAATTTTTGAAAATGTAAAATACTATGTGGACGAAATAAAACAAGATAATAAGTAAGCTCATCCAGTCCACAAGTTTGCCACCCCTGACATAGACTCTGCCTTCTTTATGAGACAATCAGCGGAGGTCTAAAACAGCGATTGTTGTTGTTGTTAAGTGCTGTTGAGTCAGTTCTGACTCACAGTGACCCTCTACAGGGTGAATCTGAACCATTGACCTTGTGGTTCAAACCAACTTTGAGGTCAAATGCTTATCCTACAGCATTACACCAGGACACTAGCAGGGGTGGGGGACCTTTTTTTTTCTGTCAAAATTTATAGTATCATTCGCAGGCCATACAAAATTATTAACTTGAAAATTAGCCTGCTACTATGGTAGCGTAGTGGTTACGAATCGGGCTGCGAACCTTAAGGTCAGCGGTTCGAAACTACCAGCCGCTCCGTGGGAGAAAGATGAGGCTTTCTACTCCCGTAAGGATTTACACCCTCAGAAACCCTGTACAGGGTCGCTATGGGTAGGAACCGACTCGACGGCACTTAACAACAACAACAACAACAATATTTGGTTAAGAAGTCCTAGTATGGTGCTGCAAGATAATGCACTGAACCATAAAACCAGTTTGAACCATAAGGTCAGTAGCTCAAACTCACTAGCCACTCCTCAGAAACCATTACAGGGTAACTATGAGTCAGAACCAACTCAGTAGCACTTAACAACAACATCAATATTTGGCCAAACATTTAATTAGTTTACCCTTAATGCACTGGCTGCACCTGTGGTTGCCTTGGCAAGGTAGAACAAACGATTTCGAAGGCCTTTCACCACCCACGGGCCGGACATGTCTGACCCTTGGTCTAAAGGAACAGGAAATAAAGGACTTTTAAGAACTAACTTTACAGCACTTAAAAACAGCTTCTTAGGTCTCATTTTGAATACAGGTAGTCACTAGATTCCAAACAAGTTCTATTCCTAAGTCTGTCATGAAATTGAATTTGTGCGAAAGTCAGAACAGTTAGGTACAGTTTGTATCTAATGTCAGTTAGTCAAATGTTTGCTTTCATGGTTGTTGTTGTTATATGCCATCGAGTCAGTTGCAATTCATATCTACCCTGTGCACAACAGAACAAAACACTGTGTGATTCTGTACCATCCTCACAATTGTTACACTTGAACCTATTGTTGCTACCACAGTGATCATCTTTCTCATTGGCGTTCTTCATCTTTTCCACTATAAAAATTTACAGCCTTGGAAACTCTGTACAGGGTTGCTATGCGTTGGAGCTGACTCCACAGCACATAGCAGCTATAACATGTTCATTTAACGTGATGCTATTTATTGGCTTTTGATTTCTTTATATTGAGATGCAACCATACGGATGACTGTGATCTTTGATCGATATCAGTATTTTAAGTCCTCTTGGCTTTCAGAAAACAAGGTTGTGTCATCTGCAAATCACAGGTTGTTAATGAGTCTTCCTCCGATCCTATGACACATTCTTCTTCATATAATACAGTTTCTCGTATTATAGCTCAGCATACAGACTGAATAAGTACGGTGAAAAAAATACAATCCTGGTGAACACCTTTCCTGGTTTAAACAATTCAGTGTCCCCTTGTTCAGTTCAAATGACTGCCTCTTGGTCTGTGCACAGATTCCTCATGAGCATGATTAATTGTTCTGGAATACTTATTCTCCACAGTGTTGTTCAGAGCTTTTCATAATCCACACAGTCGAAAGCCTTTGTAAAATCAATAAAACACAGGTAAGCATCTTTCTGGTGTTATCTGCTTTCATCCAAGATCCATATGATGTCAGCATTTCCCTCATTCCATGTTCTTGCCTGAATCTGGCTTGAGTCTCTGAAAGTTCCCTGCCAATGTACTATTGCAGTCATTTCTGAATTATCTTGAGCACAATTTTACTTGCATGCAATATTAATGATACTGTTCTATGATTTCTGTTGAGTCACTTCTCTATAATCTGTAAAGATTACAGTCTTGGAAACCCTATGGGGAAGTTCTATTCTGTCCTGTAAGGTTGCTATGAGGTGGAATTCATTAGATAGCAGTGAGTATGGAGAAAATATTTGGCTGGAACCTGGGATATTACTTCCACTTACAGAAAGAACAATGTCTTGGCACCAGTGTATCAGTCTTTCTCTCTATTTAGCTACTTGATGCAGGCCAGAGACATGTAATAGATTTACAATGGGATTATTTGCAAAAATGCTATGGGTCCCTATCCCAGATTAAAAATTGCAAGTTCTATCACCACCTAAGCATCCCTGGTGGTACAGTTGGAGAATGCTGGGCTTCTAACTGCAAAGTTAGTGGTTCTAACCTTCCAGATACTTTGCAGCAGAAAGATGAGGCTGCCTGCTCTCATAAAGCTATACAGTCTCTGATAAAGTCTCTGAAAACTGAAGAAACAGTTCCACTTTGTCCTACAGGGCCAACGGGAGTCAGAATTGGGCTTTAAAAAAAATTCTATCACCATTTGGCCATGTCAAATTTTTATGGTTGGTGAGACCAAAGTATGCTTTCTAAAATTATTTTTAGATTGCTGTAAAAAGATTTGAACCATACTGCACTAAATATTACAAAGTTCTAGAAATTTACATTAGCTATATCTATTCCTGCAAGGAGATTGCATAAATTATTAAACGTAAGAAAATTCTACCTGCCCTCCAGAGTCTGCAATTCTAAGGACTTACTTTCTGAGAGCAAATCGTGTTTCATTTTTTCACTTCAATCCTACTTCTGTGGAACTTAAAAGTCATGATTTTTAATGTAAAAAAGCAGGAATACCTCTGATGGCAGCAGACATGATTTTCAACTGTTTAGACTGAGACTATCTTGAATTCATGGTGGGGTTTTTTTGTGTTTGTTTTTAACTACATTATGGTTCCTATTCTTAAATTCCTAAATAGTGAGTAAGCACTGACCATTACGAAAGCATTATTTATTAGGTTTACTATTTTTCATACTAGCAGGCACCAGTGACCAAACCAGAAAAAAAGAAGCTTAGGTCCCAAAAGATGTGT
Source organism: Chrysochloris asiatica (assembly GCF_000296735.1). Lineage (NCBI taxonomy): Eukaryota > Metazoa > Chordata > Mammalia > Afrosoricida > Chrysochloridae > Chrysochloris > Chrysochloris asiatica. The sequence continues at coordinate 2,663,750 of NW_006408665.1, read as the reverse complement.
GGGAAAGTTGGAATTCCTGCTCATGTGAGATGCCGACAAAGGGCCTTTCCCAGTGTTACTGGTAGGTTCCTCAGAACCAAGTCAGACTCCGTAGCAACCAAGTACAGGATCCCTATGGAAACATGAAAAAATGCTCTGCTGGTGGCTGAGATAATATCATGGGTAGGTATACTCAGAATACACTACCCGATTGTTGTCACTTCAGGGTCTCTCTGCTTCGCCTAACAAGATTGTCTCACATTTATTTATACTCAGAAAAGTCTGCTTAAAAGAAGCAACAAACTAAGCTATTTTTTCCTAATATTTGATAAAACCACAATTTTTCTATTTTATTAAACAAGCCTCTTAGAATCAAAGCAATTCATAGCAGAAGACTCAGACTACCTTGAACTTCATAAATACTCTTTTCCTTAAGTTCCTTCCTTGCCCCCAAATCCATCAGACGAGCCTAATTGCACTATACACAGCTTTCTGCCAAGGATTGAATTTTCACAGCCCCAATTTGTTTTGCTCAGCTCTCCAGCTCCTTCCATGCTAAAAAAGTCTGGGCCCAACACTGGTCAGCAGGGAAAGACCAAAATGATACAAACCCTGGGTACCGAACTAAATGGATCCTCAGGAGCTCTGGTAGCATAGTGGTTACGAATCGGGCTGCGAACTACAAGATTAGCAGTTCGAAACTAACAGCTGCGCCTCGGGAGAAAGATGAGGCATTCTGCTCCCGTAAAGATTTACAGCCTCGGAAACCTTGTACAGAGTCACTATGCGTCGGAACTGACTCCACAACACATAACAACAACAACAACAATCATCATCAGTTGGGAGAAATAAGTGTCTCGATGCAGCTCTTCTCAAAAGCCTTGCCCATTTGGCTAATGTATACAAGTCAATCAATGGTTCTGCTAATCAGATCTTCTGTAGCTTCCACTGAAGCCAAATATGGTCATTAAAAAATCATTTTCAATCACCAAAACAAAGTTGTGGGATCAATGGTGATTCAGTGGCAGGAGAGACTGGCCAGTGCAACTCAAGTACAGCCACCATTCACCTTTCTGGGTAGGCTACATGTTTCTATGATGCTGATCAGGTGTCAGTGGTGCTCCCAGCACAAGAAAAACTGAAAAAAAAAAAAAAAAAAGGCCTGGCGAGCTACTTCTGCAGAACCAGCCAATGAAAACACAATGGCCACAACAGTCCCATCCCATTGTGCATGGAGTCACCATAAGTCAGACACTGATTGGACAGCAGCTAGCAATAACAAATAAACAAAATGCTGATCCTACAATCTTGAGTGTGCTTGGCAAACATTCCAAATTACATAAAGGAACTCTTCCTGGGGACAACAGTAGGCACAAATAAATATGATGTCTCTATTATATGGCATGACTAGTTATTAAAATATTAAAAGCCTATGATCAGAAGCAAGATTCAGGAACCTCAGCTGACATTATCAAAATCCCATCTATTACCAGAATGACCAATACTGGGCTCTCCGGCTACTTGATGCTACTCCAATGTCCATGACAGAAATGACTAACTTTGCTCTTTTCCTCTTAGTTCAGACATGGCCTCAGAATCCTTCTAAACATAATACTCCCAGCAGCCACTTTCAAAAGAAGAACCACCCTCTCCCAAAGAGGAAATTTTTATTATTTCCTATCTAATATAACATAAAATTCTAATACAAAATTTTTAAAAAGAAGGGAAAAAGGTATGAGCTGTATGGTAAATAGTCTAATATGGCCCTACAAAAATGCCACCTGTGTGGCCTGTTTCCTCGACAAGGGACATAGTTTTGGGTAAGTGAGCTACAGATGTTTTTAAGCCCTTAGCCCAAAATTTGGGTTAAAAATCCATTGTTTACTGAAGCATGACATCCAAACAAGAATAAAGTTCATCATTGTGAACTGTTTCTCATACAAACACCAGCCACAGCTCCAACTTCTTATTTGCTTATGACCAGTTCAGTTTTACATAAAATTGGCCAAGTGAAAATCAGCAGTGATATTCATTCAGTGCTATGGTAATCAATTGTTACACTCCTTTCTACTAAGCACAGGAAATCATATACAGTTCAGTGTGTGGGAGTTAAAGCTTCTTATTTACGGTTCCAAAGTTCTCTAAACAAGTGCCAGTGACAGGGAGGGCACATCCATGGGAACTGATCTTCCACCATCAGATCAGCCACCACCCACCTGTCTGTGTAAGGCAATAGAGTGGGTGACCCAGTCCCCAAAACGTTTCTCACTGTCTTCCCTGCAAGCCACATAGCCTGGAATGCCCTCACTAAAGTTTTGATTTTTAGGTTAGCCTTTGACTGTCTCTGTTGAACAAAAACAGAAAGAGTTAAATCCATTCTAAAGAAAACATTCATGAGAATGGTCCATTCTTTAAGTATCATCCAATAGAAGAGAACTGAACATCAGAAACAAAGGGAATATGAGCTAGACTGGAGAGTGGACTCCTGGTCATCTTCTTTGTCCCTTCAGGGTTCTGCTGCAAGAAGATCTGTTCGTAATGATCTGCTTACTCTGCCATCAGCCAAGGTGAAATATTGGATGTTTGTTATTGAAAAATGCATGGCTCTGACTAGATTAACCACAGAAGAGTAGTTGAGAACTTCTTACTCTGCTGCTCCCTCTAACTTTTTCTGTGAGCATCTACAATTGCCCTTGAACTCATTCCATGGGTGGTGGTGGTGGTGGTGTGCCATGGAGTCAATTCTGACCCAGAGTGGACTTTGTATGGTTTTTGACATTGTAAATCTTTATGGGAGCAGAAAGCCTTATCTTATCCTACTATGAGTCGGCACTGACTCCACGGTACTTTACAACAACATCCCATGAAGCAACTAAAATACTCGAACTACTGACCTTGTGGTTATCAGTCCAACTCAGCTTGGAATCCACTACGCTACCAGGCTTCTTTGGATAACCACCAAATATTTAAGAGGTCGGGTTCCAAAAATGTGTTTGGAAATGAGTTGTGTGTTGCTCCAGATGTTATTTTCCTGAACTGATAATATTGTAAATAATGGTTAGGTGCCAAGATCAGGCCTCAGAAGCTCATTTACTACAAAGTGTTTCAAAAAGAGGATGGTACTGTAGCGATCAAATGCCTCAATTCCATTCTATGAGTGTTTCTTTTGCAGTTTCACATTTGAGTTACCAAGAGATTAGTCTCAATGGATTGTAGAACCACAGTGCTCTTTCCACAACACTCTCATGGAGCCCAGAAACTGAGAGCCTGTCCTGATTCCAAACCACCCTGGAGTTGCAGATTGTTGAGGCCTTGAGAAGGAGGAATTGGGTAGAAATTGTGGGAGAGGAGAAAATGGGCACCTATGAGGCTAAAGGATGGACAGGGCTTCTTCGGGATGAAAGGCCTAGACCTCCTGCTGCACTCTGTCTCAAACTCTCTTCTACCAGCCCTGAAATTAGCCTGTTTGTCTTTTCACTGCCACCTGTTTTTTCTAGTCAGTGTTTCCCTGGCTGTCTGAGGAACAAAGCAGTCTCCCTTCACCCCACACCCAGCTCTTGTCCTTAAAGCCAAAATACAAGTAGCTAATAAAAATATAGTTTTAAAAAACATAGAATCATTAGTAAATAAGGAGATGCAAAATACAGCAAGGTATCATTTTTCACCCAATAAGCTGAAAAGGATATTAATATCTAGTGTTGATAAGGATGCAGGTCATGTACAATTTGTCTGGACAGCAATTTGGCAATCTGTATTAAAAAGTCTTAAAATGTGACTTAGACTTTCTCCCAGTACCCATTATTCCAGTATTCTACAGAAAGTATTTTTATGGTAGGTCTCTGAATGTTCAGGAATAAAGATGGCCTTGAAATTTGGTGAGGCCTTGTGACAAATTTTTGGACAATGACAAACCTTCTATAGGAGATGTCATTGCTGATGGGCTTTTTCTCTCAACTATTCAATCCACTGCTTGGGACCTAGTATAGCTCTGGTAGCATAGTAGTTACGAATCGGGCTGTGGACAACAAGGTCAGCAGTTCAAAACTACCAGCCGTTTCACAGGAGAAAGATGAGGGTTTCTGTTCCCGTAAAGATTTACAGCCTCGGAAACCCTGTATAGGGGCACTGTGAGTCGGAACCAACTCCACGACACATAACAACAACAATAGCTTTACTAGTCATATGAAGCTGAAAACCACAGCCTAGATGTGGTGGAGTTGAGAGCTGAAAATTATCTAGGTCCTGGGTCTCCCACTGGGTTCTTCACCTTTGGACTCTTACATATGAAAGAAATAAACTTTCATCTCTCAGTTAAACCTAATCCTAACTGATACATCATGCATACCGTTTGTTCCAGAAATTCTACTTAAAAAAGTCTAGCTTGTGAATTATTTATGTGTGCAAAGAGGTATATAAAATGATGCTCATTGCAACCATTAAACAAATCAAGTCTCCAATATCAGGGTACATCAGTACGGTATTGTTGTTGTTAAGTGCCGTTAAGTCCGTTCCAACCCATAGCGACCCTGTATAGGGTTTCCAAGGAGCAGTTGGTGAGCTTGAGCCGCTGACCTTGCAGTTTAAACGGCTTTTCAGTCTGGCGCATTAACCCACAACACCACAGTACAGTATAATGCAACCATTAAAATGATTCAAACCAAAACCCACTACCACTGTGTAGATTACGACTCGTAGCAACCCTGTATGAGATTTCCAAGGCTGTAAATCTTTACAGAAGCAGAAAGTCTCAACTTTCTCCTGCAGAGTGACTGGTGGGTTTGAACTGCCAACCTTGTGGTTAGCAGTCCAGTGCTTATCCTACAATGCCACCAGCGCTATCATTTTTATATGTAAGAGAGATGTGTGGTAATAAAATATAGGAACTAAATGAAAAGAAAGAATGACTGCGTGAGTAACCATAGGTTGAGTTAGGGGAAAGCTACATTAACATATCTTAAGTCACATATGCAAAACACAGTCAATTAATACAGCCAACTGGGTTGAAAGTTCTAATCTAACTTGAAAACTCTTATTAAGAATTAACAATGTCTTATATCTAAAGGTCCATGGTCGCTATGGGTCGGAACCGACTCGACGGCACTTAACAACAACAATATCTAAAGGTCAGTTTGAATCGCAAGGTTGGCTCCTCGGAAACCCTTTACAGGGTCGCTATGAGTTGGAACTGACTCAACACCACTTAACAACAACAACAAATCTAAAGCATACTGTATCCATCCTCTGAAATAAACAATGGCTCAGTACATTCCACCAAGGGAACAAGCAAGGACTATGTCATCTGGTATTTAAGAAACGTCATCAAACTGAACAGAGACTACCACAATTACTTGAAAAAATAAAATAAAATATGTGAGATGACATGAATATTTTCTAAGAGAGGGAACTCTCTTTCCACCTTATGATTATTTTGAATTAAGCATAGAAATGTTTAAGAGAATGAAAATATATGGTGCTAATATTTTTTGCTTGAAGAAGATATTTGTAATATTTAGAGAATTTAGCCTATCAGAATAAGAGCCTAGTCTTTTAATTTCATTTTTAGAAAATATGCAATGGAATTGGTTAAATAATTTTAAAGTTGAAATTGTATGAATGCAATATGAGAACATTTAAGAAAACTTAATATTTTACCTTAAAAGTTGAATTTAACATATTTACAAAAATTAATTAAAATTTTATATGGGAAGGTTGTTGTCTTATATTGGAAATAAAATTTATTAACTATATAAATTCAACTTCCAAAATGAAGGTTTGTAAGTTTGTAAAACATTAGTCAAATGCCCCCCTTAAAGCTGTATGAGAGTCTAAAATCAGAGGCAATTGGTGTGCGTAAACAGAACAGTCTGAAAGCAGAGCCTTAGCTCCATTTTAATGTCTTGACCCGAGCCTAGAATATATGTTTAATTTGAAAGTTTCCTTTCTTAACAGCAGTTACTCTGACCTCGATGCTGACCTAACTATTCACCCTAAAGGGGGCATTCTTTTTCTCTGAGGTCAGGCAGGATATCACACTCTATTCCCAGAAGTCTTTCCACTATGGTCAAACAGATGCAAGATGTGACCATTTATACCCGAAAGGTCTTGATATACAGAGGACTTCCAGAAACAGATATGACTGAGAAAGTAATTAAGAGCAGATTACCAGAAAAACCTGAGCTGCCATTGTCCTGTGACCCTCCTGTAATAAACGGAAGCACATGGACCCTTAAGCAATCATCCAATCTCACTTATGTGCTAGTCATCCATCCCTGCTAAGTACCAGCTCTTAGATAGTCCACCTTTGACTCTGCTTGTTGTCTTTTAGTCAATGATGATTTTGTAACATTTAGTCTGCACTCCAATTGTACAAAATGTCTTTTTATTCATTGTGCATTGGAGTGGCCATGTTCACTGTGTAAATGTACACATCTTCCTGATTCAGCCATCTCTGGACTTTCAATAAATCTCTTAATGTTACTTTTATGCAGTGTATGTTTTCACTCTGGAGTACTTGTGTGGCACTGTGGGTTAGTGTGCCAGACTGCAAAGCCATTTGAACTGCAAGGTCAGTGATTCAAGCTCACCAGCTGCTCCTTGGAAACCCTATATGGGTCGGAACTGACTTGATGGCACTTAACAACAATAACAACAAATGTTTTCACTCTAAGACAAGACAAATTTGCTAGACGGATGGATAAAATATCAGTCTAAACTTAGTTTAAGATACAACTGTTTTCAAATTTATAATTTTGATGATTAAAATATTAATTTTAAAAGTTAATGAATAACTAAATTTTTGATGGTGCATGTACACACACACAAATATATACACACATACACAAAGAGGCAACAAAAACTTCACATTTAACAAATTTGCTGTTGTTGTTAGGTGTGTAGAGTTGGTTTTGACTCATAGTGATCCTATGCACAGCAGAACAAACTCTGCCCAGTCCTATGCCATTCTTACAACTGTTAGTACTCTTGAACCCATTGCTACTGCCACTGTGTCAATCCATCTCATTGGAGGATCTCCTCTTTTTTGCTGATCCTCCATTTTACCAAGCATGATGCCTTCCTCCAAGAACTGTTTCCTCCTTCTAACTCTCCAAAGAACGAGAGATAAAGCCTCACCATCTCGGCTTCTAAGGAGCACTTTGGCTATACTTCCAATACAGATCTGCTTGTTCTTCTGAGAGTCCATGGTGCCTTCAATATTCTTCAACACTACAATTAAAATGCATCAATTCCTCTATGGTCTTCCTTATTCGTTGTTCAACTTTCACATGCATAAGAAGTTACTGAAAATACCATGACTTGGATCAGGCACACCTGAGTCCTCTAACTGATATCTTTACACTTGAACACTTTTAAGAAGTCTTGTACAGCAAATTTGCCTAATGCAATTCTTTGTTTGATTTCTTGGCATCTGCTTTCCTGTGTGTTAACAAATAGTGTTAACAAATAATAAATAGAAATTAGTTTATCTGAGTTGTCTGGCATGTTGTAATAAGAATTCCTTCTTTGGTAATTTGAAATAAAATCAGGATGCCTTTATATAAAAATAACTACACATTTCAGCTTAATTGTATTTCAAATTTAAAACAGAAACATTCAGCACATTATATCTACAATCAGAAAAAGAACAATAGAGACACTATTGGTTCAGAGAAAAGCAAAAGACAATACATTTTATATGACTAGTATGAAGAACTTGATCATATTAACTTATCTCTAATCACAGTAATCATAAGCTTATGGACAGATATATGAATCATGATGTACCATTGCATACACACATGTGCACACACACACACACACACACACATAAATATACACAGAGGCACCCAAAACTTGACATTTAACAAATTTGCTGTTGTTGTTACGTGTATAGAATTGATTCCAACTCATAGTGATCCTATGCACAACAGAACAAACACTGCCCAGTCCTGAGCCATCCCCACAAATGTTGGTACACTTGAGTTTTCACAAGTGTGTTTGATATTCATACTAAATGAATAATTTCCATGAGGATTACTTTCAATTTCATGAAAATCTTTATCAACTTTGAGTTACTTATAACTGAAATTCAAACACCATAGAAACTGTTAAAATCAAAGAGAAAAAAATCTTCTTCAGTTAGTAATACTTTACATGCAAGTTTTTCACATTTTTCAGAGCACTTTCATATATCTTACTTGATCCTAATGGCATCCCTACATGATTAATGGCATTAAATCCCCACCTTACAGATAAGGAAAGTAGTGTCACAGAAATTAAACCAATTGTCCAAGGTTATTGGACAGACAGGGTAAATTTGGGATTTAAGCCTTGGCTAATTCCTGTTTTCATCACTCTATGTTGAGATTCGAGACCCCATATTTTTCTTCTTGGATACAAGAAGGAAGAGGCGATAAATATAGCAGTTTTCCTGGGAAAATTGTATGTTGGTCATGTGTGCTACACTTAGGATGTTCATTTATGGCCAGTTGATGGGCATGTTGGAAGAGGAGACACAGTATTATCTAGTTTCTTCTCAACCACAAAATTTTAAATTAGCTTCTTGCTTTCCAATATTTCTAACATAATTAGTAGTTCTTATATATGTGTCTGAGTTCTGGTGTAGTGCTGTAGACTAAGCACTGGAATGCTAACCACAATGTTGGTGGTTCAAACCCACCAGTTGCTTCTCAGAAACCCTATACAGGATCATTATCAGTTGGAATTGACTTGACAGCGCTTAACAACAAATATGTAATAGACTCAATGTATGTATAAAGAAGTATTAACCAGCCCTCTGTCATCGCATGAGGGACACAACATAGTGTACACAACATGATTATTTACTTTAAAATTTGATGTGCATTAATGAAAACATTAGAATGTATTAGAATCAACATATACTTAGATTCAAGAATCTGATACATTAATCAATTGTATTTTTATAAGAGCTATATGAATTACAAAAAGCATACATATAGTGTCAAAACCAAACCCCATGGCCATTAAGTTCATTACAACTCATAGCCACCCTAGCGGACAAAGTAGAACTGCCCACAGGGTTGTGAAGATGGTAAATCTTTACAGAAGCAGATTGCCACATGTTTCTCCTGCAGAGCCACGGATGGGTTTCAACTGCTGATCTTTGAGCTAACAGCCAGGTGCTTTAACCACAGAACCACCACACATCCTTTCAGAGAATTATTGTTGTTGCTAAATGCTTTCAAGTAGGTTCCAACTCTTAGCAACATTGTATTGATTTTTCGAGGAGCAGTTGTGGGTTTGAACCACTGACCTTGTGGTTAGCAGTCCAATGTTTATCCTATAGTGCCACACCAGGACTCCTATTATATGAAATCTGCAAATAATGATTCCTGGAAGGGCACTGTGGGATAAGCACTGGACCATAAGGTTGGTTTGAAAGGCAAGGTTGCTGTTCAAACCCACCAGTCACTCCTTGGAAACCCTAGACATAGACAGTATGAGATGGAACAGACTTGATGGCACTTAACAATGACAACTGTATGTATATGTACATATAGTGAAAAATTTAAGTTGCCTGATGCACATGTTCTCGGCTGAGGTTGAACAAGATGATATTTTACCTTCTTATACCAGCTCTCGAGCTGTAAACAAATACCTTTTCACAAACTATTTAATGCTACATTTTTTGGTTTTGTTTTTCATCTTTCTGCTTTTGGCTGGTGATTTTGCCATTTAAAATGACTCCCAAACACAGTGCTTGAAGTGCTGCCTAGTGTTTCAATGTGCAAGAAGTGATGTGATGTGCCTTATGGGGAAAATACGTGCTAGAGAAGCTTTTTTCAGCATGAGTTATAGTGTTCTTGGTTGTAATTTAATGTTAATGAATTAATGTTGTTTTTGTTAGATGCCATTGAGTCAGTTCCAACTCATAGTGGCAACATATACATATACACAACAACGCAAAACACTGGTCCTGTGTCATCCTTACAATTGTTGTTGTTGAGTCCATTGGTGTTGCCACAGTGTCAATAAACTTTTGAAGTTTTCATTTTTTCTTTAAATAACATATATTATATATTGGAGTCGTGGTGTGGCATAAGCATTGGGCTGCAAAATTGGTTTGAGCTGCAAGGTCAGCAGTTCAAACTCACCAGCTGCTCCTTGGTAACCCTATACAGGATCGCTGTGAGTTGGAACCAACTTGAACACTTAGCAACAACATACTATACATTATATTATTAATGAATTAAGAATACATACTAAATAATGTGTCTTTAAGAAGACACACACATAAAATAAGTTATGCACTGATTAGCTGATGAAAATATTATGACCAGAGACTTACAGGGTTCTAAACCTGTGTTTTTCCTAGAAACAATCAGTAGTCACTAATTCATTGTTCATGGTGACTTTGTTGTTAAGTTGTTGCTAAGTGCCATCAAGTCGGTTCCGACTCATAGCTACACTATATAGGGTTTCCAAGGAGCAACTGGTGAGTTTCAATCGCCAACCTTGAGATTCAAACTGACCTTGCAGTCCAGTGCATTATTCTGCAGTGCCTTACAGAACATAAATAAAGCAAATGAGATTTAACAGAGTGGTTACAAATCGGGCTGCGAACCGTAAGGTCAGCGCTTCGAAACTACCAGCTGCTCCGCGGGAGAAAGATGAAGCTTTCTACTCCCGTAAAGATTTACACCCTCGGAAACCCTGTACAGGGTCGCAATGGGTCGGAACCGACTCGATGGCACTTAACAACAACAACATACACATACATAAGCAAATATGCACACGTTTTTGTTATTGTTAAATGCCATCAAGTCAGTTGCTACTATTAGGGACCCTGTATAGGGTTTCTAAGGAGCAGCTGATGGGTTTGTAGTCCAGTGCTGATCCTACAGTGCCATATCAGGAGCCATACATACATATACATTAAAACCAGTTCATTCTTGTGCGACTGTCTTCATTAATATCTGAAATTCTCAAAATTAAAAATAATGGAACACAGGTAAACTCTTCCTTAATATACATTAAACCAGAGTAGCAATTCTGAAGGATGAACAAACTTAGAGAAGTTTAATTTTGTGAAACAAGCCAAACCTCTTCAACTAACAATAGACTTCTTCATACCCTTGCAATATTATTTTTATATAAAAAATTTCCAGTCTATTTTTCCCAACCCTTCTCTAACCACATTATTCTCCCATACTCTCTGATTCTTCTTACCTAATTACATGTTTCTATTATCAAACTATGAAGCTTTGTTAGCTCCATGACCCAATGGGTACAGAATGAGAGCTCAGTAAAATTGCATAATCTTGGGCCCCGCCCCAAGCCTACTGAATCAGAATGGGCATTTAATGAGATTGTTTGAGGGTCTGCATGCACGTTGCAATAAGAAGTCAAGTCAGTTCCTGCATTCTGCTCCATAAACAAGAAAACTAGGACTTATTTTCTAAGAGGTCCCATTGCTGAAAAACTAAAGTATTCTAGTGACCACCTACTGCTGTTGTTGTACATAAATACGGAATAAGAACCTGTTCCTGGGACAGTTTCCATGTAATCTTACATGAAGGGCTAACTGTAGCCATAAATATATGAATTAAGAACCATCAGTAGCTTTCCGAACTACTCTTCTTATTTCTTGTTGTTGCTGTTAACTGCCTGGATACCTGAGAAGTCAGCAGGGAGTCGGGGTGAGGGTGGGGAATGCAGTGGTAACAAACATCTTGAAGATTCAACCAAGTATGCTTGTAAAGCATGTGGTAAGAGTGGTCAGTTTTCTGGTCAATGTATACATAATCACCACATGCTTGTGATCTATTTACTTCATTTTTCCAGAGTTGTCTGTTTTCAGGAAACTTTTAAAAATCCAATTGTAAAATTAAAAAAAAAGTTTATTGATTTTAGTCAATTTAACACAAAAATAATCTGTGAATACAGTCAGATTTATTGACTTTATTTTTCAGAGACAAAATTGTCTAATTTTTTTTATTTATTTAATGTCTAAAGTAATGCAGTCAAATGCAATTGACAATTTTAAGACAATCTATGATGTGGAGAAGATTTGGATTTGGATAACCCTAAATTCATGTGGTCTTTGGTTAAGGTCAAAGACCACAACCTTCAGTATGGGTTACACCTCAATATAAAGAAAACAAAAATCCTCACCAATGGACCACTAAACAACATCCATATAAATGGAAAAAAGATTGAAGTTGCCAAAGGCTTCATTTTGCTTGGCTCAGCCATCAACACTCATGAAAGTAATAGACAAGAAATCAAAAGATGTATTGCATTGGGCAAATCTGCTGTTACACAGCTATCTTTAAAGTGTTGAAGAGCAAAGATGTCAGTTTGTTAGGTCTAAGGTGTATCTGACCCAAGCTATGGCATTTTCAATAACCTCATATGCATGTGAAAGTTGGATGGTAGATAAGAAAAACCACAGAAGAATTAATGCATTTGAGCTATGTTGGAGAATACTGAAAGTGCCATGGACTGCCAAAAGAGCAAACAGATCTGTGTTGGAAGATGTGCAGACAAGAATGCTCCTTGGAAGCCAGGATGACCACACTTCGTCTCTCATACTTCAGACATATTGTCAGTAGGGACCAATCACTGGAGAAGGATATCATGTTTAGTAAAAGGGAGGATCAGAGAAAAAGAGGAAGCCCTCCAGTGTGATGGATTGGCATAGGGGGGACATCAATGGTCTCAAATGTAGCAATGATTGTGAGGTTTGCCTAGGACCAGCAGTGCTGTGCATAGGGTCGCTATGAGTCGGTACCGACTCAATGGCACCGACTCGATGGCACCTAGCAACAACAAAAACAACAGTTCATAAACTGCTCTGCCAGCCTCATTTCTTTTATATAATAAAGCATCTCATACTTTTCTCAGAACACATTCTAGCATCGCCCATACTCTGACTTCCTACTACCAGTTGGTCAGACTGAAGAATCTATCTAATTTCTCTAATCCTCAGTTTCCTCACCTATAAAATAAAGGTAGTTAAATTTGCCTCATAATGTTGTATTAGGAATTAAATGAGATAATGCATGGAGTCTCCTGGGTGAAACAAACGGTTTAGTGCTGGACTACTAACTGAAACGGAGTCCTGGTGTGGCGCTGTTGGTTAATGCGCCAGACTGCAAAGCCATTTGAACTGCAAGGTCGGCGGTTCAAGCTCACCAGCTGCTCCTTGGAAACTCTACACAGGGTCACTATGGGTCGGAATCGACTCATTGGCACTTGACAATGACAACGACAACAACACTCATTGGCACTTGACAACGACAACAACAAAGGTTGTCAGGTCAAACTGGCTCCTCATAAGACTAGCCTGGCAATCTGCTTCTGAAAGGTCACAGCCTTGAAAACCCATGAAACAATTCTATTCTGCCCAAATCAGAGTCAGCATGAGTCAGACTCTACTCAACAGTAACCAACAACAACAATGTATGTAACAGAAGCCCTAAATAATGCTAATTATTCATTTGTTATTGCCTTAAATACATTTTAAAAGATACTCAGATGCCAAAATTCTTTGAGGACAGGTAGTATGGTTCGTATTTGTATTTAGTCCCTAGAGACAAGCCTGTTGCTCTTTATACAGTAGTTGGTCATTCAATGGATGCTGAATTCTATTGGCTTGAATCTAATGAGCGGAATGTGATTTTTCCTATAAAGAAGATAGGAAAATGACTTGTTATAAAGAACATTAATTTCCTTCATATAGACAAGCAGAACAAAGCCCTGTTTCCTTCCCAAGAGAAAACGAAGCAAAACTCATGGTCCCACCATCCTCATGCTACTATCTACGGTCTCTGTTCATAGTTCTGAGAAAGGCACTATTCCACAGCCTCTTCTCCAAGGCCAGCTTGACTAAGTGTTCCTTGAGGCCACTTAGCTTCTTCTCCTCAACCACAGCAGACTGAACTGTTAGCCAACTCTCCAGAAATTCCCCTGGAGCCTAGAGAAAATGACTCTTTCTGGCACACATCGTTCGCTATTTCCTGATGAAGGATTACTTTTAGTATTTACAAAAGCATTCTGATCTCTAAAACTGGGGAGGGATTGGAAAGAGAGATAAGAACAAAAAGTTCATGTCGCTAATAGGTGGGAACTAGGATAGACAACTAAGTCCCCACAGGAAACCTCTGAAAGCTGTGGAGGGAGGAGGAGCAAGTCAAGATTCAGAAAAACCATCTACAGTGTGACCAACTGAAGGGGACAGGACATGGTGGAGTGGTGCTGAGGGTGGGATCTGCTTTAGAAGGAGCCACTTCTGCTACTAAAAAAAGAAGTGTTTTTCAAATATATACATTTAACAATTACTATGATTCCACTCTTTTGGGTAACTGGAATCAGTTGACCATGGCGCTTATGTTATCTGCCTGCCAGCAAACCTGAATAAAAACACCATTATGAACACAGAACCAAGAATCCTTGTTCTTTCTTCCTTCTCTAGCCACCAGGGTACCACACGAGTATCAGCTATCTAGCATACATAGGAGTTACAGTCTCTAAAAACAAAGAAGTGAGGGAAACTCTGTCCTCTGGGAGTTAAGCTATGAAATCAAGACATCAGAGTAGAAAGATGCAAAATAACTTTAGAGAGCTCTTGGGTCTATGAGACTAGACAGTAAGTTGAGCACATTAAAATATCTAAAGGAAAAATATTTCAATCTCTAGGGGCAGTTGGTAGGCCAAGAAGGCTTAGAAAAACAGAACTTTCAAGGAAAATGTTGTTGTTTGTTGCCATGGAGTTAACTATGATTCATAGCAACCCTATGTGTTACAGAGAGGAAGTGTTCCAAAGGGTTTTCTTGTTCTAATCTGGTGGCACAAGTGGTTAGCATTTGACTACTAAGCTAAAGGATGGTGGTTTGAACAATACCACCCAGTGGTATTATGGAAGAAATGTCCTGGCAATCTGCTTCTAGATTTTGAACCACCAATTTTTTGGTTTGCAACTCAATGCTTAGCCTATAACATTACCAGGGCTCTTTCAAGAGAAGATGGCAGGCTAAAAGACAAAGGCTCTTTATAAGTTAGGGACTTAGCCATGATTTCATGTATGTTGTTATTTTTGTAGACACTATTGAATTGATTCTGACTCATGGTGATCTCATGTATGCAAAACTAAAACTATGCTCTAACTCTAAGGTTTTTCAAGGCTGTCGCCTTTCAGAAGCAGATCACCAAGCCTGTGTTCCAGGTTGTATCTGATTGGGTTCCAACCATCAACTTTTCAGGTAGAGTTAAGCACTTAACTGTCTGCACCGTATGTATACTGTCATCTGGATTAATAGAAGTGTGTTCTGGTAGACAGGAATGCTGTCACTGTGATGACAATCTATGCCTTAAGGTTGAACTCTAGCAAAGACACAGAGAATGTCCTCTAGAGGCCTCTGGGAAGTGGCCAGCACAGCCAGTTAGGCTTCCTGACCCAGCCCCTTAACCCAACCCCAGTTGTAAATTCACAGCTGCTCTCTTTGAAACTTTCCCATCAGCCTGGTCACAGAGAACAGTTCATGATTATTCTCTAAGATGTTTGATCATAAACATGTAATTTTTCTCTTTCAGCATCATAATTAATCAAAGAAATGCAAATTAAAAAATTAGCAATGAGTGTAAGCAAAAAATATTCTCTTAAACTGCTAGTGGGTGCATAAATTGGAAACTCACTAAGTCTGAAAAATATGCACATTACCTGGGATAAGGGATGTTACATGGAGGGGATTGCAATCATTGAGATGAAGCAAAGTATGTGATTTGTTGAATATAAAATGGATAACCTACTCTGTATAGGAGCTCTGGTAGCGTAGTGGTTACGAATTGGACTGCAAACCTTAAGGTCAGCAGTTCAAAACTACCAGCTATTCCGCAAGAGAAAATGAGGCTTTCTGTTCCCGTAAAGATTTACAGCCTTGGAAACCCTGTACAGGGTCGCTATGATTCAGAACAGACTCCACGGCACGTAACAACAACAACAACAACAACAGCAAACCTTCATTGAATATACAACAAAAAGTTTTAAAATAAACAAAAGTACATTAAGAAATGCACACCTTCAGATCCAGGAATTCTCCCTTTAAAAATTTATGAAGATATAACCACAATATTTTTAGAGCAGTATATAATGTGAAAAATGTGCAAGAACTTAAAATTCAACAATTGAGATTAGTTAAATAAATATCTATAGTACAATTTTAGACTGTTATTGTTGTTAAGCGCTATCTAGTAGCATAGTGGTTATGTATGGGGCTACTAAACTCTGGTAGCGTAGTGGTTACGAATCGGACTGCAAACCTTAAGGTCAGCAGTTCGAAACTACCAGCCGCTCCGCGGGAGAAAGATGAGGCTTTCTACTCCCGTAAGGATTTACACCCTCGGAAACCCTGTACAGGGTCGCTATGGGTCGGAACCGACTCAACGGCACTTAACAAACAAACAAACAACTAACCTCAAGGTCAGCAGTTCGAAACTAACAACTTTTCCGTGGGAGAAAGATGAGGCTTTCTGCTCCTGTAAAGATTTGTGCCTCGGAAACCCTGTGCAGGGTCACTATGAATCAGAATCAACTTCATGGTAATTAACAATAACAAGTCAGTTGTAACTCATAACTACCCTGTATAGGGTTTCCAAGGAGCAGCTGGTAGGTTTGAACCACTAACCTTATGATCAGCAGTCCAGTGCATTTATTATGTTACTGATGGGAAAAAGTACACAATGTATTTTTATTTTCTTCTTTTTGTTTAGTCATATTTCTTTTTTTAAATGTACATAATTTGTGGGAGGGAGGTAAGAATAAGGACTAAAGGTTAGGTCTTTGGCTAGGTCTAGGCAAGACAAAACATTTCATTTAGTGTTAAGACTAGGGTTCATGTTAGGGACATGGATTAGGTTAGAGCCTGGAGTAAGATTTGGTCTAGTTTTAATTTATTGTATTTTTTTTTCCTTGAAATTTACTTATTTTCCTCTCCATTTAGAAGTTCTGTAATTCTATTATTCCCTCTTTTTACATGTGTTTCGGTTTGTTTGTTTGTTTGTTGCAAACTGGCATCTCTGGTTTTCTATATTCAGTCTTGTAGGTTTGTTTTACTTTGAATACTTGTAGGTTTGAATCACATGGTAGGCTGTTCAAACTCACTAGCTACTGCTCGAAAACCCTATATAGGACCGCTATGAGTCAGAACCTATTGGATGTCACTTAGCAACAGCAACAATATCTCAGTTGAGTTCTGGGTGATATTGGCATGTATGCTAGTCTCAAATTGTTGTTGTTTGCTGTTATTGGTTCTCTGTCCAAAGAATTCCCTTGAGTAATTTTGTAAGGTTGGTCTATTGTTGTTGTTGTAAAGTACCGTGGAGTTGGTTCTGACTCATAGTGACCATGCACAGGGTTTCTGAGGCTGTAAATTTTTACAGGAGCAGAAAGCCTCATCCTTCTCCTGTGGAATGGCTTGTAGTTTTGAACTGCCGACCTTGAGGTTGACAGCCCGACTTGTAACCACTACGCTACCAGAGCTCCTTGGTCTAGGTTTAGTCAATTTCTGTTTATTTGGAAATGTCTTAATTTTATCATCATATTTGATGGACAATTTTGCTGGGTATATGATTCTTGGAGTCCTGGTGTCATGCTGTAGGACAATGCACTGTTGGTTTGAACTTAATATTGGTTTGAACCACAGAATAGCAGTTCAAACTCACAAGCCGTTCCTCGGAACCCTATATAAAGTCGCTATGAGTGGAACCAACGTAATAGCACTAACAACACATAATTCTTGGTTGGCATTTTTTTTTTCTTTCAGTATTTTACATGCTTCATTTCATTGTCTTCATGCCTACATGGTCTCTGATGAGAAATTAGAATTTAGTCTTAATTAGTTTTCCTTTGTAGCTAAGTTTTCATTTTCCCCAAGATGGTCTAAAGATTCTTATCTTGTCTTTGGATTTGGAAAGTTTGATTATAACATGATCTCGTGATTTTTTTTTTTTTTTTTGGAGACTGTCCTGTTTGGAATTCATTTGACTTCTTTTCATCTTTCATGATGTATGGGAAGTTTTCTTCCAAAAATTCTTGGATAATTTTCTCTATGGTTTTGTGTGTGTCTTTTCCTGTTCTGGAGTTCCAATCATACATAAGTTATTCCTCTCGATAGTATCCTATATAAATATTAGGATTTTTTCTGATTTTTTAAATTCTTTTTTTGGATTGTTCCTCTAGCAGATGAA
>NW_006408665.1:2623388-2645206 GCF_000296735.1 Chrysochloris asiatica | reverse complement strand
CTGTGTCCCTCTTGCTTTCCTTGATCTTTCTCTCAATCTGTTGATGGTACCTAAATATCATTATTTTTAATGTCTTATCAAGTAGTTTTGATACCATTTCTGGTATTATACTTTCTGACTTTATATTTTGGTGATTTATTTGAGGCATTCTGTCTTATTTCTAGTTTTGATACCATTTCTGGTATTATACTTTCTGACTTTATATTTTGGTGATTTATTTGAGGCATTCTGTCTTGTTTCTTTGTGGAAGCTGAAATAGTCCGATTTTTATGAGACATTGTCGTGGCATCGTTAGTTATATTTATTGATGATTGTATGTTGGTGTGTTCTCAAGCCCTCACTACCTGTGTCCTGGTAGATGTGATAGAGACATAAAGCAAGCATGCTATGCTCACTTGCTATTTGTATAGCATAGTTTTGGACGGGTCAGGGGACCTCCTTAAAAAGGGGTGGCACTCCCAGTGCCTGAAGGCAAAACTGAGTCTGTGCAAGAGGGAATGCCACTGGCTGCTGGCTCAACAAGGGCAGAGACTGGACACACCCTCAGCTATCAGGAGAGGAGAGGCACAAGGGAAAACCACACTCCTTTGCTGGCAACCTCCAGCTGTGTTTTGTGCCTGAAATTCACTGTATCAACAGCGCTTAAGATGGCAACACCACTCCACATCAGCTTACAGCCTGCTTTCTTTTCTTTTCTCTCTCTACTCCTGTTCCGCTTCCTCTTCCAGTCACCACTCATCTACCTCTCTGCTGTATCCTCTGACGCTCAGGGTTTCAGGATCACCATCTGTATTTGTTTCACTTGGTCTCCCATGTCTTTGTTGCAGAGGATATGATAAATGCGTCATTCTTGGTGTAGACAGGGGCAACTCCTCACTTTTGATTCAGAACCAGGCCTATACATGATAACAAATGCTCATTAAAAAAAAAAAAAAAAAAACAGACTTACAGGGCAAGATGGCAGTGTAGGCAGACACGCTTCTATCCATGTCTACATCAAGAATGGAGTCCTGGTGTGGCACTGTGGGTTAATGCACTAGACTGCACAGTCGGTTTGAACTGCAAGGTTGTTGGATCAAGCTCACTAGTTACTCCTTGGAAACCCTCTAGAGAGGGTCACTATGGGTCGGAACTGATTTGACGGCACTTAACAACAACAACATTAAGAACAGAACCCAAGGATGAGAAGGAGATGAGACGCATACTAGTCCAAGCTCTTTCTCTACATGACAGTACAGAGGCTTCAGAGAAGGTTAAAGGGCTTACCAGAGGTTACACAGCTGGCAGTGGCAGAGGCAATGCTATTACCTGGCTCTGCAGATTCTTAACCTCATATCTGCCCCTATTATTCCTGGTTCCTCAAAATCACAACAGAAACTTCTTTCTGTGGTCCTCAACATTAATGACCTGACTTGAAAAGCAAATATGCTCCTTAGCTGTGTGCTGAACCAAAATACTTAAATATTTTTAATGACCTTTCTTCCAAGTGTCCACTACATAACAGTAAGAAACCTCAATTGCAAATGGCATCCCACATAAAATTATAGGATTTTTAAAATTGTGTAATAAAATATCAAATTTATCCCCAGATATCTCAGAGTAAGTGTGATGGGGAGAGGTTAAAAAAAGGGGGGCACCTTACAAAGGAAAAGAAGGTCTACTTTTTTACCCAAGCTTGTAGTTATTTCTTATCATGAAAACTCTGCATTTAGGCAGCTTCATCACTTTATTAAACACCAAAAAGAAAAGGCTGTCCTTTCTCCTTTCAGAAGTTTACTCAGGTCAGCTGTTTTTGTTCTCTTTTAAGGAATCCTGAAAAATTTGCAAGTCAGCATTTATCAAGAAGTACAATTAACACTGTTACGTTCTACCTTCAGTCATCTTTCCATAGCTTCTGCATCCTGCTCAAGCAACATTCACTTGATGATGTTTTAGTAGGATAGAAAAACAGAGTGAATGTTTCCCTTATTATACAGGCCAAGGAAGTAGCAGAAAAGAGTGGAAGGGAATACTCCAAGATGTTTCAACTTCCCAGGACTCTATCTCAGGCTGTCATTACCATAAGCAAATCAGCACCGGGCAAAACAAATGAAATGCTAACAGTTGAAAGTCTTACTTACGGACACACATTTCCCTGCTTTCATAAAATCCAGGACAGCACTGCGATTTACGCCTATACATAGTTTTTTCCCCATGTCGATACGCTGTTCGATAACTGACTCTATACAAAGGGGGAAGAAAATCATAGCATTACTTCCTTAGAACTGCAATTTGATTAGAAATTAAGAATTTATATTTTAATTCTAAAGAGCTATTAAATATAATAAAAGCATGGAAAGCAAAGTACTCCAAAATAAATAAGAAGCATGGACTAGACATCTTGATCAATATGAATTCTTAACAATTTAATCTATAGTCTATTCCAGAGGATCAGAAGTTCCATGATATCCTTACCTCAATTATCTTGAGATATGTTCATATGATATATTCATATGGCACTACTTTAATCAGCATTCAGTTACATACGTCTTAAAGGAAAACTTCAAAAATTCCTTTAAAAGTTTGGCTAATTCAGTCTTATCTTATTATGAAATGGAAGGCTGATAAGCAAAAGATCTAACCTAACTAAAGCCTGATTCATTCATTGATTTATTAAACTTTTATTTACTGAGCACTTACTATATTCCAGGCATTGCTACACTAGGGAAATAGCAAAACAGTACAAAGCCTTTGTCCTCAAGGAATTTACATTTTATTATGAAGACCTAGAAGAAGTTAAGGAAAGAGACATTAAAAGAATAAATATATGTGTGGTGCTGAGGATTAATACGCTAAACTGAAGGTTGGTGTGAATAGAAAGATCAGGAGTTCAAACTCACTAGTTGCTCCTTGGAAACGCTATACAGGATCGCTATGAGTCGGAACTGACTCAACAGCACTTAACAACAACAACATCATGGGTGATAATGCTTAAATTTGGGGAAGGAAAATAAAGTCTGATTAAGGGAATAGAAAGTGAGGGACAGAGTAACCAAGGAAAGCTTGTCTGAAAAAATGACATTGAGTATAGCATCATTTAATGCTGGCGCTGCATTCCACCATAACTCACTCATACTGCCACAAATCTTTTACTAGTAAATTCAGGATAGTATAGCTCTCTTTCATATTAAAATTAATATACAATGATTACTACCTTTCTTTCTTCTTCCTTATTTATAAAAAACTGTGACTTTCTTCTTAAGGGTCAAATTGAATGTAATGTGCAATGAGTTAGGAGTCTTGGTGTGGTGATGTTGGTTAATGCTGGACTGCAAAGTCCACTTGAACTGGAAGGCCAGAGGTTGAAGTTCACCAGCTGCTCCTCAGAAACCCTATACAGGGTCACTATGGGTCGGAACTGACTCTATGGCACTTAACAACAATGAGTCAGATGTTCAGTTATATAAATATTGAAATTTCTTGATATCTTTGCTGCTGCTGTTAAGTGTCGTCATGTCAGTTCCGACTCATAGCGGCCCTGTATAGTATTTCTAAAGAGTGGCCAGTCTTGCTGTTCAGTCTCAATGCTTATCCTACAGTGCCACACCAGGGCTCTAGTTATATGTAGTGATATCCAGTTTTAAAAGTGTCTCCCCCAACTATGAACAACATGAAAGGTGTTTGAGTTGTTCCTAACTAAACAATGGCAAACATTAGACGTTTCCTCTCCAGTTAGATTGGAAGTATCTTAAGGGCCTGGACTACCTACCATTTTGCTTTACTATCTTCCCTATGATCTGGAACAAAGTGAGGACAACAGTAAGCACTCAGTAACTATTCATGGAATGAACGAATACACCTTCTTAAGTATTTAAAACCTCTGGTTATTTCAGAGTCTGTTTCCTGTTAGTCAAGCTCATAAATGTATTTGAACCCCCATTACCTGTGCCGTGTGCATTTAAACCAGTTTAGGATGTCAGTACAGCTAGTGTAGTAAATTTGATCAAAAGGATGTGGGTACGACTCCTGCACAGTTACAGAGTAGCTGAAAAGAAAAGGAAAAATCATCAGTACTTCTCCTTCTTATACAAATACTTTATTATGTATACTCGAAAGGGGGTGTTTGCTAAATTATCTCCATTTAAAACGCCATCCTGAATTTTAGCAATCTTTTTATTACAGATTTTTATTTAACTAGAACTCTGATAGGCTTAATATGAATAATAAATTTGAAAGACAGTGTATCACACTATGCATCTTTAAATTTTTATTTTCTTACCTTGATGTTCCCAAATTTTAAAATGAACTCAATATTTTTTTCTGCATTTAATTCACTCCCCTTTCGCTAAGACTCCAGGGATAACAAAAATGGGTCACAAAAAGTTTTCAATCTAAGTCTACAAGCAAATAAGCAGGTTAACCAGCCAAAAGACCATCCAAGCATTCATATATTTTACTAATTCTGAAAAATCAAAAAAATATGTATTTCCCTGGTTAGGACTTGGAATACTTTGCTTTCATGTGTCTGCTTTGCTTCTCAGGCAATGGGAGACCATCTATAATCTCTAAGTAAAAACTGCAAAGAAGTCTTTAAACCCTTTTCTAAACATATGGCTGAGACAATAAGCCTGAAATGATCCTACCAACAACCTGCTGCTATAGAAACAGTCTGCTCTCCCATACATTTTCACTAACAGCTTCTTGTTAGATAAAAACAAGCAATCCTATGGGCTAAACTAAGTATTTGGGTGAAAAACATCTATGAAAGAGCATCCAATATACAATCTTTTACTTTTCCATCATAAACCGTTTATGACATGGTCCAGAGCTCAATTTCTGCCTACAGGAAAACACTGAAGTTGTCAAAGACTTCAATTTGCTTGGGCCCACAATAAACACTCATGGAAGCAGCAGTCAAGAAATCAAGTGACATATTGCACCTGCAAAATCTGCTGCATAAGACCTCTTTGAAGTGTTTGTTAAAAAGCAAAGATATCAGTTTGCAGACTAAGGTGCACCTGACCTAAACCATGGTATTTGCAATAACTCATATACCTGTGAAAGTTGGAAAATTAATAAGGAAGATGGTAGAAGAAGTGATGCATTTGAGTTATGGTGTTGGAGAAAAATGTCAAAAGTATCATGGACTAGAAGCACAAACAAATCTTTATTGGAAGAAGTACAGCTGGAATGCTCCTTAGAAGGCAGGATGAGGACACTTCAGCTGTACACTTCAAACACGTTATCAGAAGAGACCAGTCCCTGGAGAAGGACATGATGATTGGTAAAGTGGAGGGTTAGTGAAGAACTGAAAGCCCTCCCCCACCCCCATCCCCCATCCCTGCAATGAGATGGATTGGCACAGTGGCAGCAGCAATGGGCTCAAGCATAGCAATGAGAGTGAGGTTGATGAAGAACCAGGCAGCATTTTGTTCTGTTGTGCACAGGTTGTTGAGAGTTGGTACTGACGTGATGCCACCTAACACCAACAAGTCACCAGGTTAACAGATATCTGATTCATGAGGTTAACTCATACTTGCACTTTAATGTTAAGTAAATTTGCTTACATTCCGAAATGAGTAAACCAACCCCTACTCAAAAAAAATTTTTTTTAATTTCATAATCACCTCTACTTTACACCTTTATTTAGAATATCTAAATCACAGAAAAGAAAAGGCTCAAATCTTTCCTTGCACTAACACAAATCCACTGCCTTTGAGTTGATTCTCATAGTGACTCCATAAGACACAACAGACTATCCCCTCATTTTTCCAAGGCTGTAAATCTTTACAGAAGCAGACGGCCACATCTTTCTCCCAAGAAGCAGCTGGTGGGTTTAAACCACCAATTTTTTGGCTAGCAGCGGGATGCTTTCCCCACTGTTATACCAGGGCCTATTTTGTTGCACTAAAGTAAGGCTAAATAAGAACTATAGGTACCTGTTCCATCTTCTCTGCAAATTCAGCCTACAAAGACACACTTAGGAATGAATCTTGTTCATATCTTGGGGACTGCCTTATTCTATTATGTGTTGTTGTTGTTGTTAAGTGCCGTTGAGTCGGTTTCAATCCATAGCAACACTGTATAGGGTTTTCAAGGAGTCGTTGATGAGCTTGAAACACCGATCTTGTGGTTCAAACAGACTTTGCAGTCCAGCACATGAACCCACAGCGCCATACCAGGACTCCATTCTATTATTTGTTGTTGTTGTTGTCATGTGCTGTGGAGTCAGTTCCGACTCATAGCGACCCTGTACAGAGTTTCCGAGGCTGTAAATCTTTATGGGAACAGAAAGCCTCATCTTTCTTCCACGGAACAGCTGGTAGTTTCGAACTGCTGACTATGAGATTAGCAGCCCGATTCATAACCACTACGCTACCAGAGTTCTTTAGAGCTCCTTATCTAGGGCATTATAATTTGATTTCCAGATAAATTTAGGGATCCTTCACAAATCTTGGAACCACTGGGTAGTGTAACTTAATGCACGTGGCTGCTAACCTGAAGATTGGAGGTTTGAGTCCAACCAAAGGTACCTCAGAAGAAAGGCCAGGCAATCTCCTAAAAAATCAGCCACTGAAAACCTATGGAGCTCAATTCTATTCTGACACACATAACATCTCCAAGAATCAAAATCAGCTGGGTGGAAACTGTTGAAAAGACCCCACAAAAAACCCATAACTCAAGCAAAGGAAACAAACACTGGACTAGAAAAAGCCAGAATTATAATCTTCATTGGACACTGAGAAACTAGGTGATGCTGAGCAGATAATCTCACTTCCCTGGTTCTTGATAATATCTTTAAACAAAGGAGGCAGAGATGGTCTTGAAGATCCCTCTAAGTTAACAGTCTAAATTTCTAGAATATATTTTATATGAACCGCAGACCTTGCGGTTCAAACCAAATTTGCAGTAGAGTGCTTATCCTGCAAACTGTGATATAACTCCTTTTGGGCAAAGCAAGAAAGAGCCTCTGTTAAAGTATAAATGCTTCCGAACTGACATATCACATTAAGCTATTAATATTGTCTTCAGACCTGTAGCAATGCCCTGAGGTACAAGTTAATGACAACTCTAAGAATTTCTTGCCATTTTTTTCCCTTCCTATCTAGCTGCTGGTCAATAACTGAATTGTGATGCCTTTAGCATTATTTGTCCTTTCCATTTCTGGTGGAGACAAAATGAATGACTATTCTATGTGAATGAAAATGCAATAGAGGTAGACTCCTACATCACCCACGAGCAAAATAGAGCAACTCCCTCTACATGCCACAGGAATGAAATAGAAACCACTCTAAATTAACCTGGCAAGTCAAGGAGAAAAAGTTATCCTAGCAAGTTCTACAGTAACAATTTAACTGAGCCAAATTATTTTGTTGAACTAGACCTGATGCAGCATGTCTAGAAAATATGTAAGTCCATGTTATAATGATAAGTCCTATCTGCCCTGGAGAGCAAAACTGATACTCAATCTGCAGATCCTGGACAATTCTATTCAATGTGAACAAGAAAAATGATTCAGAAACAAAGGAACTGGCTCCACAAACAAGTAATAGGAAAGGGGTAACCTTATGAAACTGAGAATAATAAGACAAAGCCCCATCAAGTTCCAATTCTCACAAATTCCATTGTAGAAGAATCACATACACTATGTTTTCAGCAATTCTCTCCAGTCTTGAATCTTCCCACTGAAATTATTCAGCAGTTTAAAACCAATGCAATGAATATAAATTAAAAAAAAAATTTTACTGTGGTGAAATTCTACTTTTTATAATGATCAGAAACCAAGTTATCCAGTAAAGTTTATAGGAGAAGGGGTTGAAATTTGTTCAAACTCAATTATTTTTTCTTTCCTGTTCATTATTATATTATGTTTTCTTTTCTTTTTTAAACATTGTTAGAGATATTATCATCACATTACATTACATGGAAAACTTATTTTTTTAAAAGGTGAGAGCAAGATTTCCTAGGAACTAGGTAGGGTCTTAAGAGCAAAGACTAGAATAGTTGAGGAATGACATCAAGAACATCACACAGGAAAAAGCAAAAGGTCATTAAGAAGACAAGAAAGAAGGAAAAGACCAAAATGGATGTCAGAAGAGACTCTGAAACTTGCTCTTCAGTGGAGAGGTGCTAAAGCAAATGGAAGAAATGAGGAGGTGAAAGAGTTGAATAAAAAATTTCAAATGGCAACTCAAGAAGACAAAGTCAAATATTATAGCGAAATGTGCAAAGACCTGAAGTTAGAAAATCAAAAGGGAAGTATTTGTCAAGCTGAGGGAACTGAAAAAAAAAAGTCAAGCCTTTACTTGAAATATTCAAGGATTCTATGAGCAAAATGTTGGATGACGCAGAAAGCATCAAAATAAAATGGAAGGAATACACAGAGTCACTGTACCAAAAATAAGTGGTCAATGTTTAACCATTTCAAGAGGTAGCATATGATCAAGATACAATGAGACTCAAAGAGGAATTCCAAAGTCCAATGTGCATTGGGAATTGATGGAATACAAAAGCCAAAGGTGCATTGGGAATTGATGGAACACAAATTGAAAAATTCCAACAAACTTATGCAGCACTGGAGGCACTCATTCATCTATGCTAAGAAATTTGGAAGACAACTACCTGACCAACTGACTAAAAGAGATCCATATTTGTACCCATTCCAAAGAGAGGTGACCCAATGGAATACAGAAAACATCAGACAATATTATTAATATCACATGAAAGTAAAGTTATGCTAAAGATAATACAAAAATGGCTGCAAATATACATTGGAAGAGAACTTTCAGTGACTCAAATCATATTCAGAAGAGGACATGGCATGAGGGATGTCATTTGCTAACGTCAGATAGATCTTGGCTGAAAGCAGAGAATACCAGAAAAATGTTTACTTGTGCTTTATTGGCTACACAAAAGCTTTTGATTGTGCAGATCATGGCAAGCTATGGATAACATTGCAGAGAATGAGTATCCTGGAACTTTTAATTGTGCTCATAGGAACCTGTGTATAGACAAAGAGGCAGTTGGTCGGACAGAAAAAGGGGATATTGAATGGTTTAAAATTAGAAAAGGTATGACAGGGTTGTATTCCTTCATCATACTTATTCAATCTTTAAACTGAGCAAATAATCCAAGAAGATGGATTCTATGAAGAATAAAGTGGCACCAGGATTGGTGGAAGACTCAGAAACAACCTGCGATATGCAGATGATACAACCTTGCTTGCTCAAAGTTAAGAAGGTTTAAAATTCTTACTGATGAAGATCAAAGACCAAAGCCTTCCATATAGGTTGTACCTCAATGTGGAAAAAAAAAAAAAAATCATTATCACTGGATCAATAAATAACATCTACATAAATGGAGAAAAGATTGAATTTGTCAAAGCCTTCGATTTATTTTGATCAACCATCAACACTCATGGAAGCAGCAGGCAAGAAATCAAATGACATAATGATGTGTTGCAATTGTCAAATCTGCTGCACAAGACCTCTTTAAAGTGTCCAAGAGTGAAGATGTTAGTTTGAGGACTAAGGTGTGCTTGACCCAAGCCATAGTATTTTCAATAACATATGTATTTGAAAGTTAGACAGTGAATAAGGAAAACCATAGAAGAATTGATACATTTGAGTTATGGTGTTGGAATAGACTGCTGAAAGTACCATGGACTGCCAAAAGAACAAACTAATCTGTGTTGAAAGAGGTACAGCTAGAATGTTCCTTGGAAGCCAGACTTCAGACATATTCAGACTTCAGGATATCATATTTGGTCAAGTGGAGGGTGGGAGAAAAAGCAGAAGACCCCCAAACGAGCTAGATTGGCAAAGTGATAGCTGCAACAGGCTCAAATGTAGCAAAGATTGTGAGATTGCTGAAAGACAAGGCAGTGTTTTGTTCTGTTGTTCATAGGGTTGCTATGAGTCGGTATAGACTGGATGGCAGTTAACAACAACAGGGTCTTAAAATCATCTAAAGTGCATGAAAATTGAAGATACATGGTAACAATTTTAGTGCCGTAGACTAATAGACCATGGTAACATCCATCAACCTTCATGACTCAGACCAGAAGAACTAGATGATGCCCAAATACCACTATCACCTGTTCTGAAAAGTATCACATTAGAAGGTTCTGGGTTGAGTGGGGGTGGGGGTGGGAAATGTGGCACAAAACTCAAATCATTAAAAAAAAAAGACCAGCTTTACTGGTCAGATAAAGACTGGTTGATCCTCTGAGACTACGGCCCTTAGCCACCCTTCAGGTCTGAAAATGAATTCACTCCAAGGTTCAATCTTCAGCCAAACAGTAGACATAATAAAGGAAAAAATCAACCCAAGGACATACTTGTTATCATTGTTAAATGACATTGAGTCGGTTCTGACACATAGTGACCCTCTATAAGATTTCCAAAGAGCAGCTCGTGGGTTTGAACTGCCAATCTTGTGGTTCATAGTTCAGTGCTGATCCTACAGTGTCACATCAGGAGATACTTAATCTGAGAATAATCAACCATTTGAGATCAAAAGGACAGCACTTACGGATGGCAAAGTTCAAACGGGTTAGGAAAAGAAAGAGGAATGGAAGCAGGAAACAGGGACGCAGTGGGATCAGTGATGTAACATTGTGGGGATTGCAGACACTGAGATGAAACCAAATGTGCATGAGTCATTGCAAGGAAAACTGATCTGCTCTGTGAACCTTCACCCAATTCACAATAAAAAGTTAAAAACACATGCAGTCCAAAAAAAATAGGTAGCAAAGGATTCAAAAACAAAAACAAAAAATCAGGATTCCCTAACTCTTACATAACCATGAAGTACATTTGGTTGTACTTCTTCACAGTGCCTTGTGGTTTTTAGTTTTGCTATTTATATTATTATAACCATTCCATGCACATAATTTTGAAACCTGCTTTTTTAAAAATCTAAACAGTTGAACATTTTCATTGTTGTAAATAGTCTCCACATTTTTACCGCCTAGGAATCTCTGGGAGTCCTGGTGCTGGAGGATAAAGCACTGGACTACAAGGTCTGTTTTGAACTTCAAGATTGGCAATTCAGACTCACCATCTACTCCTTGGAAACACTATACAGGGTCGCTATGAGTTGGAACTAACTCAACGGCACTTAACAACAACAAGAAGAATCTCTGAGCAGTACAAAGAGTTGGGCACTTGACTACTGGCCCCAAAAGTTTGGTAGTCCTAATTCAACCTGAGGCACCTCAGAGACATTCCAAAAAGGTGACAGGTTTGACAATCCTATGCAGCAGCTTTACTCTCCACACATGGGATGGAAATGATTGAGTGTCAATAGTAATTCATAAGAAATGATGCCAATTTTTTTTTAAATATTCAATTACCTACTGTTACCTTGGAGTCCTGGTGTGGCGCTGTGGGCTAATGCATCTGACAGCAAAGATGTTTGAACTGTAAGGTTGGCGATTCAAGCTCACCAGCTGCTCCTTGGAAACTATATACAGGGTCTCTATGGGTTAGAATGGACTCAACGGCGCTTAGCAACAACAACATTGTTACCTTGTCTCTTTCTGAGGAAGTCACTTTACTTATAAAAGGAAATGTCTGCAAGAATGGGCCATCTTCCCAGGTCTTTATCACTGCTGCTTTGACCAGTATGTGGGCTGCTGTTTGAACTTAAGTAACTCAATAGTTAACATTAACTGTTCAAACTTCCATGTCCATCAGCAGCTGCTCCTAAAGTCACAAAGTGGGAAGTAAGTAACCTTCTGGTTTGTCTAGTTCAATCCTGTTTTTCATTCCAAATGAGTAACACTGAACTCCTATTGCTAGTGAGGATATGGTCAGCACTAACCCGGCATCATCCTGCCTCTCTGTTCCATCTCTGATGTCAGAAACACACCAAGAAATCCAGTTTTTAAAGCAGCTATAGCAAACTGTGCTACCGAAAGAAATCTGGTTCCAATTGTGCAATATTTTTCAGCATTGAGATGCAAAACCCTTTATTTCTTGCTTGTTTTCTTAATCTTCTCTAGCACACTGAAAACATTATCATCACCGTGATTTTCACCTATTAAGTATTATCCAGGGAGAAACCCCAGCAAGATTTAATTTAAGGTCAAAGAGAAGGAAACGGAAAAAAAAAAAAAAAAGAGTTAACATCACTTGGACACATTCCAAAGTGGCTAATTACATTTTATTTTCTAAATTACCTTGTTACTTTAATCAGATATGGTAATAATCATCATTTCTTATCTTTGCTTGCTTCAAAACTCCTGGTTAAATTACTATCACTACTGTGTTCCATCCCCAAGGGGTTGGGCCAAAGAGCGGTTTCTCTCCATTTGTGCCTTCTTTGAGAGAACCCCTATAGATGGAAAAGCTTCAATTCATAATGGAGGGAGAGGAGTTGGGGTGAAGGAACTGGTTATTCATAGAAGTATTCATCTTCCAAAAGGATTCTCTGCAGAATTCCTTTAATAACAAACACCCTTGTGTATTTTAAATGATTTAATTTTCTTTCATTTCATTTTATGCACAACTACTTGGAATCTCAATTGCTGAATTAAGATAAGACACATTTTTTATTTGTGAATAAGCACTCAGATAGGAATGGTGAATTCAGCTAGAAGGCACTGATTGAAGTATTTGCGTTCAGAGCTACTCAGACTTGTGTGGACAGACAAACCACCAGGGATCTTGTTAAAATTCAGATACTGATTCAGCAGGTCTGGGATGGAGCCTGAGAGTCTTCTTTTCTATAAATGAAGAGATATGACTGTGATGCTCAACCGTGTGTTGAGAAGCAAGGCATAAGGTTCATTGGACACAGGTGACTTGAGTATAAGGCAAGCCTGCAATGAGCCCTACTCAACCCTACTACCAAGATCTGCATCCTCAGAGCTAATCTTCATTGCCCCGATTCAGATTTTGGAAATAGAGGAGAATCTGTCGCCTGCACTTCAATTTGATCAGTTTAATTTATTCTGCTCCTCCTTTCTCTATTCTTGTTAAAGCAATCCTAACTCCTTTCAACTTTCTTCGAAATTTTACTATCTAACCATTTACTAATACAGTTATCAATAAGATTATAAAAACAATTTTAAAAAATTATCCC
Organism: Chrysochloris asiatica; assembly: GCF_000296735.1. Lineage (NCBI taxonomy): Eukaryota > Metazoa > Chordata > Mammalia > Afrosoricida > Chrysochloridae > Chrysochloris > Chrysochloris asiatica. Next base: position 2,632,138 of record NW_006408665.1, on the reverse strand, counting down.
TCTTGGAATTTAGCTTCAGAGTGTGCAGGGGATGGTAGAATTGCTACTAGTTTTCATCTTGTCTAGACGGGTCTAGTAAAAGGAGATGGGGATAAGATTCTTATGATTCAATAGTGAATCATTGTTATCATGACTAATTGCGACTTTCACAACTATAAAGGCAGAAGTTTTATAATTTTTTTTTTTTTAAATGGGGGGTAGTTAATCTTCCAGTGCAGAAACAGAAGACCCGAGGACCATCAAGGGAGAAGAGCATGAGCAGAATGTGGGACTCTATTCAGAGAAGCAGCGACACAAGAGATGGAGGCAGAGATGAGGACATGGAGAGATAGAGTAGCTGAGGACTCTAGACTCATGGAAAGAGAAAGGCTGTGTGCTGGTGGCCAGAAGGCAGGCTTGCAGAATGTGACCTTTGGTTGTTTAAATGATTATATATTCACGAGTATTCTGGTGTACATCCTCCCATCCCCCCACCAAAACAACAACACAACAACAACAACAACAAAAAGAAGGAATAGAAGCAAATACTGCTGAATGATGATACATGGAGATGATAATCATTGCAAGGAAATCATGAGTGTAAAACCTATGTTCTCTAATGCAAATTATCAGTGAATTTATAAGAAAAACTTAAAAAAATCAGCCCTCTCTCCTGTCAACACTCAGTTAGTGAGTATTTTAAAAGTTACTCTAATCACCTGTGCAACTGTAGGATTATGATCAGGTTTAGAGACCAATCTGTTCCTTGTCTGTCTCTATCTCTCTCATACCCCGTGATATCCATTTTTGGTCATTTTATTTCCTATTAGAAAGTGAGCTCACTCATTCAAATATTATTTATTGAGCACATGCCATGTGCAAGACAGTATTCTAGACACTGGAGATCATCAGTGGTGAACAAAAGAATACAAATATGTGTTACCAGGCTTGGTAAAATATTGAACATGGAATAATGATAGAATGTGTAATTACAAGTGGGTGGTAGATTACTCTAAACCTTGGATTCATTTCTCTTTAAAGTTTTCCTCGGACAGTTTATCTGTTCATATTTTATCATACTGGACATACTTAACTTCATATCCCCATACACTTCCAAGTCCATATTTCAGATTGATTTCATGACTCAACATAGACAAGCCATTCAATTTCTCTTCTTCTCATTCAACTCTTCCTTCCATTTTTCCATATGTGCACTGATACTTCTACCCACACACAATAAGTTCTAGACCTCAGTCTTCTCTGCCTCTTCACATCCTAAATTCAATGCACCAGTAAAATCTATTAATGCTTATTTCACAGCATCTTCAAAAATGTGGCTTTGCCTGCCATTCCACAGTTATCATCCTCCTAGAAGAACAACCACCAATGGTCTCTCCATTTTCTAAATCTGACCTATATCCATTCATATAGTCATTTATCTGTGCTTAATATTTTAATAAGTACTTATTCAGCACTTCCTTGGTGAAATGTTATTAATTATAAAGACAATTAATACCTAGATTCTAGCCCTTAACTGTATAGTCTAGTTGCTGTTGTTGTTAAGTGACACTGAGTTGGTTCTAATTCCTAACAACCTTGTCTAGGGTTTCCAAGGAGTGACTGGTAGATTTGAAGCCCTGACTTAGTGGTTAGCAGTCCAGTGCTTCTCCTACAGTGCCACACTAGGACTCCACAATCTAGTTGTCGTTGTTCAGTGCCTTTGAGTTGGTTCTGACCCATAGCGACCCTCTGTAGGGGTTCCAGGGAACGGCTGGTGAACCTGAACCACCAACCTTGTGATTCAAACTGACCTTGCAGTCCTGTGCATTAACCCACAGCACCACACCAGGACTCCATAATCTAGTTAATACCACAGATATACAGAACTTTATGCATATACATTTTCTGTATAGTTTAAGTTTCATACTGATGTATATATAACTATTTAATTGATGAGGGAATTAGGTTTCATTACCCTGATTGGAAAGGAGCTCTGGTAGTGTAGTGGTTACTAATCAGGCTGAGAACCGCAAGATCAGAACTACAAACTGTAACGCAGGAGATAGATGAGGCATTCTGCTCCCGTTAAGATTTACAGCCTCCAAAAACCTGTACAGGGTCGCTGTGAGTCAGAACCGACTCCACGGCACACAGCTACCACCACCACCCCGATTGAAACTGGGATTGAGCCCTCACCAGAATATAAGGCTGTGAGTGGAGAGCCAACATGCCCCTAGATTAATACAGTTCCTGGGTTTGAGAGGCTCTGGGCTTTGTGCATTCTAACAGTGGGTGACAAAGGTGATTAGACCAAGTACTCTGGTATGCTAATCATGGTACTGAGGTGAAAGGAAAATGAAACAAAGAGCTTGATGTAATTACACTCACTGCTACTAGAAAATATATATTGCTCTCTAGTACTTAACCCATTTTATTTGTTTGAAACACTTAAGTTTACAAAGATTATCAAGAAAGATTATTAGAGCAAAGTAGACTGTTCTGCAGTAAAAGCATATGAAGGAGCCCTGGTTGTTGTTGTTGTTATGTGCTGTGGAGTCGGTTCCGACTCATAGCAACCCTGTACAGGGTTTCCGAGGCTGTGAATTGCAAGGTCAGTAGTTCGAATCAACTAGCTGCTCCACAGGAGAAAGATGAGGCTTTCTTTTCTCATAAAGATTTACAGCCTTGGAAACCCTATACAGGGGTTGCTATGAGTCGGGAACTGACTCGGTTGTTGGCACACCACCACTACCAACAACACACTATATAGTATGTGCTATTTCTATGTTCCAGACTCCTGGTGTGATACTGTAGGGTAAACACTGGATTGCTAACCACAAGGTCGGTAGTTCAGACCCACCAGATGTTCCTTGGAAACCCTATGCAGGGTTGCTATGAGTCGGAACTAACTAGATGGCACTTAAAAACAACAACAACAACATTCTTATGTTCCAGGTGGGACTGCTAGATCTGGACGGCACATTATTTGTTTTTACAAAATCTACACAAACTTCCCTTCCTCCAGCATTACACGGCTCTGTTCTTGGTGGTCTGCATGGCACTGGTTTCAAGTCATCCTGTTTCCCAGAAGCCTTCTCGAACCCCTTCTATCTACTCCTCTTACTTAGTTCTTCAGGAGCCTTTTGGGTGGTACAGTCTCCATGCAGCCTTGTCAGTTTCTCCAGGCAGAAAGCGTGTCTCCCTTTCAAGGCCACCGATAGCACGATGTTTTGAAGGCCACACATTTCAACATGCTAGTCCAGCACATTATTCCATGCTGCTTTTCACTGCTTACTCGTCGGCTCCCATGCCTAAGTCCAGCTTCCCCCGATGATTGCAAATAGATCCACAGCAGGGACAAGACCATAGGGAAGTCATTTTAACTGAGTTATCCAATGTGTCCCTGGATCTGATGATTGCTCTGGTGTTAAAATAAGGCACAAGTTTTTGTTTTTTAAAAATTTTTTTTTCACATATGACCAAGATGATTGCTACTCTCCAATTTGTTAGCTATAGCTGACGATTTTCACATAAAAGAAACACCACAGTTTCTTCTCAAATTCTAATTTTCTACATCAGACTACTAATGATCCTATGCAAGCAAGTTTTCTCTCAAGTTGATTTCAGAACAATTACCTTTCCCAGTGGCTACACACATTAGGGTCTTCAAGATTCAGAGGAGAGGAGATTCCGATCCAGTGGCATACCAATAAACAGATAAAGCTCAGCCATGACTTTAAAGAAGCAACCATTTTTTTCTTTTCTGAGGAACAACCTACAGAAAGAAAAAAAAAAAAAAAAAAAAATCCAAATTAGTGATGCATTGAAATGACCCAAACAGAATTCCTCTCAATCCAGCAACTATTTGGTACCAGTTGTCACCAAGGCTAAAACATGCATAATAAGCTATGTATTTATTTAAACAGAAGGGTTACCAGATTTCAAGGTTCATGAGAGACAGAGGTGTTTCTTGTGTTTTGCACAGTACCCACAGTTTTGTCAGTTACTAAAATGTACAAATCATCATTAACTGCCACCACAACAAAAACCCTTCTCATCCATACCAGCTGACATTTAAAGAATGCACCAGAACATCTCAGAGCAACACAGGCTTCCAGATTCTCTCACCAGGCATATTCCCTTTTGGAAGAAGAGGGCATGCAGAGGAATTTGGACTCATAGAGTATAAATGATGAAACAGAAGCTCCATTTACTCAAGAAAGAGAGAGGAACCTCAGGCTCAAACTGAGATTCATTCAATAATTCATTCAATGTGCACTGACTGCCTTCTGTATCCAAGGCGCTGTGCAAAACCTGGAGACATCACAGGAACTAGTCCCATCCTTATCCATTAAGATGCTTTCATTTAGTAGTGTTGACACAGATCTCTGAAAATCAGTGTTCCAGTTTCTCCATCTGCTGAACAGAAATGAAGCCAGCTATCTCATCGAGGTTTAAAAAAAACACATAGGAGACTGTATAAAGTGAGGATCATAAGACTTCTCCAGGAGGGACTAGTCCCTGGAGAAAGATATCATGCCTGGTCAAACAGAAGGTCAGCGAAAAAAAGGAAGATCCCCAATTAAATGGATTGACAGAGTGGCTGCAGCAATGCGCCTAAGCATAGCAATGATTATGAGAAACGCACAAGACTAGACACTGTTTCATTCTGTTATTCACAGAGTCACTATGAGTTAGAACAGATTTAACAGTACCAACAACAACATAAACTTGTTTATAAGCTAATATTAGAGAAAATGAATACTATTGAGAAGATGGTGATACTGGAAAAACAAATAGGAACATATTTAGAAGCCTGGAAAAGAGTTAGGCAGGCAAAGGAAATAGAAAACGGGAGAACAATATTTTACACAGACGGAATTACATGTGCAAAGGCCCAGAAGCGAGGCAGCACCAGGCACGTTGAGGGTGCTTTAGGCACGTTTAGGGGGCTCCAATTAATTCCTGGTGTGGCACCTTACGGTAAGCACTCGAACTCCAGGTCAGTTTGAACTGCAAGTTTGGTGTTTCAAACTCACCAGCCGCTCCTCAGAAACCCTCTTTAGGGTTGCTATGAGTCAGAACTGACTCGATAGCATACAACATCATCCGCAACAACAATTAATTCATGGAAAAAGAATGAGATGACTGGAGAAATAGGGGGCATATCACAATGAGTTTTACAAACCATAACAAAGTATGTGAAACTCATCTAAGGTTAACAGGGAGCGAGCATAAAATGTGGAGTCTGAGAATTGGTTAAATGAACTTTTGGAAAATCAACCATTGAAAATTCTATGGAACACAGTTCTGCTCTCAACACTCACAGGGTCACCATAAATCAGAAATGTTTTGAAGGCAACTTGTTATAGGGCACAGAGTAACTACCAGATGACATCAGAAAGATCAATCTGACTGCAGAAGAGAGAAGTGGAAAGAAAAATAGTAGAGGCAGATCAGTTGAGATATAATTGTGGCTGAATTAAGGAAGTAATATTCATGTTGCAAGAAACTGGATGAATCTGGGAGACGTTTACAGGGTAGAACCAATAGGACTTAGTGATTAAATGAAGAATGGAGAAGAGACACTCCTACTTGGATGGTGAGGGTTCACTGAAATAAGGAGCACAGAAGTACAACTCCGGAGGTCACTTTGAGTTCAGTTTGAGATAATCTAGTCTAAGGACTCCTGGTGTGGCACTGTGGGCTAATGCGCTGGACTGCAAAGTCATTTGAACCACAAGATCAGTGGTTCAAGTTCAACAGCTGCTCCTTGGAAACCCCTATATAGGGTCACCATGGATTGGAACCAACTAGAGGGCACTTAACAACAACAGTCTAAAGCTCCAATGAGCTTTAGTGGTTATGAATCGAGTTGCTAATCTTCTGGTCAGCAGTTCGAAACTACCAGTGGTTCTTTGAGAGAAAAATGAGGCTTTCTGCTCTCGTAAAGATTTATAGGCTTGGAAACCTAATACAGGGTCGCTATGAGTCGGAACTGACTCCATGGCGCATAACCACCACCAGTCTAAGGCTCCTGTCAGATATTCAGGGAACCATCGTGGCACAGTGGGTTAAGCATGAGGCTATTAACTGAAACATTGATGGTTCAAACCTACCAGGCTCTTCTTAGATGGGAGAAAGATGAGACTTTCTGCTCACTAAAAAATGCAGTCACAGAAACCCTAAGAAGCAACTCTACTCTGTCCTATCGGGTCACTAAGAGTTGGTGTTGAGCCAGTTACAGTGGGTTCTTTTTATCTGTTTGTTTTTAGGAGATATTCATGTGATGTCTTTTCAGGCATTTACTGAATATCTACTACATGCCAGGCATCATACCAGGCTCTCGTGTGTAATTATTGTAATGGCATGTGCCTGGGATCATATGTTATTCCACACAATCTTAGTACTTAGTGCTTACCAAGAAGAAAAAGTTTAGTTGTCAAACTATACCATCTACTCATTATAAAAAATAGGCATGGAATTAGAAACAGCTGATCCACCTACTAAACAAAACAGAGTATGTTATCAACCGGCTAGTTGGTAAATCATTGAAACTAGAAAAAATGTGTCAAATTATATGACCAAAGGAATAATTTCCTAGGTCTGAGCTACCTTTCCAAACCAGGAGGTCACCATTTTTCAGTCCTTGGTAAGAGAATTTATTGAATAATAATTTCACGGTTTGAAGAGTTAACTTTATCTTAAAACAAATACAGAGTAAAAACTAACAACAATGAAAAGCTTATCTTAGAGACGAATTTATCCTATAAATCAGCAGAGAAAGGGTCAAATGAAGAATTTAAATCTTTAAAATAAGATTTTTTAGAAGGACAAACTTAACTATATTTTTTTGGACAGTTATGCTATGGCAAATTATCGATCTCTGACTTTACAAAAGATAAAATCAAATAAAGGGTTTGATTTGGAGTAAGAAAAAAAAATCATGAATTTGGATGATAATTAAAAGTAGTGTAAGTCACTAGGGCAAGCTTTTAAAAATGGATTTCAAACATCACTAAATGATTTCAATTTATAAAGCATAAATAAATGTATAAAGCAATATATATCTTATAGATTAATTCAAATGACTGATGTTTCTTGCAGGCTAACTATCATGAAGTTACAAAATCAGAAACTTCATATTACATAACTAAAGACATTGTTCCAGTCAACAGGAGTAAATGTAAAATAATAATAATAATAAATAACAACTGCTAGCATTTCCTGACCGCCTACTGTGTGTCAGGCACAGTGCTAAGCTCTTCAGATGAATCATCTATTTAACCTCAGAGTGATTTATTTAAGAAGAGTTTTATGATTTCCATTTTATATCTGAAGAAATCCTGATGGTACAATGGTTACAGTTCCTCTACAAACCAAAGGTTGTTAGTTTGAACCTAGCCAGCAGCTGAGGAGAACTTCCTAGCAATTTGCTCCTGTGAGGATTATAGCCTAGAAAACCCCATAGTGAAGCTCTACAATTTCACATGGGGTCATTATGAGTCAGAATTAACTAGACAGCACCTAAAAAACAATAATATGCTGCTAGCCTTTTCCTCAAACTCACCAGCTGCTCCTCAGAAACCCTACACAAGGTCGTTATGAGTTTGAACTGACTCAATGGCACTTAACAACAACCATGTCTTTTCCTCGTCCATCAAAAAGAGAAAACTTTTGTTTGTAGCAAACAAGTCTGGCAAATATTGCTCTTTCTCATTGCTTTCTCTATTCCAGGATAAGTAGTTTGTATAAAGTGTGAAATGTGTTTGCTGTTGTTGTCAAGTGCTGCTGAGCTGGTTTCAACTCATAGCAATCCTGTCTAGACTCTCCAAGGAATGGATGTGAACCACCAGCCTTGTGATCAGTTATTGTTGTTAAGTGCCATCGAGTCAATTCCGACCCTTAGCGACTGTGTATAGGGTTTCCAAGGAGCAGCTGGTGAGCTTGAACCACCGACCTTGCAGTTCAAATGACTTTGCAGTCTGACACATTAGCCCACTCCACACAATGCTTATCCTATTAGCGCTATATCAGGACTCCATGTAAAAGATGTATATTATCTAACATTCTTTCCTCAAAGACAAAAAAAGACTGGTAAACAGTATTCTGCCATCTTGTTGTTGTTAAGTGCCTTCAAGTCAGTTCAGACTCATTGCATACCTGTACAGAGTGCCCACAGGGCAGCTGGTGAATTTGAACCACCGAACTTGTGTTTTAAACCGACCTTATTGTTCAGTTCTTATCCTACAGCTCCACTGCCATCTATTCAAAATTACCCAAATTGAAACGTTTATATCCCTAGTCAGCATCTCAGACCAGATCATACATTTACCAATTAGAAATGTTTACGCTATAAAAAGTTAGAAATTGCTGTAAACAATGAATCAAACTGTCAGGAAAAATAAAAAGACTGTGTTCTCCTTTAGTGTAAAAAATTTTAATGTTTATTATCTGGTTTCCCCTCTTGTTTTGCACCTGATGCATCACCACATGAGGGCTCTAATCTCCCCATTAGAGTGGCAGAATAAAAGTCAAATTTGTTCACTTCTCATTCCTTGTGAAATTTGGCAAACAAAAAAAATCAAATTGCATTGAGAAATTGAAGTTGACATTTATAGAAGGGACCCATAGCCACCCTGTATAGGGTTTTCAAGGAGTAGCTGGTGAGTTTGAACCACCGACTTTGCAGCTCAAACCAGCTTTGCAGTTCAGCGTATTAACCCACAGTGCCACACCAGGGTTCCATATTCTTAGATATTTTTTTCATA
>NW_006408665.1:2615856-2621988 GCF_000296735.1 Chrysochloris asiatica | reverse complement strand
GTTCCGACTTGATGGCACCTGACAACAACAACGTTACCAGAGCTTATATATATATATCACTTGGTCTCTTATTTTGAAAGCATTTCCATATTTAAATTTCTAAAAAATTAGCCAACTTCTAGAATAATTTATTTTAGAGAACAAAAAAATCAAGAACAACTACTTGATCAAGATGCAGAGATAGTGCACACTCAGGTAAGCTGGTTGTGTTGATTGTCTAGTATTCCTATAGCAGAAATGTCACAAATTGATGGGTTTAACACACAGAAATGTATTCTCTCATAGTTTAGCAGACTAGAAGTCTGAATTTAAATGCCAAGTTTAGAGGAAGGTCATTTTTCTCTCTGTTGTCTCTGGGGGGAGGTCCTTAGCTTATACTTCCTCATTCCTTAGAGATCTCCATGTGTCCTGGCATCAACATTCCCCTAGGTATAGGAGATTCTCAGCTCAGGGACCCTGGGTCCAACGGACTTGCTCTACTCCTGGTTCTTCTTCATTGGTAATAGTGAGGTTCCTCTCAACTCTGTTTGCTTCTGTTTCGTATTACTTATAAGATAAAAGTGTGACTCTAGCAAAAGTGTGACTTGAATAAAAGTGATGACTTGAGGACTTGAGTAAAGGTGATATTTTTAAGGGTGTGAATCAATATACACTATACATTAATCTGGCCTCATTAACATATTATTTTTAACCTTGTCAAGTCAGTTTGACTCGTAGTGACACTGTATAGCGTTTCTGAGGAACATCTGGTGAGACTGAACCATCAACTTTGTGATTCAAATTGACCTTGCTGTCCAGTGCAACACAGAGACCCCTCATTAATATATTGTTGTTATTGTTAAGTGCCATCAAGTGGTTCCAACACATAGTGACCCTGTACAGGGTTTCTGAGAGGTGGCAGGTGAGTTTGAACCACTGACCATACAGTTCAAACCGACCTGTGGTCCAGTGCTTATCCTACAGTGCCACACCAGGACTCCTCATTAACATATAGAACTTAGAATTTACATCACAGAATTTACATCACAAAATGGAAGATAATTACATCAGGTCACAAAATGGAAGAGCACTACACAGCACAGGAAATCATGGCTTAGCCAAGTTGACACATATTTTGGGAGACACAGTACAATCCATGACACAGATTAAATGAATGTAGAAATTAATTTAAATGTTAAATGTGGTTGGAAGAGAAGACAGTTTCACAAATATGCCAATGAGAACTATGCTGCTGTTGCTGTTGCTGCTGCATGCCATCTAGTTTGTTCTGATTCATAGCAACCCCATATGTTGGGTTTGAACTGGCAACCTTGTGGTTGCCAGTTCAGTGCTTATTCTATAGTACTATATCAGGGCTCAATGAGAACTACAGATACGAAATGCATTATTTCATTAAACTCAGAAATAAAGATACTGTTGTTTTTGTTAAATGTTGTCCAGTTGGTTCAGACACAGCAATCCTGTTTAGGGTTTCTAAGGAGTTGGTTTGAACCAGTTACCTTGTGGTTAGCAGTCCAGTACTTATCCTACAATACTACACCACAACTCCAAGTACTAGGGAATCTCATATATCCTTTGCTTGTTTTATTTGTGGCATCCTGGTGTGGTGCTGGACTGCAAAGTCACTTTGAACCACAAGGTCGGTGGTTCAAGCTCACTAGTCGCTCCTCAGAAACCCTATACAGGATTGCTATGAGTCAGAACAGACTCAATGGCACTTAACAACAACAATTTTGTTTTCTTTTACATGTTTTGATGATTAAATAAGCATTCTCTATTGTTTTCATGCCTACTCAAGGGAGAAAAAGGTCAATACATCTTCCTAATTTTTTTCTGTAAGTCGTGTCATCATAAAACCAAAAACAAACCCACTGCCAACAAGTTGCTCAGGACTCATAGTGACTCTACAGGAAAGCAGAACTACCCCATAAGGTTTCTAAGGCTGTAAATCTTTACAGAAGCAGTGTGCCCACATCTTTCTCTCAGAGCTGCTGGTAGGCTGCAACTGACAAAGTTTTGGTTAGCAGCTGAGTGCTTTAACCACTGTGTCACCACGTCTTATACTATAACCTACTTTGGCCCTCAAATGAAAACAAATACACTCTTTGAAAGATAATATTATTTCATATTTTTTTAAAAAAGCAAACCATGGTAGTGATTTGCCTCATTAGTATATACATTGAATATATTCAAAACTCTAAATTAGGTATTGGACTCCCTTCCCCCACCCCAAGTATTCATCTGCACATAACTTTCCTTATGGTTCCATTTAGCAAAATTTGAAATGTAAAAAAAAAAAAAAAAAAATAGTCATTTGCATGAACCCCCTAGTGCCAAACTTGATTGCATTCCATATCATTCACTTAATTATTATGGAAAAATCAAAACAGAAAATCAGCATCTGATTAGCATTGCTAAAGTGTTCCTATTAGGAAGAGGGAATACAGCCTGCATAGTTAACTCTTTCTGCCAACATGTTGATACATCTCCACTAGGAAGGTGGTTGTTGTTGTTAGAGCCATCCAGACAGTTTTGATTCATAACAACCCTATAGAGAGTTTCCAATGAGAGACTGGTGACTGCTAACTGACTTTTTGGTTAGCAGTCCAGTTTTTATCATACAATGCCAGACCAGGACTCTGCTTATTTTACCACAAAAGCCTCAATAAATAATCAAGTTGAATAAAATCCTTACAATGTATAAGTGTGGAATATGAGGCAGTAATTTTGTTATCGATGAGTTTAACAGAAGTAAACAATAAGGTGTTGATTTATTCATTCAGTTTTGCAAAAACAGAGGGATAAATGTTTCCAGACAATTCTGTCTCTAAAGTCTATTCCCATCCTAGAATCATTAAACACGCATATAAAAATAACTTAGGTGCCTTCACCCATCTTTTATTCCAGCTCATTTCATACTTGTAATTTTTGCCCACTGTCTTCTAACTTAAAATTAATTTCCTGATTGGAAATAGCCATATTTGCACCATTGTCTACCCTGGATACCAAAAGTGACCTATTTTACCTGATCACTCTATCATGTTATCTATAAAAGATATACTATTGTGGACAGGTTTCAGGGAGTTTCCAGAATAAGACAGAATACGACAAAAATTCTGGTGATCTACTTCCAAAAACTAGCCAGGGAAATCCCTATGGATCACAACAGAACTAGGTTGGAAGGTACTCAAAACATAGTGGCCACAACAGTGAGCTGGAACATTGTTGTTACTGTGGTCAAGTGCCGTGGAGTTGGTTCTGACTTGTAGCAGCCCCGTATAAGATTTCTGAGGTGCTGCTGGGGGTTTTGAACCGACAATCTTATGGTTCAAACCAACCTTGCAGTGCAGTGTTTATCCTACAGCGCCACAGAACTGGAACATACCAACCATCACAGAGATGGTGCAGGGCTGGATAATGTTCGTTGTACTGAGGGTCACCTGAATCAGAGCGACTGCAAATAACAAGGACAAACCTCTCCTTAAACTACTTAGAAAGATGACCTGAGGGTGGCAGAAGGTAGTGTGTTATGTCCTTCGGGATACTTTGAAAGTGTGAATAACTTATCAACAATTCAGCTCCAAGGTGTTAGAGTAAGAATAAGCTGCTGGTTTTTCTGAGAAAAGCTCAAAGAGGACTTCATGGAAACTCTACATGCTGATAAAAAGAATCGCTAAGGCCCTGTTCTAATAGCGCAATACATTACTCAGGCATTTCTAGTCATTTCAGACAGTACAAGTGTAATATATTTTCTTTCATTTGGGGGAGCCCATGTCGTTTTGACAACATGAGGTACCATTGTTGTTGATAAGTAGTTTTGAGTCCGTGCCAACTCATAGCGATCCTGTATAGGGTTTCCAAGGAGCAGCTGGTGAACTTGAACTACCAACCTTGTGATTCAAACTGACTCTGTAGTCCAGGGTATTAACCCACAGCACTACACCAGGTCTAAATCAAATGAATTTTGCTAATGGCAGTTAACAAAGTAGTCACTGGAAATTTTGAAGAATGTATATTAAATTAAATTAGTGTTTAATTGTTGTTGTTGTTGTTAAGTGCTGTCAAGTAGGTTCCAACTCATATTTTTTTCTGCCCAAATCTATAATATAATTCTTGGTGGTGGTGGTTATGTGCCATGGAGTCAGTTTCGACTCACAGCGACTTTGTACAGGGATTCCAAGGCTGCAAATCTTTATGGGAGCAGAAAGCCTCATCTTTCTCCCACGGAACAGCTGGTAGTTTCAAACTGCTGAACTTAAAGGTTCGCAGCCTGATTCGTAACCACTATACTACCAGTTAGGCCATTCAAAATTATTAAATTAAAAATTAGCCTACTATATTTGGTCAAACATTTAATTAACATACCCCTAAGGTATGGCTTGTTTTGGAGGTTCTAGCACGGGAGCACAGCTACTTGTATACCCTTGACCAAAGGACGGTTCTCTCCTCTATCAGGGAAGGTAGTCCTCTTCAACCGTGGGTGAAGCTTCAGGAGAGAAGCACATGGAGCGGTGAGGGAGGAAGAGGACACCTGCCTAGCCAGCCAGATCAGCTGAATCAACCCTGGCGATCAATGGGGTGACAGATGTCACAGCCAGATCGCCTAAGGTGCAGCTGACCCAGGCCATGGTATTTTCAATAACCTCATATGCATTCAAAAGCAGGACAGTGAATAATGAATGAAGACCATAGAAGAATTGATGCCTTTGAGTTGTGGTATTGGAGGAGAATATTGAAAGTACCGTGGACTGCCAAAAGAACCAATAGATCTGTGTTGGAAGAAGTACAGCCAGAGTGCTCCTTAAGAGGCCAAGATGGTCAAACTTCATCTCTCATACTTTGGACATATTGTCAGGAGGGAGCAGTCGCTGGAGAAGGATATCATGTTTGGTAAGGTGGAGGGTCAGAGAAAAAGAGGAAAACCCCCCACGAGATGGATTGGCCCAATGGCAGCATCTATGGACTCAAGCACGGCCACAGTAGTGAGGTTGGCTCAGCATCGGGCAGTGTTTCGTCTATGCCACCTAACAACAACAGCAATGTAATGGCTGGAGTCCTGGTGTGGTGCTGCGGGTTAATGCACTGGACTGCAAAGCCGTTTGAACTGTAAGGTCAGTGGTTCAAGCTCACCAGCTACTCCTTGGAAACCCTACATAGGGTCGCTATGGGTCAGAATCAACTCAACGGCACTTCACAACAACAACAATGTAATGGCTGGAGTACTGGTGTGGTGCTGTGGGTTAATATATTGGACTGCAAGATCGGTTTGAACCACAAGGTTGACAGTTCAAGCTTACTAGCAGCTCATCTGAAACCCTGTAGAGAGTCTCTATGAGGAGTCAGAACTGACTTGGCAGCACTTAACAACAAGAATGTGATGGCTGAGACTCCTGGTGTGGCACTGTAGGATCAGCACTGGACTGCAAACCATAAGGTCAGAGGTTCAAACCCACCATCTGGTCCTCGAAAACCTATACAGGGTCACTATGAGTCAGAGCCAACTCAGCTGCACTTAACAACAAAAACAACAATGTGCTGGCTGAAACTGAAATTGCCTTGGCAGGGCCTGACCAAATGATTTCGTGGGCTCTGATGTATAGGGTTTCTGAGGAGAGGCTGGTAGGTTTCAACTGCCAACACTGTGGTTAGCTGTCCTGTGTGTCACCAACAGCAACAGAACACCAACCAACAATAGCAGTAGAAGAAATGGCTCTCAATTCCTTCTTTAATAACCCTATTGTTGGCATACCACATTATACCAGCATCTTGCTTGTTGTTGTGATTCTGGAAGCTTTGCCACAGATATTTTAACACCAGCAGGGTCACACATGGTGTTGTTGTTGTTGTTGTCAGGTGCCATCGAGTCGGAACCGACTCATAGCGACCCCATTCACAGCAGAATGATATAATGCCCGATCCTGGGCCTACCTCACTACCGCTGCCACACTTGAGTCCATCAATGATGCCACCTGGCCAATCCATCTCGTTAGAGGTCTTCCTCTTTTTCTCTGACCCTCCAGACAATATGTCTGGACAATGTGTCCAAAGTATGAGAGACGAAGCTTAGCCATCCTGGCCTCCAAGGAGCACTCTGGATGCACTTCTTCCAAACAGATCTATTGGTTCTTTTGG
>NW_006408665.1:2610312-2611826 GCF_000296735.1 Chrysochloris asiatica | reverse complement strand
TTGTTAATGTGTCTTCCTCCAATCCTGATGCCACGTTTTTCTTCATATAACCCTACTTCTCACATCATTTGCTAAGCATATAGGTTGAATAAGTACGGTAAAAGAATACAAACTTGTCACACACTTTTCTTAATTTTAAACAATTCAGTGTTCCCATGTTCTGTTCAAACAACTGCCTCTTGGTCCAGGTACAGATTCCTCACGAGCACAATTAAGTGTTCCAGAATACTCATACTTCGCAATGTTGTCCATAGCTTGTCATGATCCACACTATCGAAAGCCTTTGCATAGTCAAAAAAGCACAGGTAACCATCTTTCTGGTATTGTCTGCTTTCAGCCAAGATCCATCTGACATCAGCAATGATATTAACCACAGAATCAGCAATTCAAACTCACCAGTCACTCCTGAGAAACCCTATGCACTATTCAGGGTCGCTAGATGAGCAATGGACTGCTAACCACAGGCTGGAGATTCACCTCAGAAAGGAGGTTCACCAGCTGTACCTCAGAAAACCTACAGAGGGTCGCTATAAGTTGGGACTGACTTGACAACACTTAAAAACAACAACAACAAAATCAGACAGATCTGAGTAGAGATTTGAACAAACTTGGCTGATTATAAAGTCTGTGTTGTTGTTGTTAAGTACTGTTGAGTCGGTTTCGACTCAGAGACCCTGTATAGGGTTTCCGAGGAGTGAACTTGAACTGGTGAACTTGAACTGCTGATCTTGTGGTTCAAATTGACTTTGCAGTTCAGCACATTAACAAGTGCCACACCAGGACTCCAAAGGCTATGACCTGCTCTGAATAAAAAGAAACCTTTAGGTAAAGAAAATCATAGGAAGGGACCACCATACAAAGAAAAGGTGTCAGCCAAACTTGGTGTGGTATCATGAAAGCAACATCGGTATGTGGATAGTGGTGGTGGTGGTTATGTGCCATGGAGTCGGTTCTGATTCATAGCGACCCTGTACAGGGTAAGTCTTTACTCACTGATAAAGAGTTTGCATATGAGGCTAAGGAGTTCAAACAAATTTATCCTGGTTGTGATGAAAGACAAGGAGACCTGTTGGTACTGTAGGATAAACACTGGACTGCTAACTGCAAGACTGGTGGTTCAAAAGCCAGCAATGTTTTGTGGGAGAAAGATGAGGCTTTCTGCTCCTATAAAGATCTACAGCTTCCGAAACCCTATGTAGGGTTGCTTTGAGTTGTGATTGACTCAGTGGCAGTGGGCTTGGTTTGTTTTTCTGGTGATGAAAGATATTTAAAATCTTTGAGAAAGGGCCATTATTTGATGAAAGAGGTATTGTAGAGATTAACACAGAAAGGTGTGCAAAATTCTATCAAGGAATCAGACTGAAGACAAAGAAACTGCAGAGGCTAGTACACTTGGGTGTGGGGGTTAAAACTTGTGTCCTAGGGTGGTGGCCTAAACAATGGGAAGCATGGGAGAAACCACTAGGAGAAAGAATTAACAGGACTTTGTGCTGTAGGGATTATGGGTAAGGGTA
>NW_006408665.1:2608511-2609847 GCF_000296735.1 Chrysochloris asiatica | reverse complement strand
TGCATACTCTCTTGTAGTCACCAGCCTCCAATGTCCACTATGTATCTCTGTCTTGAATAATTTCCTCCCTTATTGAATACAGTGGGTATGAGTAATCAATAGAATATTGCAGAACCGAGCACTAGAAATTAAAGGCATTGCAGCTTTCACCTTGCTCTCCTGGATCATTTGTTCTGTGGGAAGCCAGCTTCCATGTCATTGGGACACTCAACCACTCCCATGGAGAGATCAACATAGTGAGGAAGTGAAGCCTCCTGCCAAGAGTGATTGATTTATCCATTCTGGAAGGAGATCTTCCATTCCCTGCCAAACCTTCAGACAACTGTAGCCTTTGCCAACATACTGACTACAAACTTGAGAGAACCACCATATCAACTATTCCCGAATTCCTGACCCAAAGAAACTGTGATGTTTATTATTTTAAGTCACTAAATTTTTGAGTAATTTTCTATCCAGAGTCAACTCAGAAGAAAGGCCTGGTAATCTGTTTCTGAAAAGTCACATCCTTGAAAATCCTATAGAGTGCAATTCTCCTCTGTACACAGAGAGTGTCATGAATCAGAATCAACTTGATTCCAACTGGTTGGGTGAATATACCAAAATTATTTTATTTTACTATTTCTACCATATTTCCCACTAATTGAACAATATTTTGTTCACATCTTTAGTACTCACAGACGTTCAATACCACATAGAAGAAATGACCTGCAATGATTCTGAAGTGTTTTTCCTACATCTTAACTCTGGAAAAAAAACCCTCATCTCCTAACTACACTTTGAATTATTTTTTCCTAGAGGCATGACTATGTTTTGAGAAGAATCTGCTGCTTTTCCACTCAACACACTGTTCCAGATTAGCCTGTCATTTATTGTAGATCATTTAGCATTTGTCTGTCAAAAAAATTTAACAACTTGAAGTCTTCATCATATGCTGCATGATAAAGATCATTAATAAAGTGCTAAATGAGTGGATGACAGACTGTTCTCTGAGATACGTATTCATCTATAAGGGGCCTTCAAAAGTTTATGTAAAAAACTGGAATTGGAAGATAATCTTTTTCCACAAACATTTTGTAATTCTCTCAAGAGGTCTTTAAAAAATTCATGAAAAAAATGGGCATTATGGAAAAACTATGCATGTATTTAAAAAATCTTTTTTTCACAACAAAATCAACCCACACTAATTTGTGCAAACATGTATAAGAAGGATAACACATCCATTTGAAAATAGCCCATTTGTTGTTGCTGTCAGTTGCTATCGAGTCGGAACCGACTCATAGTGACCCCATGCACAGCAGAATGATACAAGGTCCGATCCTGGGGCAACCTCACTACC
>NW_006408665.1:2603382-2604318 GCF_000296735.1 Chrysochloris asiatica | reverse complement strand
CTTTATGTAAAGCTTATGGGGACAATTCCCTAAGAAAACAACAGTTTACGTGGATAGCTCATTTTAATGAGGAACTAGATGGAAAAAGAAAAGAAAAAAAGCAAGGGACTAGACCATGTTTATTTGAGGCCCACAGTGATAGAGCACCACATTAATTTTTGATGAAGCAATCTCACTTATGCCCTAACTGAACAGGAACAATGATTAACAGCAGAAACAATAGCCTACACCATGCATGTCTCAATTGGCTCAATTTACACAATTCTGACTGAAAAATTAAAGTTGACCAAACTTTCTACTTGACAGGTACCAAACAGTAGTACCCACATCATTTATAGACAGGAGCAGAGGTTTAAACGGAAATTTAAACAAACAGGAACAAGATCCTGAAGCATTTCTTCAAAGAATTTTAACAGCAGATGAAACAATACAATCCTAAAGACAAAGCATAATCAAAAAAATGACTGCCAAAAGATGGAAATGGTAAACTTTCTGGAGGGCCAAAGAACAATCTTGCTTGCTGAAAGTGAAGAGGACTTAAAACATATACTGTTGAAGATCAAAGAGCACAGCCTTCGGTATGGATTATATCTCAATGTAAAGTAAACAAAAAATCCTGACTACTGGAACAATAAACAACATTCTTATCAATGGAGAAAAGATTGAAGTTGTCAAGGGCTTCATTCTTCTTGGATCAAATGTCAACACTCATGGAAGCAGCAGTCAAGGGATCAAATGATGTATTGCATTAGGCAAATGTGCTGCACAAGACCTTTTTAAAGTGTTGAAGAGCAACACTGCCCAATCCTGGGCCAACCTTACTACTATTGCCATGCTTGAGTCCATCGATACTGCCACTTGGCCAATCCATCTCACTGGGGTCTTCCTCTTTTTCTCTGACCCTCCACCTTACCAAACATGATATCCTTCTCCAGT
>NW_006408665.1:2595074-2603152 GCF_000296735.1 Chrysochloris asiatica | reverse complement strand
TGTGTGTCAGGCATACGTTAGTCCTCAAACTGATACTTTTGCTCTTCTACACCTTAAGAGGTCTTGTGCTGCAGATTTGCCTAATGCAGTATGTCATTTGATTTCTTGACTGCCTCTTCCATAAGTGTTAATGGTTGATCCGAGAAAAATGAAGTCTTTGTCAACTTCAATATTTTCTCCAGATATATTTGCATCACATTTGAGTAATTTGTTTATATCATACCTCTTCACTCCTAAATTCTTTAGTGTGTATTTTCTTATAATAAAGACCTTTGCTGTCATTTTTAAGTGCTGTCTAGTCCGTTCCACTTCATATATAGGGTTTCTGATGCTGTAAATCTTTGCAGGAGAAGCCTCATTTTTCTCCTGTAGAGTAGCTCGTGGACACAAACCACCGACCTTGTGGTTTCTTAGTCCAGTGCTTAACATATGGAGCCATCGACCTTTACTTTTACCTATGTAATTATAGCACATGTTAACACTGGTGGTATCTAATCTATATACCTAACTCAAATGTCACCAATTGTCCTAGTAATGTAATTATTTTAAGTTTTTCACATAGAAACTCTTCAAATATTTGCTACAAAACAAGGAAACATATTGTTGTTGATGATGTTGTTAAGTGCTGTATAGTTGGTTCCAACTCATAGCGACCCTGTACAGGGTTTCCTAGGAGCAGCTGGTGGGTTTGAACTACCAACCTTGTGATTCATAGTCTAGGGCTTATCCTACAATGCCACACCAGGAGTCAGAACATATGTTCACAGTTAAACTTATCATTGCCCTCAAAGAGCTTACAAATTAATATGGGAGCAGTATTGTGTACTAGGAGTTCTGCTGACACAGTGGTTATGCACTTGGCTGCTAACCAAAGGGTTGATGGTTCAAACCCACAAATTGCTCTGCTGGAGAAAGATGTGGCAGTCTGCGTTCATAAAGATTTGCAGCCTTGGAAATTCTATGGGGCATTTGTGTTGTGTCCTATATGGTCACAAGGAATCAGAATGGACTCAACAACAATGGATAAGTTTTTGTTTTTTTATTGTGCAGACAGTAATGACAAGGCAATATGAAATATGATGAGGGTGAAAAGGGAGACAAAAAAGAAGTATAGGAGTTCAGAATGTGTTTCCAGCTTGTGAGTGGGGATAATAGTGGGAATTATTAAAGATGCTTAAGAAAAATGACTGGTTCTATATGAGTTTGACTTTCAGAAAGGACAGATTAGATGAGTAGATGGAGGAAAGGAAATTCTGGGCAGCAGAACCAGTAGGAGCAAAGAAAGGACAAAGCAACTTCTCAGAGTAAAGGCAAAGAGGCTAGGTTGACTGGTGCACAGAGTGAAAACGGAAAATTAGTTGAGGAGGAAAGTAAAGGCACAACATGAATGATATTGAGCATCATGATTTAAGATTTACTCAAGGGCAAATATCAAAACACCTTATGAAACCTTGGGCAGTTCAGTAACAAATGAATTTGGGATAATGAATTAGAAGATGCAACTTGATCAAATCAGGAATAAAGGTAGACCATAAGGACATCTGGATGCCAGAAAGGAAGGGTATTTATTATTTGTTCTTTATATTAACCAACAATACTGACTCAAGAACATGAAACATTGCAGATTTCATCAATCTCTTTATATAAATACAAGCAGTGGAGTTGAGGGGGTGGAATACAATCACAACAGAATAAATGACAAAAGAAGAAATTTTTTTAGAAGTTAGGTTGCAATATTGAAGAAGAGAATAAATATAATTCTCTGAAGATAAAAAGAAAGAAAGAAAGAAAGAAACTGTGTGCAGCAGGATATTTGAATATCATCAAAATCTAAAGTCTTTCCTTGCACATGGGGAAGGACAGTGGCAATGATGGGAAGTATTAGTATTTGTATGGCCCTCTGTTGGGGGGGTTCTTTTCAGCTGTGAAAACAGCTGTATCAGGGAGGATAAGGACACTCATTCTGCCCCCATCACTGGTATGACAGAGGACACACACATGTCATGCACCTCCTAATTCCAGATCATTAAGCTAAACTTCAATTACTGAGACACTCACCCACTATTGGGGCACAGCTGAGCAATGCAAGTCAAGCCTTTCCTTCCTCAGAAAGTCATGCTTTGAGAAGAAAAAGCTATTGAGAAACAAAGACGTTATTGGGAAAAGCATTTCAAAGAAATTAAGACTTCAGAAAAAATTTTTTTGCCAACTAAATCTATTCAGATACAGGTTAGCAAATACACACACAAGTACACATAGGGAGGTCCTTCAAAAAGTTTGTTGAACAATGGAATTAAAAGATAAGGAATTTTTTCACTACCTTTTCAAAGTACCTTCTATTTTGAATTAACAGGCCATATGCTTTTTAGAGTTTTAACTTCATTTGGCTTCAAATTTTTCTTGGGCAATACACATGTTGTGAGTTCCATGAATCTTTTTCCCTAAGAAACTGTAAAACAAAATATTTTAGTCGAAAGTCCTTATGACATCCAACTAAAATTCTTTCATTTTTTTGGATGAGATTGTTGAAACTCCAGATTACGGCAAACTGACCACAATCACAAAGCTGGTTTATGGGTGATCCAAAACTATAATCCAGAATCAAGGTCTTTCAACTTTCAGTCAAACTATCTCTCCATGATATAAAATAATCAACATCTTAGGTAAAATAATATTCCATTTGTGCGGTAGAGCAATAAATGCTCTTGAAAAGTAAATTCATTAAAAGTTAAAATTTCCAGCTAACCTATTCCATGGTTACACTGAGGATCTGTATTGGTGATGGTGGCAGTGGTATGCTGTGAAGTCAATTCTGACTCATAGCAACCTCGTATAGGGTTTCTGAGGCTGTAAATCATTACAGTAGCAGAAATCTTCATCTTTCTCCCATGGAGTGCCTGGTGGACTCCAACTGCTGGCCTTGCATCAGCAGCCCAACACATAGCCCACTACGCCACCAGGGCTCCTTGAGGATCTGTCTTAGAAAGTACATAAAGTATTTCCACATTTATGCTGGACAGATGTTTCAAATAATCAGGGACTCAGCAGCCATTCTTCCCATGGCCTCAGTTCTGAACCACTAATCCAGTCCAGGATGTACAGTGACCACAAGTATCTCTTGAAACAGACATCACCACAAAAGAGTCTGAACACTCTTGTCATTAGGGTTTTAAATCCATATGGTCGAAAGCTTTGAAGATTTTAAACAAAATGTGAGGAATTGCTGGGGAAATGTAAGTAGACAGACGAAGGTAACTTAATTCAAAGTTGCATTTGAGCCAGCACATTCAGGAGAAAAGGCAACATTCAGGAGAAAGGCCAACTCTTCCACCTCAACTTCCTCAACAATCTCACATATACGCGAATATAAGAAACCATAACCCAAACACAAACGTTATGCCTCTAAAAATAGGGTATTGTTATAATAGATAATGTGCCACAGGCGGAATTAGCAATACCACTTCCTGTGGTATCTAGACAGAACTTTCATTCAGGATGCGACCCTGTCTGACCCTTGGTAATTGTTGAAGAACAAGTTCATGTTGAGAGGAAAATTCATAAATAACCATTCTCCAAGCTACTTCCTTCGTCTACATGACCCATAATTCTCTTCTGATTTCCCTGGGTCTCTCAAATTGTCCTTCTCTGCCATTTTTTTAGGATGCCACAGGGGGCAGGAAGGTATAGTGACTGAGATAAATTTTAGTCTGACTGGGCATCAAACTTCAGTGACTGACAGATTACTTAGTTTCCATCTGCTTTATTTCCCTCTCAGAAATATCAGGTATTAAAACAACTTTAATGGCAAAAAAAACTTATAATGAGAGTTGTATTGTCCCTTTTATTTTCTCATAAACTTGCAGAATGTCGAAGATTCATTGACTTTTGTGTGAGCATAGCCTTTCTCAAGAATCTGATCCAGTACTTCATTTTACACCTGAGGATGCTGAGATCCAGAGAAATTGAGTGTATGTCCAAAGTCATAAAGCTATGTCCTAAATAGCTACTCCTTAGGCCAATATTAGGGAGCTCAGGTAGCGTAGTGGTTACAAATCAGGCTGTGAACCTCAAGATCAGCAATTCAAAACTACCAGCTGTTCCGCAGAAGAATGATGAGGTATTCTGCTCCCATAAAGACTTACAGCCTCGGAAACCCTGTACAGGGTCACTATGAGTCAGAACCGCCTCCATGGCACACAGCCACCACCAGGCCAATATTGGCCCAAAATTCAAAATCCTGTTTATCTTGCCTAATGATATGAATTGTTACCCACAAAGGTAACAAATATGTAATTACTTTTTTCCCATGCGCCTAATGTCATTCTTACTAAGTGCAAATACAGAAATAACAAGCCCCAGAGAGCATATAAAAACTTGGTGGTTGGTGGTGGTTATGTGCCGTGGAATTGGTTCCAACTCATAGAGACCCTGTACAGGGTTTCCGAGACTGTAAATCTTTACAGGAACAGAAAGCCTCGTCTTTCACCCATGGAACAACTGGTAGTTTCGAACTGCTGCCCTTGCAGTTCTCAGCCCGATTTGTAACCACTACATTACCAGAGCTCCTTATATAAAAGCTTAGTGCTACAAAATTGATGATATGACCAAATACTTTTATAAAGCAACTTGTGAATGCTGGTTTTCATTCTAAGGAATAGGATCTCTTAGAGAATTACTTCTACTCAAGCTGTTCACTGAAGGAGCAGATTAGGCATACCTTGCCAATTCTAATTTTTGGTGACCTCACATGTGTCAAAGTAGAGCTACACTTACAGGGCTCTCAGTGGCTGTTTTGTTGTTTTTTAAAAGTAAATCACCAGACCTTTCTTCCAAGATGTCTTTGAACAGGCTTAAATTTCCAACCTTTCAGATAACAGTCAAGTGCACTACCCAGGGACTGCAAATCCATAGAGACAAAGTAGATCTCAACCCACAGAGAGATCCTCAGAACAGGATAGACTACCCTTCATGGTTTCAAAGTCTGTAAATCTTTACAGAACTGAACTACCCCATCTTTCTCCCATGGTGTGGCTGAGGAGTTTCATACTTGTGGTTAGAAGCCAAAGGTCAGCTGCTGAGTGCTCAAACACTGTGCTACCAGTGTACAGATTAGGTATGGTGGTATGGTGGTTATGTGCCGTCAAGTCGGTTCCAACTCATAGTGACCCTGTATAAAGTTTCTGAGGCTGCTAATCTTTATGGGAGCAGAAATCTCTTCTTTCTCCTACGGAGTGGCTGCTAGATTCAATGTTAGCAGCCCACCCCACTATACTACCAAGGCTCTTTCAGATTAGACATAGGCCTTGTAAAAGTTTTGCTGATGACCAGAGTCAAAAATAACTCAACAATGTTGTTGTTAAGTGCCTTCGAGTCGGTTCTGACCCATAGCAACCCTGAACAGGGTTTCCAAGGCTTACGGGAGCAGAAAGCCTCCTCTTTCTCCCACGGAGCGGCTGATAGCTTCGAACTGCTGACCTTGCGGTTCACAGGCCAATTCGTAACCACTACGCTACCAGAGCTCCTTAACAATAACTAGTAGCGATTATTCATGATAAAGTTGCTGGGAGATAAACTTGACATGTCCCAATTTTTCACAGTGCAGTGATTGTTTTTTGTTGTTGTTGTTCTCAGCTACATCCTTGGTACTCAGAACAGCACCTGGTAGAGAAGAGGGCATATGAATGAATGAATTTTAAAAACAGACTTCACAGAGAAGAGTCAAGTATGTGACCTTGAAAAAATAATTTAAGAAATAAGGAACTAATTTAAAGGAAAGGCTTGAAACTAGTCAGACTTCTCCAACAAGATTTGAATTTAGTGAATTACACAAAAGGGTTTTCAATCTTGTGTATTTCAAGTCACAGATTTTTCAGGGATTAGTAATTTTTAGGTACTATAATGTGATTGTATGCATCTTATATACCTTAAAATGCCTCTTTTTAAATTAAAAAAAAAAATTGAGGGAGGACTTTGAGTTTATTTATTTGAAATTGAGTTTTACAATTTTTATGGGCACTTAACAACAACAACAACAAATCAATGGTTTAATTTTTTTCCTATCTCATACTTAGCCAAATATTCTTGGTGTGCTTATTAGAAATGCTTTCTGCTATTTTTTGAGACTTAATTCAATTTTCTGCTGGTAAACTGTTGCCCAAAGTCTCAATTCTTAAACCTCATACTTGTACATTTATAACCATTTTTACAATTTAGGATGGTCTTGTTGTTGTTAGATGCCATCAAGTCGGTACTGACTCATACTGACCCTATGCACAACAGAACGAAACACTTTTGACCTTTTAAAAAATATATTATTTAGTGATTTATATAATCTACAAATTTCCTTTAAATTTATTTTCAGCCAGTGATGCCAATGTATATACATATAATTCTATCATAGTAAACATGTTTTCACTTTTATCTTTTAGTAACAATTTATATAAGCAGTGAGAGGACTAGACAATATTTTTGGTTGGCAA
Source organism: Chrysochloris asiatica (assembly GCF_000296735.1). NCBI lineage: Eukaryota > Metazoa > Chordata > Mammalia > Afrosoricida > Chrysochloridae > Chrysochloris > Chrysochloris asiatica. Next base: position 2,596,673 of record NW_006408665.1, on the reverse strand, counting down.
TTACTGAAAGGAGTCTTGGTGTAGCACACTGTAGAGTAAGCACTGGACCACAAGGTCAGTTTAAGCAGCAAGATTGTTGGTTTAAACTTACCAGTCACTCCCTGGAAATCCTAAACAGGGTCCCTATGAGCTGGAACATATTGGATGGCACATAACAACAACAACATTCCTGAAAAGGTCATTAAGTTTTAAAACATTATTTTAATACTGAAATGGGAAAAGCATCAAGAAATATCTGCCTCTATTATTTATCATTAATTTTATTTTATTCCTCAGTGTAAGCACAACGATAAACAATTAAAATGTACTGTTCCATTAGTTTGACTCTTCGTTCTAAGAATAAAGTTGATTTTACTGGTAGCAAGATTTTAAAATCAACGATAAAAAAAATACTTACTTTTGCTTAGTTTTTCAGTTTGACCAATTTGTCCTTTTTACTAATGCATTTTAAATAAACATTTTGTTCCATTTTCATTTGTTCACTGTACATCTCTGTATCTAAAAGCTTACAATTAGCAGCAGAACACCATCAGACATAGTTCCAGAAAAAGAGACTCTCAGGTTGTAATTCACTCAAAATATAACTGGGAAAGAGCTTCCTCCTCAAACTACAGTGGAACTTAATGATGTGGATGGAGTTAAGCTTTTAGGACCTTCATCTGCTCATGGGACACAACTCAAAATGAGGAGAAACAGCTATAAACACCATTAATAATTGGAATATGAAATGCACAAAGTATGAATTTAGGAAAAATAGAAGTTGTGAAAAATACAATGATGTCTGTATTAGGACAATATCCATAAGCCTACAAGGAAGCCCATTTAATACCACTATTCAAATTTACACTTCAACCACTATAGTCAGTGATGATGAAATTGAAGGATTCTACCTTCAAAAGAGCTCTGGTAGTGTAGTGGTTACAAATTGGGCTGTGAACCAAAAGGTCAGCAGTTCGAAACTATCAGCTGTTCTGCGGGAAAAAAGATGAGGCATTCTGTTCCCGTAAAGCTTTGCAGACTCAGAAACACTGTATAGGGTCGCTGTGAGTTGGAACTGACTCCACGGCACACAGCCACCTAGTGTAGCTGTGTACGATAATCACTGGATTGCAAAGTTGATTTGAACCCCAAGGTCGGCAGTTCAAACTCACCAGCTGCTTCTCGGAATCTCTATAAAGGGTCGCTGAGTTGTAACAGACTTAATGACACTTAACAACAGCAACAAACCAACTTCTTCACTTTGAAATTGACAAAACATGATATGAAGCTGTGTTGATAATTAGTGGTGATTGAAATATGAAAGTTGGAAACAAAGAGGAAGGATCTGTAATAGGAAAACATGGACTTGGTGATAGAAACGATGCAGGAGACTGCATGATAGAATTTTGCAAGGCCAATAATTTATTACAAATACCATTTTTCAACAACATAAAAGGCAACTATACATATGAAATTGTGGACTACACATATATCTGTGGGAAGAGAAATTGAAAAGTTCAATATCATCAACCAAAACAAGGTCAGGGGGAAATTTAAAGAGACAGTTTCCAATTAAAACCAAACGGCCACAGCCAGCCCTGAACTGTTTACAACTAGAAA
>NW_006408665.1:2550393-2586674 GCF_000296735.1 Chrysochloris asiatica | reverse complement strand
ACAACAACAACAACAACAACTGATGAATATTAAAGAATACAGCTTTCAGTAAGGATTGCACCTCACTGTAAAGAAAAAGAAAACCCTCATAAATGGACCGATAAATAACATCGTGATAAATGGAGAAATAGTCAAAATTTGTTAAAGACTGCAATTTTCTTGGATCCATAATCAATACTCATGGAAGCAACAGTCAAGAAATCACATGCAAATCCACTGCAAAGGACTTTTTTAAATGTTCAAGATCAAAGATAACAGTTTGAGGATTAAGGTGCACCTGACCCAAGTCATGTATTTTAAATCACCTCACATGCATGTGAAATTTGGATAGTGAATTAGAAAGACTATAGAAGAATCAACACATTTGGTAAAATTATGGTATTGTCAAAGAATATTGAAAGTACCATGAACTGCCATAAAAACAAACAAATCTGCCTGGTAAGATGTACACCCAGAATGCTCCTTAGAAGTAAGGATAGTGAGACTTCATCTTTCCTACACATGACATAGTATCAGTAGGGATCAGTCCCTGGAGAAGGATATCATGCTCAAAAAGTGGAGAGTCAGCAAAAAAGAGGAAGACCCCCAACATATTGGACTGACATAGTGGCAAAAACAGTGGGTACAAACATAACAATTGGGAGGATGATGTAGGATTAGGTAGTGTTTTGTTCTGTTGTATATAGTGTTACTAAGAATCAGAACTGACTCAACAGCACCTAACAACAACAATAACAAATCCTATTCATGGTGCTGTATGATAAACACTGGACCACAAGGTCTGTTTGAACCTCAAGGTCAGCAGTTCAAACTCACCAAGTGCTCCCTGGAAACCCTATACAGGTCACTAAGAGTTAGAACCAACTTGCCTGCATTTAACAACAACATTTAACTACTTAACCAGCCAACTGCAACAAAAACTCCTGCAGTTAAAATGATTGCAATATTAGTGATTATAAATATTGAAAACAACAATGAAAGCTTCAACTGAGAAATATTTCTTATTAGAGAAAAAAAAATTACGTGATTTCTGAAAAGAACCTATTGGTATTTTCATGAGCTTGATTAATAATTGAGTCCTGGTGTGGCACTGTGGGTATTGCAAAATCAGTTTGAACCGCAAGGTCGGCTGTTCAAGCTCACCAGCCACTCCTCAGAAACCCTATACAGGGTCACAATTGGGTGGAACTAACTCGACTGCACTTAACAACAACAATTAATAGTTAATCCTTATGCAAATTCATATAAAAGTTTAATGCTTTCTTTTCCCGGACATTCTTTATTTTTATTAAGTAGCTTTGTTCAAACATGGCTGCATACAGTCATGATTTTTGTGGACCTGGTGTTCAACTCAGCTCTAGGCAAGGTGAGTTAACTGTGAGCATATGTTTCGGAGTGTCCAAGACAGGCTGAGAGTCAGGCACTAGAAGACAGCAAGAAGAAATAAAGACAAGCCACTGGAGGCCTGTCAAAGAGCAATAGAACCAATTTTTGCATGGCAGTCATTTGCCATGTTAATAACTGTTTTGAAGTGTTGGATCCCCATGGCTGAAAAGCATGATTCCTGGGGCCGGAGTGTGTGGGCTGGTATGGACTCACCTCAGAAAATCTGCACAGAAATATAATGTCTGATAACAGCCCAGTATGAAGTCTCAAGTAAAAAGCGGCATATTAACAGGTTGTTCGCCCTGGTTTACGTGTTCATGAAGTGTTAAATAAATACAGTTTGAAAAAGGATGGTTTACATTATAAAGAGATCTAAAATATATGCCTGAGATATGGCAAAAATTCAAAGAATGAAGGCCATATACTATTAATTTTGAGACGTAACTAAGGTAACTGATGGTCTTTGATAAGAGTTACACTGAGAGTACAGGTAAAAGAATATTTTCATGGATACCAGAGACAGGAGGGTGAGTTAAACAGTATTGCTATTAGGGCCCCAGTTCATACATATACTGGGTTGATTCCAAACAAAATATGTTTAAACATATCTGGATGCTCCTTAAATGGCTTCGGACAAGTTCTTTAGCAACACACTTAGTCTCATTAGAGTGCCTTCCAAAAAATTTAAAAAGTATATTTTGTGCCATGGGAAAAATGATTTTGACATCAATGTTAATATCAGATTCCTAACAAAACTCAAGAGAACATCTTCCAAAATCACTGAAGTTTTGCAACAGGTTTATGGAAATGCTGCTCCACATAAATCAACAGTTTTCAGCTGGTCCAAGTGTTTTAAGGAAGGTTGGAAACCTCAAAGATGAATTCAAGACAGAGAGGCCAGCTCAGAAGGTTATGTCCCCTGTTTTGGAGGATTACAAAGAGAAAATCTTCATATATTTTCCCAAAGGACACAGGACAATCATGAAGGCTAATAGGAAGAAGTTTTAAGAAAACTGAAAACTGAGAAAAAGTCCAAGGAAGTTGCACTCGGGAATATTTCTTTCTATCACAATAATGCACCAGCTCATTCTTCAAGGGTAGCAAGGGCTGTCTTACAAGAATTTCACTAGAAAAACTTGCTCCCTCCCCTCTGCCCTGATCTTACCCCTTCAGATTTCTTTTTGTGTCCAAAATTCAAAGAACATTGAAAAAGAATATGGTTTGAGTCTCTGTTTTGGCATTGTGCAAATTGAAGAGTGAAGAGTTCTTCAGGGAACGCTTGTTGTTGTTGTTGTTAAGTGCCGTTGAGTCGGTTCCAACCCATAGCAACCCTGTACAGGGTTTCTGAGGGTGTAAATCTTTACGGGAGTAGAAAGCCTCATCTTTCTCCCACGGAGCGGCTGGTAGTTTTGAACCGCTGACCTTAAGGTTCACAGCCTGATTCGTAACCACTACTCTACCAGAGCTCCTACTGGTATTTAAACTTCTAGCAGCATAGCCTCCAGCATCACAGCAAGATGGCTGAGAGAGGAGTGGTGGAGGAAGAGTTAGAGAGAGGGAAACTCTGACAGCAGAAATATATAGACCTAGAAGGAGAATATGTTTAGAAACAACAGCTTCATGTTATTCTATTTTTGCTTAATAAAGGTTTCTATGATTTTGTAGTAATACTGTTTTTTATTTGCCCTCAAACGTAGGTGTTTGCACATTACTGAAAAAAGGCAAGGAAATTAAAACAAACACAGGTGGGCATAAAAACACATCAAATATGATGCTAACAGTAAATAAGTAAATAAACTACAATATTGATATTAACATTATTGTACTTTTCACAGGAATAATACCTTTAACCTTTTAAGTAGGTTATAAAAACTCTAAGGGAAATTTGAGACAAGGAGGCTAAAAGTATCTGAACTGAAGTGATGAGTCCTGAATTCAGCAGAGCCACAGGATTTACTAGTTATGACACTTTCCTTAACATTCCCTTCCTCCCTCTTCCCCTTTTCAAGCACCGTTTCTTTTTTGACTGTATTATAAATCCAATCTCTCAACTATCTGTCTTTAAAAAAAAAAATCAAAATCTCTTACAGCAACATCTTCGCTTTATTGTAAATATTGGAAACTGCAGGTAGCAGAAAACATTCAAGATTAAGTTGACCCATCACACCCATCACACTGGATACATATATTTTCTTCTTATGACGAAGCAATTCCCAGAAACTCTATTACTGTCATTTGTTCAAGGGTTTAAACTTCATAATCACTTAATTTAAAAAGGAAAATTAAAATCTAATGAATTTAAACTATACACAAAGAGTATCTCAATTGAAAATTCATGAAGGATAGAAACAGTTTCCTGCATGGATTATTCTTTTTTCCTACCCTGTTAATTCAAAAGAGTCTAATGGTTCATTTCTCTGAATTCTGTCAGGTCAACATGTAAGCATTCCTAACTGTTTACATTTCAAACCATTACATAAGCTTCTTGTCAACTTATTTCTTGCTCTGTAATGTGTTATTCTCTCATTCCAAATCTCATTAATGATGTGTTCAGTACATAAGTAAAAAACATTCTTCAGCCTTTTCATTAGAAGCTGCATATAAAAATCTCTGATGGAACCAACTCTCCACATTGTCATCAGATACTTGCATATTATCTTGGGCTGCTAGTCATCTTTTGATGCTGCGGAGTCCATCTCTTCATCTAGACTGCATGCTCCTTGAAAACAGAGCCCGTATCTTAGTTCTGTCTTTCCCTCCTAATATTCCCTGATTTTTACCTCATTGCCTATGTACAATATCACAGATGCTAAATAAATGGGTGTTAGTTACCCTGAGTGGTACAAGTTCAACTACTAGCCTACAGGTTGGTAGTTGGAATCCACCTAGAGGTATCTAGGAAGACAGACCTGTAGGTCTGCTCCCAAAAGGTCGCCATCTTGAAAACCCTATGGAGTAATTCTACTCAGAACACACAAGGTCTCCAAGGGTCAGAAGTGACTGAACGTCAACCAGCAACAACAAGAGTAAAATCCAAAACCAAACCCACTGCCGTCAACTCAATGCCAAATCAAAGCAACCTTGTAAGACAGAGCGTTACTGCTGTTAAGTCAGTTCCAACTCATAGCAACTCTGGTTTAGGGTTTCTGAGGAGTGGCTGGGTGAAGTTGAACTGACAACCTTGCAGTTCAAACTGATATAGCAAGCAGTCAAGTGCTTATCGTACAGTGCCATACCAGGACTCCTCTTTTGGATTTGCAAGATTGTAACTTTTTATGGGAGCAGACGGCTTCATCTTTCTCCTACAGAGTAGTTGGTGGATTTGAACTGCTGGTCCAATGCTAACCAAACATACTACCAGGGTTGTTGAACAAAGTCAAATTTGGAAATAGTGGGGTTATGCAGTGTTAATATTGGGCTTTGATCTCAGATATTGAAGGAAATTTGTATCCTGTGAGTCTCAGAAAGTTTATGAGTCCAGAGGGATGAGGTTAGAGATAAATAATTCATGACTGGGAAAAATAAATGCCTGAGCCGGGAGTCCTAGGCAACTTGGAAGACAATCCCTAGAGTGACCTATACTGCCAGAAAGCCACTATTCCTCCACCAGGTTTCCACTAGATTTTGGCGCTATGTGTTAATGCGTTGGACTGCAGAGTTGGTTTGAACAGCAAGGTTGGTGGTTCAAGCACATCAGCTGCTCCTCAGAAACCCCATATAGGGTCCCTATGGATCAGAACCAACTCTACAGCACTTGACAACAACAAGCCTGAACTAACAGAAAGGTTTTCCCCAACTATGGAACTGGAACCATAACAGGAGCTGCACCATCCCAGAAGAATTTGTCTCCTTAGGAAAAATATACTGAATATTATTTAAAGAAAAGCTTTGCTTTTCCAGCAACTGAATAATCCTGAATGACGTCCTTGCTTAAACTATAGGTCATTCCTACTATGTTGAAGATCCCACTTTTAGATGCAAGGAAAATATAATAAAAAGATCTCTAAAATAGGTTTCAATGTGGAAAAATCTTAGTGTTCACATACTTGCACTCATGTTTGGCAAGAAACATGTTTGGCATCAGTAGTTGAAAATGTTATCTAGATGGATAAAGGTGGTAAAAAGTGAATTGTAAATATTTAGGTGTCAAGAGAAGTAAGCAAATATGAAGCAGCATAAGGTTTGTGTTTTTGTGCATACATATGTGTGAGTAAAAATACTAAATATACATGAGCTACATTTTTGAACTAATCAAATGAACAGATCAGGTCTATGATTTATTAATACAAGAATTTAAATTAAATCTTGACTCTGCTCTGTGAGTTTCATCAGGTCAAGCTGTTGTTATTGGCTGCATCCAGTTACTTGGCCACATGTGACAGAGAATTGCTCTGCATGGTTTTCTAGACTGTAATCTTTATGAAAACAGATCAGCAGAACTTTCTCTCATGAAGCCACTTGGCTTCAAGCATCAACTTTTCAGTTAGCAGCTGAGCATTTAACAGTAGTGCTATCAGGGTTCCTTCAGATGAGTCAATTCTTACTCAAGACTCTGCATAGGGTTTCCAAGGAATAGCTGGTGGGTTTGAACCACTCACCTTGTAGTTAACAGTCCACTGCTTATCCTACAATAATACACCAGGACTAAGAGAGCTAAAATTAAGAATCTAGCTAACCAGAAATTATCTTGGGAAATTCCTGAAAAAATCAAAACAATGTATTAGGAGACAAGAAAACAAATTAATTTTACAAAATGAGATGTAGAGCTTTTCAAACTGTTTTAAAATTAAACTCTCTGACCAAATCTCTATGCTTATAGCAACACTGGATTGAAAACAAACAAAAAAAGCGCTTCCATTATATAACCTATGCTTCCAAATCTACTCTACCCCATAGAGCAATGTAGAAACGTGTCAGACCTAGAGACATTTTGGTTTTCTTTTCCATCAAGCCCATGATTACACAGAGCCAGGTCTCAACAATCCAGGAAGAATTCAAGGAAAATTTTAAGTCATGTTCTCTTACTATTAAGGACATTCCTTTTTTATTTTTTTTACCTGTCCAAAGTCATTAAATTCTTAGATTCAGTTCCTTTAATAATGAGCTAGACTCAGGCTCACTATTAAAAAGGAAAGAAAAACAAACTTAATGAAGACATTTGCCTTAAAACTATTATAATCAAAGACAGACCTTTTCAGATGTAATTAAATTTTTTCCAGGATAAATTATCCTATTAAAATATGGTAATTTACTGTGGTTTCAGGTTATCTGAAACCTTTCTAAGATTGTAAACTAAAGTTAATTTCTTGCTATAAGCAGTGTAATTTGAATTTAAGAAAATCAGGCAGGCATTTTATATTCACACAAGCACATAAAAGCTAAAACTGTTTATATCTAAGGTACTTATAGGAATTTGATTGTACCCCAGGAATATGTATATGTCTTGGTTTGGGAATACAAAGAGCAGCCCAGACAGAACATTACTTTCCTCGCCAAAACGGATCCAACCTTCCCTAGCAACCTCTTGGGCTGATAAGGATCTCAGAAGTAAGTACTTCCAGTGATGTGATTTTTGACGACACTGGTATGCCCAATTCAAAAATCACCATGATTGGAGGTTTAATGGGGCACTTTGTTATTCTCTGCAATAAAAACGAAAAAATAGAGACAGAGTTCTTCAGGCTTAATTACCACATCTGTTATTAGGCACTTTAGCGTGACTGACTGCAGTGTATGTGGGACACGGTGCCAAGAAAGTCTCTCCATAAAAGCATCTTTACGCTTACTGTCTGAATGGCATAGGTCTCTGTTACAACCAGGATTTCCATGGCAAACAAGCAGAGCCTGGCACCCACAAGGCCCTGTACCATCTGAAGGCACTTTTCCTAGTGGTTGTTAAGACGGAAGTGGCGCCAGGGCTGCTTGCTCTAAACACTGCTTCACTCCTCCTTTCAGACTAGACTGCAAGTCCTGAGAGTACAGGATAAGAAGGAACAGCATGAGAAGGAGAAGGCAAGACGAGGAGACTGAGCTGTGCAGAGACATTGCTTTATTATGGATTTCTTATGAAGTCTTCTTTCGGACTACGAAAATAAGGAGTTACGAAGGAACACGGCAGATTAAAAGTATTTTCTAGTGTCTGACTTAAAAATTCAGTCAACTGACAATTCCAAGAATTCAGTTCTCTGGATGCCGTATTCCTTCGATACCCGGAGTCTATGAACAAAGGGGACGATTCGGAAAACTACCACCCGAGATTTCAGGAATTTAATATCATATTGTGGAACTACACATTATAAGACCTTATAACTATGGTTTCTCTCCCTGGTAGAAGTCAACACCTTTACCAGAGAGAAAAACCATAGCTATAAGTTCCCTCAATTCTTTTATCCAAGCAAGTGGGAGTCTACTAATTAAACTGCAGTTCATTTAAAAAGGATGATCTTTATAAAGTATGGCATCCCTGGGTAGAACAAACAATTAAGGTGCTCATCTGCTAAACTAAAAGATGGAAATTCAAGTCTACCACTGTGTCTTGGAAGAAAGACCAGGTGATATACTTCCCAAAACACACTATTGTAAACCCTATGATCACAGTTCTACTCTGACACACATACAGTCAGCATGAGCCACAACCAACGTAATGGCCATTGATTTTGACTACTTTATAAAGGATACCATCCTTCAACTTTGAAAGCTGAAAAAAATTCGTGTACAGGCAGTGACACAGGGATAGCAATGATCAGATCATAAAAAAACTCTTCAGAACAGAAGTACAAGCAAAAAAGCTTCAGTAAATAACTTCATATCTGAACACATCCAGGCTAGGGAAATAGATAAGTACACACCTAGCTCAGCTTGTCTAAGTAAACAACAGCCAAATGACTCAGAAGTTCATTGTTGCAACAAAACTAAATAGAAAACTTTAAACACATACACCATGTAAATATGTCACTCTGGAGCCATCAATTTCAAAGAAAAATGTCCTTCAGTAATTCCCTATGTTTAATTTGCTCATTGAAAATGCCGTTGTTATTGTTATCAAGTCAATTTCTCATAGAGGATGAGGTCATATAAATTTATGCTGCCCTGTCCAACTGTTGGGTTTGTTTTTTTTTTTGGTTTTTTTTATGTTCAGCATCATCTATTGTGTTTGGGGTGTGTGATTGCCATCAATGTTGTTTTCATGCATAGAAAATAATTCAACACATAACAAATCTGTCATTCATAACTTTTCCAAAACACAATGAACCGAATGTGATTTTACAAAGAAATAATAGTGAAAAATTGCAAGTTCAGGAGCAGTGAAAAGATGTTCCAAACTACAAAAAAACTTGGCAACATTTAATGAAAATAAGAATATATGATGCTCTCTAAAAAGGAATGAAACGTTATAAACATCACTGCCTACAGACTTGGAGAAGTAACTTTGTGCTCTTGTGATGCAGACTCAAGGTCAGTTCCCAGAGGCAGACACCCGAGTCTGCCTGATCTCCAATAATCTTTCCATTATGAGAAAAAGAGGGCTTCTGGAAGTAAACCATCTCAGACAAATGGTAGTCCAGTTTGGTGTCATATGCTTTCTCCTTGTCATGACTGGGGACCCTGGTGTGTCACTATAGGATAAGCACTGGACTGCTAACCACGCTAATTGCAAGATCAGCAGTTCAAACCCACCAACTGCTTTCTGAAACCCTATGCAGGTCTTTATGTGTCAGAACTGACTGGACAACACACAACAACAACAAAGTCATGAATGGCTGGTGTAAGCAGTTAGGCTACTAACCGAAAAATTGGTGATTCAAACCCACCCAGAGAAACCTTGTAACACAAGCCTGATGATCTTCTTCCAGAATACAGCTGTCACGAAATCTTAGGAAGTGCAGTTCTACTCTGAAACATATGGGTCACCTTTAGTTGGAATCGATTCAACAGCAACTGCAAGTCATTGCTAAAGGGTGCTCCCATGTATCCCAGACTTTTGGAAACCTGGCTTTTCTCTCCTTGGTTATCATAATATAAAAGATTTAGGCTATTTTCAAACTAAGTCTTTCCCTCGTTCTCTCTTTTCTCCTTATCTATAAATGAGCCTTTGTGATCCACTTGGGAAGAGAAAACATGGCAAAAATGAGATGAATTCATTTTTTAAAGTTATATAAAGGCCACTCTCCAAACAAGTAAAAGAGAATCATATCAAAGAAAAATTCCTTCAAGAGATACGTTTCTATAAAATAAAAGTTGATGTGTTATTACAGAGAAAGGAATTATACTTTAAAATATCTGAAAGCAAGCCAAATTCTAAGGAGTATGTAACAGATGGCAGACCAAGAGTTAGGGATTCCTTATTTGCTTCTTTATAAACACTCATTTGTATGATTAAAACAGACATTCCTACATTCATCCGTGGATTATGCAAGGATTTGTCATCCAGTTTCTAGAACTTAAGGGTGGAAGGAAAGAAATGTTAGCAAAACAAATGTCAATGTGATCTTGCCTTGCCTGGTCCCATCATGACCTCCAATGAGATACGACCTTCATTTCAGACAAGGGACTCTTTACTTCTAGAGAGCTTTAAAACAGGTGACATTCCCTCCAAAATCAAACAAGTAAACCAAAACAGAGCAATTTCACTTTCTCGTAACTTTATGCAAACAGAAACGACAGAAAACAGAAACATTTTGAAGCCACTCTGCAATTTCTGAATTAATTCTCTCCACTACTGCCAGCCTGAATTCAAAATTCTAGTTTGTTTAACTTGGAATGAATGGTCTTCAGGATTTGAACCTGCTTGTGTTTGAAATTCTAAGGCATTTATTTGAAGTTTCAAAGAAATTTGTCTTCCTAAATTTTAATTCTTAATGCTTCCATTTGGATTTTCAGGGTCATAACAAAGTAGCTGTTTCCAGGTTTCATTTTCTCCCCTAATTGAAACCTGGAAACAAAGCTACTTTACCTCTCTAATAAAGTTAAAATTATTTTTTGAGCAGATCTCAATCCCTTAGGGCAGGTACTCCTTCGGACCAGTTGTTATTTATAATACCTATAGGGAGGAAAGAGATGAAAAGATCAAGTCATGCTGTAGTGCCCAACAAAGCACACCACAGCTGTACAATTCTGACCAACTGTTCAGGGAGAAGACAGCAAGGCTTCTGTTTTCCTGCGGGCTCTGCTTGGGTCACCGCATGTGGCATGGATTAGGGAGTCCTAGTACTCTATTAAGAGCCTTTGTGGTATAGTAGCTAAGCGCTTGGCTGTTAACCAAAAGGTTGGCAGTTCGAATCCACCAGCTGTCTCTTGGGGAAAAGATAAGGCAGTCTGTTCTGGAAAGACTGACAGCCTTGGAAAGCCTGTGGGACAGTTCTACTCTGTCCTTTGGGGTTGTAATGAGTTGGAATGGACTCAACAGCGAAAGCTTGTTGAGTGGATGCTCTGTTACCCACTAGACAGGATGGGTTTACACAAAACACTTCTGAACCACAGCCCTGTACTAACACCCAACACTCTATTTTCACATTCCCTAGAAGACTAGAAGCAGATATCAGATTTTACAAGCTTTTACAAAGCTAACAGTTTTCTTTTTTAATTGTATAAAGTTCAAAAAAGACAGAACATAAATCATTCTTACATATTTTCCAAACATCTGTTAAGTGAGGCGAAAGGAAGCCTATACTTCATGGTTAGAGAAAAATGGTATGGATTTGGTCTGCATTTGGCTAAACTTTGAGACTTCGCTTAAATAGACATAATGGTCAAGGGTTCTACATGTGGGTGTTAGACCAGTGCCCTAATCATGAGTCAACAAAAGAGACGAACTCTAGGCAAACAACTGTGCCAAAACTCCTACTTGGCTTCTCTAAGGCACAGGCAGAAGTGAGTGGAAAGAGCAAGTTCTTTATATCATAAAGTTGTGCTTCTTACAGTTGGTGTCTAGCTTGGTGGTGTGCCAGCCAGCCAGCGAGTTCAGGCAAAGCTCTCTCAAGGTGCTTCCAGTGGTAAACCCCCACCTCTATCCACCCACTAAGCTGCACCCCTTCAGCTAGGGTCAGGGCTCCAGACATTTCCTAGTCCTGGAATGAGTTCATTAAACTAGAAAAGTTTTGGTTTGTTTTTTTTTAATCCCTCCATTTTACAAATAAGGAAACTGAGGCACAGATAAGTTTACTTATGTGTCTAAGATCAAACAGTGTTGCAGAGCCAGATCTGTCAACACCATAGCTAGTGCGCTGTCCACTAAGTCACAGAACTATGTCTTGGCTATACCCCAGAGCTGTAGGGGGGAAATATGGTCTCCTTGTTTGAGAAGCAGCTGGTGAGCTTGAACCTCCAACTTTGTGGTTCAAACTGACTTTGTAGTCCAGCACATTATCCACAGCACCACACCAAGACTTGGAGATCTACAACATGGCTAATTATTTTTGCACTAGGATTAGAAAATATTTTCTGAATTATTTCAAATTAGTGCAGGTCCAAAAGTGAGAAGGTATGCTTGTAAGTTATGCTGGAATTTCAAACTTTCTACAGCTCAGCATAAAGTTCATTTAAGAGAGAACGTGAACTGAGTCAATGAAGTGGCATTTCCCAAAAGTGAACATCTCCTTAAGTAGCTTTGTTTCATCTGAACTTCTTTCTTTCAACCAGGGCTTCCCCCAAGAGGCCTTAAACAGTGATTCTGAGGCCTCACACTGACCATCTGCAAGCATCTTCTCTTTCTCTGACTGTTCAACTGCCAACAATTGTAGGGGGGAAAGAATGGAGGGACGGCTATTGCCTGTGACTTTTCCTTCATGGCACAGCATGCAGCAAAGATGGTTGGTTGTCTCCTCACATCTCCAAAAGGACACCGAAGAAAAAGTCACACTAAAGGAGGTTAGCTCTGCCTGGTATTTTATTTGTGATGGGCCAACTTCTAGACTGCTTTTGGTTGAAAGAACTGCTTCTTAGAACTCAATGACAAAACCTCCCTGGCTCCCACAGCCCTTTGTTCATTTACTAACACTTAGTCTGAAAATCTGTCTCTCAGCTTGGGTTTTTATCCTTCTCAGTAATGACAGGAACTGACATACTTAGCATCAGAGGAAATAGAGCACAAACAGCCACCAATAAAAACACCATGATCTCCTTTACGTGCCAGTGGATAAATCTGTACACCATCAGGTTCGAATTGCATGGCCTTCTTTTCACAAGCAGTACAACTTGGCCAATGATCGAAAAGTTCCCTGTCTAGGCAGAAATCTCCTTAGGTCAAGCTAAAACAACTGTTTCTGGAATGGACAGAGTTAATGCTTGCCATGCCTGACCTCTGGAATATCAAGAGCTATGTCTTTGAGAGAAGGACTACACATATGCACACACTTGAAATTCAAAAGCTTATTTAGGCGATCACTTTCAGAAGACCTTTGGATTTCATCACAACACAATAAAGTGCTCAGCCAAAAGCTACTGTGCTAACCAGAGGGTTAGCTTACAGGATGATCATCATCATAGAAATTAAATTCAACAGTAGTGATGGGTTGTGAGGAGATTCTCTGAATGGTCGCTAGTGACTGCAAAAACAAAACTACAAAGCATCATTTACATGCTGCCTTGAAAGCAGAGCATGGGGTTCTTTTTTCAGCTACATCCTGGCAAAGCTTCCACATCACAAGCTTTTTGTTTTCCTTTTCAATGACAAAAGAAAAGTGCACAAACCGCAGGTTGGCCTTCACCAAAATAAAAGTAAATCATCTGGTTCAATTGTACTGAGAAACTCTGCCTCTGAATCCTTAGCTGTGCGCAGGCACATAAAATACTCTTTTGGAAGGAGGATCTCTTCTCCTCAGTGTGAGGAACCATCTCAGCTCTCCTGGCCTAGGTGAAGATGTGGTTGGCTACCCTGGCCTGACCTCGACTAACTTACCCTTCCCTTCCACTTGTAGCTCATTCAATCTGGTTGTATCCTAAGAAAGAACAGCTAGGAGACCAATTGTTCAAGAACAGAAATCCAAAGTAGAAACTGTCCCAACTTTACACTTACCTCATATCCTTCCCACAATGGTTCTGACTGGCTTTTGACTATTTCACTGCTCATTAGCACTCTACTAGAGTTTTAATCAAGCAATGCTGTTACTTTCTGGCCTAACTGGATATGATCAGAGACAAGGACAAGATTATTCACTTTAATAAAGATTAGAATTATTGGTCAGGTTCAGTTGTTCATTTTATTCCTATGTCTTCACAACCACTAAAGCTAGTGAGGATGAAATAGAGGATTTCTACCAACTTTTTCAATCTGAAATTGATCAAACATGCAATCAAGATGTACTGATCATTACTGGTGATTAGAATGGAAAGGTTGGGAGCAAAGAGGAAGGATCAGTAGTTGGAAAATATGGCCTTGGTGATAGAAATGATGCCAGAGATTGCATGATAGAATTCTACAAGACCAACGATTTGCTCCTTTCAAATACCTTCATTAGACAATATATGAGATAATTATGCACATGGACCTCAGCAGATGGGAATACACAGAAATCAAATTGACTACATCTGTGGAAAGATTTGGTGAAAAAGCTTCATATCATCAGCCAAACCAAGGCCAGGGGCAGATTGTGGAACAGACCATCAATTGCTCACATGCAAATTCAGACTAGACTAAAGCTGAAGAAAATGAAAACAAGTCCATAAGAGCGAAAATATGATCTCGAATATATTTCACCTGAATTTAGAGATCAATTGAAGAACAGATTTGATGCATTAGACACTAAAGACCAAAGACCAGAAGAGTTGTGGGATGACATCAAGAACATCACACAGGAAGAAAGCAAAAAGTCACCAAGAAGACAAGAAAGAAGGAAAAGATCAAAATGGTTGTCAGAAAAGACACTGAAACTTGCTCTCCAGCGTAGAGATGCTAAAGCAAATGGAAGAAATTAGGAGGTCCAAGAGCTGAACAGAAAATTTCAAAGGTCAGCTCTAGAAGACAAAGTCAAATATTACAACAAAATGTGCAAAGCTCTGGAGTGAGAAAATCAAAAGGGAAGAACATGCTCAGCATTTCTCAAGCTAGGGGAACTGAAGAAAAAAATTCAAGCCTTGATTTTCATTACTGAAGGATTCTCTGGATAAATTATTGAGTGATGCAGAAAGTATCAAAAGAAGATGGGAGGAATACACAGAGTCACTGTACCAAAAGGAAATGATTGATGTTCAACGGTTTCAAGAAGTAGCATATGATCAAGAGCCAATGATTCTGAAGGAAGAAGACCAAGGTTCATTGAAGAAATTGGTAAAGAACAAGGCACCAGGAATTGATGGAATAAAAATTTAAATCTTTCAAGAAAGTGAGGCAACACTGGAGGCACTCACTCATCCATGCCAAGAAATTTGGAAGACAACTTTCTGGCCAACTGATTAAAAGAGATCCATATGTGTGCCCATTCCAAGGAGAAGTGACCTAATGGAATGCGCAAGTCATCGGACAATATCTTTGATATTCCATGTGAGTAAAGTTTTACTAAAGGTAATAAAGACATGGCTACCAGCATACATTGCCAGAGTACTTTGAGAAGTTCAAGCTGGATTCAGAATAGGACGTGGAACGAGGGCTATCATTGCTGTTGTGCAGCAGATCTTGGCTGAAAGCAGAGAATACTAGAAAGATGTTTAACTGTGCTTTATGACTATGCAAAGGCTTTCGATTGTATGGATCATGACAAGCTATGGACAACATTGCAGAATATGAATATTCCTTACCACATAATTGTGCTCATGAGGAATCTGTACATGGACCAAGAGGCAGTTGTTCGAACAGAACACGGGAGCACTGAATGGTTTAAAATTAAGAAAGGTGTATGACAGGGTTGTATTCTTTCTCCATATTTATTCACCCTGTATGCTGAGCAAATAATCCGAGAAGCTGGTTTATATGAAGAAAAACGTGGCATCAGGATTGGAGGAAGACTCATTAACAACCTGCGATATACAGATGATGCAACCTTGCTTGCTGAAAGTAAAGAGGATTTAAAATACTTACTGATGAAGATCAAAGACCACATTGCATCTCAATGTAAAGAAAACAAAAATCCTCACCATTGGACCAATAAACAACATTCTTATCAATGGAGAAAAGATTGAAGTTGTCAAGAACTTCATTCTTCTTGGATCAACCATCAACACTCATGAAAGCAGCGACCAAGAAATCAAATGGCGTATTTCATTAGGCACATCTGCTGCACACGATATTTTTAAAGTGTTGAAGAGCAAAGATGTCAGTTTCAGGACTAAGGTGCACCTGACCCAAGCCACTGTATTTTCAATAGCCTCATATGCATACGATAGCTGGAGAGTGAATAAGGAAGACCATAGAAGAATTGATGACGTTGAGTTATGGTGTTGGAGGAGAATATTGAAAGTGCCATGGGCTGCCAAAAGAACCAAGAGATCTGTGTTGGAGGAAATGCAGCCAGAGTGCTCCTTGGAGGCCAGGATGGCCAAACTTTCTCTCTCATACTTTGGACATATTGTCAGGAGGGACTAGTTGCTGGAGAAGGATATCATGTTTGGTAAGGTGAAGGATCAGAGAAAAAGAGGAAGACCCCCAACGAGATGGATTGGCAAAGTGGCAGCATCAGTGGACTCAAGTGTGGCAAAAATTGTGAGGTTGGCCTAGGACCAGGCAGTGTTTCCTTCTGTTGTACATAAGGTCGTTATGAGTTGGTACCGACTTGATGGCACCTAACAACAACAAAACTCTATCTAATTTCAAAGTTCTGGTGTAGTGCTTTAGGATAAAGCGCACGACCACAAGATCAGTTTGAACCACAAGGTTTGCTGTTCAAACTCACCTTGGAAACCCTAAACTGATAGATACGAGTCGAAACAAACTTGATGGCACTTCACTTAACAACAACAACTATTTAATTTTGGGAGTCCTGGTGTGGCTCTGGAAGATAAATCACTGGACCGCAGGTTCAGTTTAGACCACAAAGTCAGCAGTTCAAATTCACCAGATGCTCCTTGGAAGTCGTATAGTTGCTATAGTCAGAACCAACAGGAAGGTACTTAGCAACAACGCTTTAATTTTATTAATTTTTCATGTCGATGCTTGGCCATTTGGAGATCGAAAGGAAAACAAAGAGCTTACATTCTAGAATGGATTCATGCTAGCAGTAGAATCAAAGGTTATGCAGTCTTTTCCCAGAAACTCCAAGGCACACACTAAAAATGTACTCCTTGGTGCCATGGTTGATTATTTCATCTCAATGCACAGAGAGGATCAGACACTTGGAGAACTGAGGTGACCTGTGGCACTTATGATGACATGACACACACACAAAAATTAATCTTAAACTATGTCTGTGTTTCCAGAGGAACATTGGATGTGTTGAGGTCTGGGGTAGAATTCAAATTCCATAACACCAGGTTATTACCTCTCAGACCAGGCTACATCCAAAGGCTTTTTAATTCAGAATGTAGAAGGACCATTAGCTTGAGCTTCTACCCAAGGAGAGAAACAGTGCTACCTTTCTGATGGATGAGGGCAGAGATTATATGCTAATTAACCGAACAAGTTCAATATCTAAAATTTAATGGCATATTAAAGAGAAATTATAACTGACATACCAAAGGCCAAGATTCTGGAACAGATCCCCACTGAATTAAAAAGTAATCTAGATCGTCTTTGGATAGAAATAAGATAATTAGATAAAAACAAATAAATACAAGTTACTGAGCATATACAAATGACAGGCACCAACCTAAGTCCTTTTCATTCACTATGTCTATTAAGTCTCATAACAAGCCTATGAGAGAGTTATCATTATAATTCCCATTTTACTGATGAAGAAACTGAGTAAACTGCCCATGGAGCAAAACAGGATTCAACTCCAAGAAGCTTCACACTCTGAAATATTACATTATAGCAGACCTCGTGCCTTAAAACATTTGTCCACTGAGCATAGCGGTCAATGCTTAAAATATACACTAGAATATAAATCTCCAAGAGGGTCAGAAATGTGTTCATCCATCCCAAGAACAGATGATCACATGGAACATAGTAAAAACCAATTACTGTCATGTCAATTTTTACTCCTGGCCACTCCAACCATCTGCCGTAGGATTCTCAATGTTTGATTTTTCAGAAACATATCACCAGACCTTTCTTTTGAGGTGCCTCAGGTGAACTCAAACCTCCAACCTTTTGGTTAGCAATCAAGTGCATTAACCATGTGTACCACCCATTGACTTCATGGAACAGAACAAGGGCTCAGTTCGTAGTTACTAAATGACTAAATAATGAATTGTATTAGACTTCTTGATTGCAATAGCCTCCTCATGATCTTGCCCATTTTTATTTCTTTTCCACTTCCATCACCAGTAATAATCCTTGGCAACCCACTGTCTAGTTAATTTAAGTACTAGCAGGCAGTGTTCAGGGACTTCCACAACTTGGCTCCAATCTACACTTCCAATATTATTTCCTGATATTACAGTCATCTCTGCCTGGCCCACTCTCCTTACCTGACCCTGTCCATGTATGTTCCTACCAATAAGGGTACTCGCTTCATCTCCACTCTTTACCTGACCTAACTTATCAAAATCTCATCTGTTCCAGGAAGGCTTATCTGGTCTCCAAACTGAAAGAAACCCCTCCAGGGGCACAGTACCCAATAAGCAAGGTTAGCACAGGCTTACTTGTACTTACTTACTAAAGTGAATAGTTTCACATGTTTTTTCAGTATGAAACTGTTCACTGCATATTAGTGTATAGTGCCTACTTTAGAATCAGAAAATGTGTGCATTAGGTTGTATTCTTTCACCATATTTATTCAATCTGTATGCTGAGCAAATATTCCAAGAAGTTGGACTGTGGCATCAGGATTCGAGGGAGACTCTTAAACAACCTGCGATATGCAGATAATACAACCTTGCTTACTGAAAACAAAGGAGACTTGAAGCACTTACTGATAAAAATGAAAGACTTCAGTCTTCAGCATGGATTGCATTTCAGTATAAAGAAAACAAAAATCCTCACAACTGAACCAATAAGCAACAGCATGATAAATGGAGAAAATATTGAAATGGTCAAGTATTTCAGTTTGCTTAGATTCACAATCAATATCTATAAAAAAAAGCAGCCAAGAAATCTAATGCTATATTGCATTGAGTAAACCTGCTTCAAAGGATGCCTTTAAAGTGCTAAAAAGCAAAGATATCACTTTAAAGACTAATGTGAAGACTGATCCACACCATGGATTTTCAATCATCTCATAGGTATGCAGAAGCTATACAATGAATAAGGAAAGCTAAAGGAGAATTGATGTCTTTGAATTATGGTGTTTGCAATGAATATTGAATATCATGGATCTCCAGAAGAATGAACACATCTGTGTTGGAAGAGGTGCAGCCAAAATGCTCCTTAGAAGCAAGGAAGACAAGACCTCATCTCACATATTTTGGACATGTTGTCAGGAGGGATCAGTCCCTGAAGAAGAACATCATCCTTGGTAAATTAGAGGGTCAGGGAAATAGAGGAAGACCTTCAACAAGTTGCACTGACTCCATGGCTGCCAACAATAGGCTCAATCATAGCAATGATTGTAAGGATGGTGCAGGGCAAGGCAGCATTTCATTCTGTTATACTTAAGGTCACTATGAGTTGGGAATGATTCAACAGCACCAAGCAAATATATTTATTGAGAGTTTACATGATAAATGCATCACTCCTTTAAGTAAATTCTACTTTCATCACTAACCTGCCCACAGTCACGAAGCTTTAAGTGGTAGAGGTGGGATCCCAACCCAGCTTGTCACACTTCATTCACAGATGATGGAGATAAGAGTAGAATGCAGGCAGTCAAACTCATGACTTTAAATACATATATTTGCGTAAATCAACATTCAGCCTTTAAGAAGAACAACGCTTGAAAAGAAGTGCACATAAAAGGATACTCAGTCTCCCCATAGTCATGTTATAACCACTTCAAAGCCAAGGTCCCCAAACTTTTTTTGGGGGGAAACTAAAAAAAAACTTTCGTTATTGAAAGATTCTCTGGGCAAATTATTGAATGATGCAGAATGCATCAAGAAAAGATGGAAGATATATATATGCTATAGGTAAAACTGCCCACATTAGTATAATCTACCAGTCCCACACTGATGAAGACAGGGATGCTCGAGACAGAAAAAGGAGCAAAAGTTGCACTGATGCCAGAAGCTTCCTTTTGCTTACTATTTCACATTCACAGATATGAAGCTGGGGCTCATTGTGCACCTGAAGAGGTGACAGCTAAAAGAAACAAAATGGTAAGTCCCACAACCCACACTTCACACCATTTTGACCCATTTATAAAAATGAAAATAAAATAAAAACACTGCAGCATTAGACTTCAGAAGAGATGCCACCTAAATATTCAAGGGGTAAAAAAAAGAATCCATGCTCCAAATACTGCTTTTCTCCAGAGACTATGCTAATGGATTGGTTTGTTGGTTGGTTATGTGCCATGGAGTCGGTTCCAATTCAGCAGCCCCGTATAGGGTTTCAGAGGCTGTAAATCTTTACGGAGCAAAAAGCCATTTCAGTCAAAATGACCATGGAACAGCTTGTACTTTTGACCTGCTGACCTTAAGGTCAACAGCCTAACTCATAACCACTATGTTGCCAGAGCTCCGTACTAATGCATAACATTGCCCAATAAGAAGATGGGTAGTGGAGTGGAAATGAAATTTTCCTAATTGACCTTTTTGGAGGGGTGCTCTTGTTTTAGATTCCAAAGAGTGGGATTCTGCTAATGCTGCTGACCTTTTAGGCATTTCATTTGCTGCCTAGAAAAGTATATGAATTGCCTAAGAGGAAATCGTTAGTCCATTGCTTTCTGATGCACAGATCTTGATGCTCTTGGTATAAATAGAAATTGAAAGGTCCAGGTCATCCTTGACCCTGTAGTACCCAAATTATGGGATAACAGGGATCTCCAGAGTTAACAATTTTCATCGCTGTTAAAATATAATTCTATGTTAAACATGGAACTTTAATTTTTAATGTATTAAACTTTTGAGTTTCTTATTGAAATACAACATACATACAACAAACTGTACACACCAAAATCAAACAAGTCTATCAATGTACACACATCCATGTAGCCAGTAACAGATGCAACAGAACATTATCAACCTTCCAGAAGACCATTTTATTTCTGATAAAATATCATGTCCTAGTAAGTATTCTTAAAAAAAAAATACATTGAGTATTAAATTATTTGCAACATGAACAACAACAGCAAGAGACAATATATAATTTCCCTATTTTCCACAAAAGATTCACCCTTCAGAGCATTGAGGGATAAGCCTCTGGAAAACACGAAAGGTGTAAAATGAACAGGCCTAATGACATCGAATTGAAAATTAATTAACTAATCAGGAGAGTGTTTAACACAATCCTTTGCCACCTGCAAAGAACAGGCTCTCTTCCTTTTCTCCACTTTTAAGGCATCTATATCATTGGTAAAATCAAATATCCACTTAGTAAAGTATAAACAAACTGTAAGGTGGTAAGAGGAGTGGAAACATAATGAAGAAAATGAAGCCACTTGCCTCTCTGCAATTCACAGCTTTTCCCGTCTTTAATAGCTTTTAAATGATCATCAACAATCAAGGTGCAATGGGAGATTTAATTACAAGGCGTTCTAAGTGACCACAAGCAAAGCATATATTGCCCTCTCCTGGGAACAAACGTTGTTAAACTAAATAATTCCAGTCAGGAAACCTCTTATCTCAGCGACAAAAGGATTCCTACTGTCCAGTGAGCACCAGCTGTCTGAAAACTCAGTGTAAATGTGCTCTCCAGAACTCATTCCACCCATAAAAGACTTTTAACATTCCACCTCCCTCAAATCTGTACCCCAGGTCTAAAAAAAATTGAACTACAAATATACCCAGGAACTAAAGACTAAGGCTCCCTTTGAAAGAAACCCAGAGGCCCAGGCTGAATGAATGACATACTTTTTCATAAAAGGAGTAATCAGGCTAAAAGAACAATCGTGTGTGAAAAGTCTATGACCTTTACCAAGGCTGTGACCTTGAATTTGAATCTTCTTCTAACCCGAAGAATGTAACCAATTGTTGAGCTAAGAATTATATCCTTATAGGCACTTTGCTACCCTTTCCCTCCAGGGCTAGAATCCAGTTTGGAAGTTGGGGGCGACCTCTGCAGAGCCCCTCAACTTCATAACTATGCAAATAAATCATAACTTTCCAAAGGATTGACTTGTATTTCAAACTCAAAGTTTCCTCGGCTTCAAAACTGCTATCTGAATCCGGATTTGGAAGGAAATGATTAATAAATACATCATGGGGATTATTCTCTAGAACAAAGGATCATTCTCAGATGTCTTTGGACTTAATGTAGGTGGGCTTTCAAATAGGACATCTGTCTTTGATGAGCTGAGGGTAGAAAAGGCTGAGAAATAAGTCTTTACCTGTCATAGACAGAGGTAGGGGGATCTTTTTATTTTTTTAAATCAATAATAAAACAACATAATATGATAAGTCAGAGAATCACAGGAGGAAACAATCCTACCTTGGCCAAGGATATACTGGGAGGTCTAATAGACTTGTGCTCTTCTAAAGCCATGTCTTAAGCTATAAAACCAGCAGATTAATGATGCCTCCACAGTTACTTTTTCCTTCCTAAATCCTACCCTCGACACATTGCTGCAAGTAGTTTAACCATAGAAGGCCTTGACCTCCTTTTTTTGTCTCTCAGATTCAAGTGTGTCTGTTTCCTTGGGGCTACCAAGCTCCATTGGACGGCTGGCCAGAGCCGAATGGAGCATCGGCCAACCCTGAACAATGAGCCTCTTTCTCCAGCTGTCACATGAGCAGCGTTGTGTTACAGCTATTGTCCCTTCCAGGCAGAGACAGCGAAGCACGGGTTCTCACAGAGCAGCTATTCTCCATGACCCCTTCTGGACAAGCCACTAAAATATTAAAATAACAACAACAACAACAACAACCAAAAAATAAAAGCCACGCAGTTTCAGTAGAACATTATACCTGAACAAGGATTACAGCACATTTGCGGTCCACCTGCATCAGAATACCTTGTTAAAAAGGGTCAAAATCTCAAAAAGTGGAAGTCAGTATCTGCAAGTGATTCTCTGGTTCATAAAGTTTGAGAATAAAGGCTAAGCAGATGTCTCAAATATCTCTAACATCACCAAGGTCCCAATTTTGTACATCTGTTCAAGGGATCTACAGGAAGTAGAGAAGGCAAA
The DNA here is from genome assembly GCF_000296735.1 of Chrysochloris asiatica. Classification (NCBI taxonomy): domain Eukaryota; kingdom Metazoa; phylum Chordata; class Mammalia; order Afrosoricida; family Chrysochloridae; genus Chrysochloris; species Chrysochloris asiatica. Next base: position 2,564,037 of record NW_006408665.1, on the reverse strand, counting down.
TACTTTGAACCATCAAATTTTAGGGTGGAGGAGAAAAGACAGGTGAGAAAGAGGAGGGAATCAAGGCATGTGGGGAAGGATTTGGGAATGTTTTAAAGTAATAATAGTTATTCAGAAGATTATAGAAATCTGGAGGAGAGGTCAGCAATAAGAAAGACCAGGGGAGGTGCAAGAGTAGAATGAAGGCACTGAAACAACTGGACAGAGCTTGTAGCCTAGAAAAAGGGAAGAGAGACAGTTCCAGGGGTGAGATGAATGAATGACTGAAAAACCAAGCAAGCTTATTACTTAATTTTAGGTTTTAAGTGTGAACTTCCTCCACAGTCCCGAGTCTTAAAATCAACTACTCAGGTGTGGCACTGTAGGATCACAAGGTCAGCAGTTCAAACCTACCAGTTGCTCCTCGGAAACCCTATACAGGGTCGCTATGAGTTGGAGTTGACTTGACAGCACTTTATGACAACTGAGAACCACATATTTGGCAATATTTTATAATGTGAAGAAGTCAGAATGATATCCACAGTCAGTGATTTCATGCTAAAAGGAATAGTATTATGGGGTGGCAAGACAATCTTTAAATTAAACATCTTCAGGAAGGAAAACTGAATTCAGATCCAAAAAGTGATAGAAGAAACATGAGTCTGCTCCACGTCCAGCCCCAAGAATCTTTAGAGTGGTTGAAAGGAAAAACCATTTTCTCATATTGGATCCTCTCATGGAATGGGAATGCCAATCAATGTATACTTGAATCTCAATAGGGTATCCCCCAAACCACATCTGGTATTTATAATAAAATAATAGCAATATAATTCAACGGCTTCCTTTAATGAACATACTACTATGGAGAGGAGAATCTGGTCCTACAACTCCATGGTTGGCTGTCATAAAATAATTTTCAAATGCTAACCACTCCTGTTGAACAGTTTAATCGCTGTTTCTTGAAATTGCCTTCAAATTCTTGCTCTGGTGATTTCCCTCCCTAAAGTCCCTGATCCATTCAAGCCCCCTCTCCTTCAAGGCCCTACAATGCCAGGAAAGTTCAGCGGGGCCCATAGATTCCTTTCCTGCAGGAACTCTGTGCAGAGTGGCTCTCAGAACTGTCCACATGGCCCTACCATAGCCGGAATTACCTTTTTAATCTAGAGTTTTTATGAAGGAAAGGATTTCTTGGTAATTCCACATCCCCAGGCTCTGAACACCTAAAAAATATCTGATTGAGAAAAAATAAAATTTAAACTAATTTATTTTTTGAAGAACAAAAGTTGTATGTTATCATCGTTTCTATGTCCCAAAAGTTAAAACAACAAAACAAAAACCACCTTTCTCAAGGTATCAATATGGAGAGGCAGATATTTAATGCTTTCTGTAGGATCAATCCCCTGGATCCAACACAAATATTTCATAGTTCCATTTCATCCCATGAGAAATAAGATGGATTTGCATGTTTTGATTTTCAATTTGTTACGAATCGTGCTGCTAACCTCAAGGTCGGCAGTTCGAAACTACCAGCTGTTCTGCGGGAGAAAGATGAGGCAGTCTGCTCCTGTAAAGATTTACAGCCTTGGAAACCCTGTGTAGGGTCACTATGAGTCGGAACTGACTCCACAGTACTTAACAACAACAACAAATGAAAGAAAAAATGAAGACAAAGTGATTTTTTAAAAAATATTCCCCAAAGGTATTTAAAAGATCTATCACAGGAACAACCACCTGAGGCTAGATTTTAGAACTAGCCAAATCTATATGGATCATGTGATTGTGCAGGACGTTAACAGCAAGATACTGAGTCTTCCTCTAAGATGGGGCTCCTAGCTCCCAAAGATACGATGTTTTTAACAGATGCTAATATCCTACACACATACCTATCAAGATGAGCCTTTCCATACTAAAATAACATTTTCTTTGTCTTAGAAGGGGGGAGTACAATTTATTGCCCTCCCAGTAGGAAATTGCAGCAGTTTAAATGTTTTACATAGTTCCTTTATCTAGGAGTATAAATCATTGAAAATGAAACAGGAGAGGAAATCATTAGAACTGAACAGTGATAATAACAGGATATATCACCACATTAACACTTTCCAGACTGGCTAATGGCACACAGTATAAATTAAGGAATAATGGTCATACCTTGACCTGCAGTTTACAAATGAAGTTCTTTGAAATAAAATTGTTTTGTGTCTTATTTTTTTTCAAAGTATGGAAAATACTTCTTTTAAGTGCTACAAATTAATTCTGCACAATAAATATTTTTTGAATGATCACAGTGAAAATCATCTTAAGTGGTGAAAAAGAGAGACAAGATAAAAATAACAAATCTTGGAAAGCTCAGAAAGAAAAAAAGAGTGAGTGAATGAGTAATTGAATGAATAATAAAGATGGGAAACTAGTTAAGAGACTTGCAAAAGTCCTGGCAGAAAATTATTTGGGCTTAAAGTAAAGCATTTTGGAAGTAGAATTGAAAAGGAAGACAGAACCCAAAGAGTCTTACGTTAATTCTGGCTACATAGTCTTGAAAAATTGAGAGTACAGACAGTCCTTACGATTGCTTTATTTGAAATCCAAACCATGTGAATGTTTGTACCACAGGACTGGTTGCTTCTACCTAGAAGCCCAATGCCATAGAGACTCGAAGACACAGGTCTATAAGTGGGTATTTTGTGATTTTATTTTATGAAGGTGCTTCTCAAGAGTCAAAAATTAAATTTCTCAGGCAACACCATATTTGTAATATCTTAGAATTTGTTGGGCCATTTAATCAGGTTTTATTGCATATATCCATATTTTTTAACAAGTGGAAATGGGAAAATTAGAAGCCTAATAGTGATTATTAGAAAGTACTTGTCTCATAGAATATAAGTGAGATGAAGATGAAAGTTGTTTTTGCAAAAATGGCAAATCTTTAGTCTGAACCAGATATTTCTTGGACTTGAATAGGTCAACTGTTTTTAATTTGGAAGAAAAAAAAAAAAAAGGCCAAAATTAAAGAAAGATAGTAAAATGGTAGGTGTAAAGGTAGTCTCAGACTTAGGAGATTCTGTTCCCCTGACTCCATCATAAATCAGTTCTGATACAGAGGAATAAATCTCTTCATTTTAAATTTTCTTTATTTCCTTTCGTTATCTTATCTTTATAAATCATCTTTATTTGTCTTTGGAGCTTGGCATGAAAATAATAACATTAGCAAATTACATGCTGAAAAAGTGTACATGGTATACATATTACTTACGATAAGAGGCATCAAAAAAAAAAAAAAAGACAGTGGTAAATGTGGTTTGCTGAAACTTGAATACAACATAAATTGGGGCCTACCTGTATATACAGAATGTCTAAATTGCAAGGTACAATTGTTGTTGTTGTTAAGCGCCATCCTGTAAAACGACCCTGTAAAGGGTTTCCCAGGAGCAGCTGGTAAATTTGAACCACTGACCTTGTGTATCAAACCAACCTTGTCGATCAGTGCTTATCCTACAGCACCACAGAAGTTATAATCAGAGATTATATATTGTTTGGCTTCCTAGCATCAGCATTTCTTATAACATGTAAGCTTTTATGCAGTCTTTGGATCTGTTTGTATTTCAGCATAAATTCTAAAGCACTTGGTTTGTGGGAGGATACAGTATGCAGTGGGAACCCTGACTCCCTTTTGACATAAATTCAGCCTCCATTTAAGTTCATTCATTAAGAAGTAATATGGCAGGTTTGTTCTTAGGAGGAATGTGTTTGGGAGGGGCAGTTTTGCTCTCAGGGAACTTGCCTGGTCAGAACTTTAATCATTTGAAGATGTGCGTCACTTGGAAGTTGGGGGTACCAACTTGGGACCGCGTAGTTATGAGTCATACCCCAACCACCTAGTAGCCAGGTGATCGAAGGGCCCCAGGACCAGTTTCTTAACTTTTCTAATCTGCAATTACATCTGTACCCCCATTATGGTCCTTTCCCTAATTCTATAGTCTTACCTGCAACAGTGAGATTCTATTTCAACCTACTGCCAATCTTGATTTATTAGATGATTTCCTTCATTTTCTATCTTCTATATCTAGCTACAAGGCTGTGAATCCTTTGAACACCACTATGGCCTCCTGCTGATGGTTTCCTGAATCTAGATAATTTGTCTTGATTTTGTCCTGTTTAAGACTTACTAAAGGTTTCTCTATAAAATATGTTTGGGGTATGGGGTCTTTTTAAACCTAGAAAAAAATCTCAGGAATGCATCCTGAAAAAAAGTTACAAAAGTGTTTATAAACTGCAAAGCACAGGGCAAAAATTGGTTCATTTTATTGCCATTGGTGCTTCTATTCAGCATCCTAACACTGCCATTCAAAGGTAAAATTATCCCAAAGGAAAAACTCAGTTCTTATATCAAGCAAACATGTTCATAGTGCCTGTCATAATATTGAGCGTGTAACATTATTCAGGGGCAATCGGTATTTTATATCAGTTTATGTATTGTCTTTCATCTGCTACAGTGTTCAAGAGCAAAGATGTCAGTCTGAGGACTAAGATGTGCCTGACCCAAGCCATAGTATTTTCAACAGTCTCATATGCATGTGAAAGTTGGACAAAGAATAAAGAAGACCATAGAAGGATTGATATATTTGAGTTATGTTGTTGGGGAAGAATACTAAAGGTACCATAGACTGTCAGAATAACAAACAAATCTGTGTTGAAAGAAGTTGAGTCAGAATGCTCCATAGAAGCAAGAATGGTGAGACTTTGTCTCATCCTTTGGGCATATTTTCAGGAGAGACCAGACCCTGGAGAAGGACATCATGCTTGGTAAAGTGGATGAGAAAGCGAAAAAGAGGAAGAGCGCCAACGAGATGGATTGGCACTGACAGCAGCACTTGGTTCAGGCTTAGCAATGATTGTGAAGATGAGGCAGGACTGAGCAGTGTTTAGTTCTGTTGTGCATTAGGTCACTATGAGTCGGAACCAACTCAACAGAACCTAACAACAACACTGTGTACCAACCACTTATGTAAGGGCTTAGAGTAAGGATTGATGGAATCACCACTAGTTAGAGACATTCAAGTAGCAAATACAGTTGATATAATGTAACAGATAATATACAAAAAATCTACTAAGTACAGTGGGAACTGACATGGGAATTCCATTAGTTATGTGAGAGAATGAGAAAAGGGGATTGAGCTGTATGTTGAAGGATGAACCGATTGTAAATTGCTTGTTAAGACAGGAAAGAGAGGCAACAACTTTCCCAGCAGAAAGAGCAACACACACAGCTGGTTAAGAAAGAGTGAGAGATGCAATGTAGTAAGATTCTCAAGGAGCTCTGGTGGTGCTGTGGGTTATGCATTGAGATACTAACCATAAAGTTGGCAGTTCAAGCCTACCAGCTGCTCCAAGGGAGAAAGATGGGGCTGTCCGCTATTGTAAAGATGTCCAGTTTCAGAACCCTATATAGATAGGGTATATATATATATATATGAGTTGAAAATAACTCGAGGGCAGTGAGTTTGGTTTTTTGGTGGTTTTTTTTTTGGGGGGGGTGGGTTTAGCAAGATTTCTCACTTGTATGGATTCCTGGTATGGTGCTGTGGGGTAATGTGCTTGACCACAAGGTCAGTGGTTCAAGCTCACCAGCCACTCCTCAGAAACTCTATACAGAGTCCCTATGAGTTGGAACTGACTCGATGCTACTTAACAACAACAATGTGGTAGACCTAGTCTCAATTTTTGGTCATCACTCTTCATGTACAATCATCACCCTGTCTGTCAGTGGGGGCTTGCATGTTACTATAATACTGAACAGGAAAACATTCAGACTAAGACAGACTAGGAAGAACAACCGGTAAATCGATATTTGAAAAATCAGTCAATGAAACCCCTGTGATCACATGAGGGCTGACTCTGACAGTAGCTAACAAGAAGATCAGTGGGGCTGGGAGATGAGGGAACTGAAAAGAGAAAAGAGGGAAGCAATCCAGGAGAAGACAGTGCAAGAATAGTCTTGAGTATCATGTTTAAAGAGGTTAGGATTTATAGTATAAATCAGTATTTCTCCAAATGTGATCTGAGGTCCCCTTTGACCAGATTCACTTGAGAATCTGTTCAAAATGCAGATTTTTGCTCCTCACATGTGAGGTTCTAAAATCTACATCTTCAACAATCATCCAGGTCCACCACTGGGCAGACACCAAAGATTCTTAAGCAAGGGATTGGTATGATCAGATATATATTTTAGAGATCTGGTGTGGTGGTGTAGGATAAGCATTGGAACACAGATTGGTTTGAACAGCAACACCAGCTGTTCCTCAGAAACCATATTCAGGGTCACTGTAGTTCGGAACCGACTCAATGGCACTTACTACCAACAATAGACCTAGCAGGCAATTATAAAGAAAATAAACCCACTGCTGTCAAATGAGCACAGGACTTGAGTTTGCATGAGAATCATCTGTGGAATTTGCAAAAATGCAGAGTTTTCACAGTTTACCCAAGACTCAGAGTGTCTGAATTTGAGCAGAAAGGTTAGGATTTGTATCACACTGAACCAAATGTAATTGTCATTTTGTATAGCTCAAAAAAAGTTCAAATATCAGCAAGTTCTTATAGGACAACCTAATATTGGAACCCTGTTGACACAGTGGGCTAAGCATCAAGCTGCTAACCACAAGGTTGATGGTTCAAACCCATCAATAAGTAACTCTTCAGGAGACAGATGAGACTGTCAGGAGCCCTATGGAGACGTTCTATGTCCTTAAGGGTCACTACAAGTCAAAATCAACTCAACAGCAGCAGGTTCCTAATGATATTGATGTATATCAGACTGAGAGTAGCAGATGAAATGGTGGCAGAGATAATTTTCTCTTTGTATTAATTATGAGTATCATTAATCACTTTGATTAATATGCAAAGTTGGAAATTACTTAAATTATATGCCTAAAACAAAGGTCATAAACAACACCATGCAATAAGGTAGAAAATATAAGGATTCTAGAGCCACAACGAACACTGGAGAGTATTCAGTTCCTTCCCCACCTCCCAACACAAGCTTATACATAATGAAACTGACTTCTCAATGACAAGTGTTGTTCATTTTACAAGTGTTAAAATCACTGTATCTAAAAAGTATTTGAGACTTTATGTGTATAGGCCAGCATCACATGAAGTCCTAGAGAGGGGAAGCATAGAGCAAATATTCATGAACACCTATTTTTAAAATGAAGCCAAATTGCTTAAATAAGATATACCTTGAACGTGCCTGCGATGTAATAAATACTTAATGATTATTTATTGAATGCTCTATTATATTAGGTCACAGGAAATATGTTAATGTCTGAATTTTCCAAGGCAGTTTACGGGTTGTGAACTAAGTATGATTTCCCACTTGGTGAGCAGTGGGTTTGAGCTTTTTTTTGGTTTAACTCCTGTAGCTATGAATCAAAACCAACTCAATGACACCTAACAACAAAAAACAACAAAGCACCAATTAACGTCCAATCATGACCTCCACCCCATCCCAGATCTGAATCCCTGTAGGATTTATATGCACCTTTTTTTCTACTGAAAATACCCCTTTAGAGAGTGATAAAAAGAGCATGTCTGAGTTAAATAAAACAATCTATTACATCCTAAGTGGGAGTGAAGCCCAAAGATGAGTATCACCTACAAAGTCCATCTAAATAGGAATACTAGCTAATGTTTACTAATAGTTAATAAAAGTTACATTGCTGTAATGTTAATTGCCTTCAAGTTGGTTCGTACTCCTAGCAACTTTGTAGGGTTTCTGAGGAGCTGCTAGTGGGTTTGAACTATAGACCTTATGGTTATCAGTCCAGTGCTTATCCTATAACACCAAATAAAATAATTATTTATGTAGTTAGCAATAGAATAATCATAAAAATAGCAATGTTCTTGTTGTTAGCTATCCTCAAGTCAACCCTCAACTCATGGCAACACGCATACAACGGAATAAAATGCTACCTGGAAGGCTAGTGGTTGTGCATGAAGCACGTTGGCCAGAAACTGAACCTACATCTCCCACATGGAAAGCAAGAATTCTAACACTGAACCACCAATGCCCACTCCCTCCAATAAAAACAATAGCTAATACTTAACTAAGGAGCCCTGATGGCGCAGGGGTTAAGAACTGAGCTCAGCTGCTCACCCCAAAGGTTGGCAGTTTGAATCTACCCGCCACTCTAGAGAGAATGGTGTAGTCCATAGTTTCTGTAAGATTACAATCTTGGAAACCCTTTGGAGAAGTTCTACTCTATCCTATAGGGCACCATGAGTCAGAATTGACTCTAAGGCAACGGGTGCAAATATTTCACTCACTTAACCCTTTTAACAAATGCCTGCTACAAGTACTATTATTGTCACTCTGATTTTACAAGTGATATAACTTGTCCCAAAGTAAAAAACTGGAAAGTTGAGAGTGAACCCAGGCTGTTTGTCCCAGAGCTGGCACTCTAAGCCACTGAAGTCTATAACCTTTCGACAGCAAAACAAAAAGTACCACACAAGCTGACCTCTTAGAGCAGGTGGATGTCAGAAAGTCAAGTCAGGAACGTGGCATCTTTTGCAAAAATGACTAGATCTCAGTGTTTGCATCTATAAAGAATACGTTTGCTTGAGAAATATATTTGCTTGGGAATGTCATGTACAAAATGAAACTTAAGAGATACAAGATAAAAGGCAAGGAGAACCAAGAAGGAATGTCATTTTCCTCTGCTTTCCTTTAACATGGTTCTCCCTTGTCTAAGAATTATTTAGCTAATAAAATCTCAAACTTTCACTTTCTGAGCTACTAGTAGGTAGGGTATCTTCTAAAGAAGCATCAAAGATACCACCATATTTTATCTGCTCACTACAGTATGATTAAGGAAAATACTTCCAAAAAGAAAAATATGGACAAGATATCTCCTTAGGTGGAAAAAAAATTAAAAGAAGACCAACCCAGGATGTTGCTATCGTTATTTAAGTACTAGGAGTCGGTTCGATTTCCGGGTCTTTAAATATTTGCTGAAGTAGAAAGCTTCACCTTTTCTCCCACGGAGCAGCTGGTGGGCTTGAGCCAATGACCTTGTGGTTGCTTATATTAAACAAGTAATGATGGCTTGAAAAGCCTTCCCTTCCAGCAGTCCCCGTGGAAAAAACACTTCTGACAAGAGACCCTTCTCGACTAATCACCAAGTAGGCTAGCGACCCTCATACCCCTAAGTGACCCTAAGAACACAGGAAGAAGGAGAAGGTTGAATGTGGAATAAGTTATTTCTACAATTAGAATATTAAGTAAATGAAGAATAAAAAACGTTTTAGAAATAAGAGCTTAGAGGAGATGCAAAGTTGATCTGGAGGAACAGCCCCACTGGCACTGCTTTACATTCTCCATCAGTTTTCCCCAAACCTCCCAACTTCCAGCTATGTCAAACGACAACACGGAACAAACCCAGGCAAGGCAATACAAGGGCTGAAAGTATGCAAAATAAAATGCATAAAGAAGGATTATCCCCATGAAAAAATACCCCGGGAGTTTTCTTCACAGCTCCAAATAAAAAGCCAAACGCAAACAACAACAGCAACAACAAACCCTTGAGGCACACTTTAACAACGCAGAATGAGCCCATCTCGTCCCACCTCGCTTGCACTGGCATAACCCAGGGAAGGAAAAGGTGGTCCCCTCCAGTAAGAAATCAATTTGCATCCGGCCAAGGTCCAGCTGAGTTTTCCCAACTCTTACCAGTGTTGAGATCTTGAGATCTTGCAGCACAATCCGCGGAGAAATAAAATCTGTTCCAAACAGTGTATTTAGCCTATAAGCAGCGTCCCAGAGCAAAGCAAATTCTTGGGAGTCTTGGTTTAGGAGCCAAGGTGGAGACTTGGGAAAGGAGGCAGGTCTCAACGCGCTTGCTATCCCCTAGTTGTGCGCATTAAGAAAGTACTTGAGGCAAAGTTGATCAAGGTTTCCCCTGTTTGGCCTGAGATGCTGAAGGAGGAGGAGAGTAACCGGAGCTGGAGATGGGATGGGAGCAGTTGCCTCTGCTGCAGCTGCTGCCGCCTGGGCAGCGACTGCTGAGGGAGGGGGGGCTGGGGGGGGGTGACTGGGGGGTGATGAATTTGTTTGGCGCTGAGCACAATCCCGGGTACACGCTATAAGACCCTCGCGGCACGTCCTGCGAGGTTTTCACCTCCTGAGAATGATCCCGCCAATGGCTAGGTCACAAAGTTGATGAATCTGGGAATCGCCACCAGGGTGGCGGAGTGGCAACTCGTCTGGGCAGAGTAGAAAGGATCCTTGTGCAACTCAGTCCGTGCGAGTGCCCTGGTCGAATTCCTCCACGATATTCTAGAACCGCTGCTGAAGGGGGCCTGCACCGCAGCGATTGAGTAAAGTGGACGGTGCGTCCCTAGTGGTGCTAGGGAAGGGGACATAAATAAGGGACTGTTCCAGAGCGTGCGCTCCTACCAAGTGCTTGGGAAGGTGGAGCGGGGTTGTGGGGGGAGCTGCTGTACGGAGGCGGAGCCGAAAGGGAACTCCCCAGACGGTGCACAAAACCCCCTAGACCCGCTCAGAGGCCTAGCGCAGAGATTTGTTGGGGAATGGCTCCCCCTGCCGACTCACCGAGAAGGCCCGGGGAGACTCAAACAGAACGTTAATGTACGAAAACCCCAGATCTCCTTTTGGGGGTTGGACAGAATTTCTCCACGTTTGGGTGCTCGATTGAGACCTCTCCTCTCTGTTAGAAAGTTATTTCTTATATTGAGCTGAATTGTATTCCAAGTGTCTTTAAAAAGTAAAATGAAATAGACTTTTGCCCCATTCTCACGTCAGCTGACCCTCCCATACCAAATTTCTCTTCTTCAAGTTAATATAAATTCTTTATTTTTTTGTTCTTGACTGCCATTGAGTCGGTTCCGATTTATAGCAACACTGTATACTGTTTCTGAGGAACAGCTAGTATTTGCAGTCCTGGTGGTTAGCAGTCCAGTGTTTATCCTACAGCGCCACACCAGGAAACCTTAAATATACACACGTCCTAGTCAGTCACAGCGCCTGGCAAATAGTCCGCACTCAAAATGAAGCTTGAATGAATGGATGAATTGCTGAAGTCCCTGTCATCATCCTTGCTGTCCTCTAGAAATACACAGGAAAGACTATTTGTTTGCTCACCAGACATTATCGTTGCTTCCTTTGGTAAAAGAACTTCCACATGGTGTAGTCTCAGTGGAAAGGTCAATTAGGATGCTCCAGCTTTTCCCTGTCCAAGACTGGGTACTTGACCTAAACTAGGCTCATCTGGTCCTCCCTGCCAAGAATGTGTTCTTCTATCCGAGCAGTACAAAGACAAATAAATCTACAACTGATTGATCTAGATGCAGTGTTCTAAGAAGTTAATCATTCATTTCTGCCACTTATTCTCCAAAGCTACCTTGCTTTATGTTTATGAACCCTTGCTGCTCCACTTTCCTTTGATTTTTTTAATCAACTTTATTGAGACATAATTCACATTCAGTGTGTTGAGTTTTGAATAATGTACACATCCATGTAACCACTGCCACAATTCAGAACTCTGAACTTGTTCAGTTATGACCAACAAGGCAAAACCAGAACAGACATGACATTTTTTAATGTGGGTGATCCAGAGGTTAACCAGAACAGGAAAAGCTGGGGATCGAAGCCCTGGAATGGGAGACTCAGAAGAGGCATAGTGAAACTTTTCAGGAGCCTGATGTATGACATGGGATTATTTCAGGACTACAGAAAGCAAAGCACACATTCAAAGCATCACAGTGGGCCACCGTCTTTGAGCCTGGCACTGTTATTTTCAACTCTTCCAGTAAAGATTTGGTTGCTATGCACTGCACATGCTGCTCTTGTTTTCTAAGCAGGAAATTAAGTTTCTAGCAGAGCTTCAACCCATAGCTTTTCCTGTTCTGTTAGTGTTCCTGTTCACTCACATTTTAAGCAGTGGCACTTCATCTAACCATTTTGAAGTCCTGTCACATCAAGAAAACAAACTTTTCCAACACACTAGAATGTGCCACTATGGGATAAGCACTGGGCTACTAATCACAAGGTCAAAGTTCAAAGCCAACCATCCACTCCTTGGAAACCCTCTACATGGTTGCTATGAATTGAAACCTACTCAATGACATTTAACAACAAGAAGAAAATTTTCCTTACTCCCCTTTAAAGCTAATTCCCTATCCTAGCCCATCCTAAACCCACTGATCCACTTTCTGTAACTATAAATCATATTTGTCTTTTTAGAATTTCATGTGTATAGGCACCAAAACCCAAATCAAACTCACTGCTGTCAAGTCAGCTCCAACTAATGCATATTCCTTTGTGTTTGTCTTCCTTCACTCAGTTTGTGAGATTCTTCAACATCTTTGTCTGCATCAGCAGTTTGCTCTTTTTCATTACTGAGTTGTTGTTAAGTGCCATTGAGTAAGTTCCGGTGCACAGTGACCTTGTATAGGGTTTCCAAGGAGCAAGTGGTGGGCTTGAACTGCCAACATTGCAGTTAGCAATCCAGTGCTTATCCTACAGCACCACCTCTGGATCCCTATTACTGAGGAGTATTCAATTATATGAACATATACAAATTGTTTATCCATTCATCAAGTGTTGTTGGATATTTAGGTTATTTCCAATAGCTGCTAGGAACATACTTGTATAAGTCCTTTAGCAGAATTTTGTGTTATTTCTCTTATTACATAGACATGGTATTGGTCTTAGAGTAAATAAGAAGAAATCCTTACAGCATAGTAGGTTACACATTGGACTGCTAACCACAAGGTTAACAGTTCAAATCCACCAGCACTCCATGGGAACAAGATGAAATTTTTGCTCCCGTAAAGACTTACAACACTACTTGTCTGTCCATTTGTCAAACTGTGTTTTCTTGTATGTTGCTGTGATTCAGGAAGCTATGCCACTAGTAATTTAAATACCAGCAGGGTCACCCACAATAGACAGGTTTCAGCTGAGATTCCAGACTAAGACAGACAAAGAAGGAGAGACGGACTTCTCCAAATATTTAGTCACTGAAAATTTTATGAGTAGCAGTAGAGCATTGTCTATACCAGAATACCAAATATTGAAAAATGACAAAGAACACCAGAATATTGCCAGATACATTGCCAGAAAATGAACCCCTTAGGTTGGAACACACTCAAAACACAACTGGGAAAAAACCTGCCTCCTCAAAGTAGAATTCACTGTGATGACTTGAATGAAGTGAAGCCTTTGGGATCCTCATTTGTTGATGGGGCACAACTCAAAATGTAGAGAAACAGTTGGAAATATCCATTAATAATCAGAACATGGAATGTACAAAGTATGAATCTAGGAAAATTGGAGATTATCAAAAATGAAATGGAATGCATAAAGATCTATATTTTGGCATTTGTGAACTGTATTGGCCATTTTGAATCTGACAATCACATGGTTTACTATACCAGGAATGACAAATTGAAGAGAAATAGAGATACATTCAACATCAAAAAGAACATATCAAAATCTGTCTTGAAGTACAAATCTGTCTGTGATAGGATAATATCCATATGTCTACCAGTGTGGTAAAAACAAATATCCTCACCACTGGACCAATAAACAACATTCTTCTCAACAGAAAAAAGATTGAAGTTGTCAAGGACTTCATTCTTCTTGGATCA
>NW_006408665.1:2547336-2548461 GCF_000296735.1 Chrysochloris asiatica | reverse complement strand
CATTATGTGTTGTTTTTGTGTGTGGTGTTGCTGCTTTCTTTTTTTTCTGTGTGTCTTCCTTTTCTGAGTTCATACTTTTTGTGTTCTTTCTTGTGAGTTTCCTCATAGTTTTAATATTTCCATGTTCTTTGTGAATTTTCATTTTCTTGGTATGTTGTGTAATATTCATTTTCTTTGAGTTTACCTTATAGTCCATTAACTTTTCCCTCCATTTATTGCAGTCTATTTTATTCTGTATTGTACCTGACCTTCTCACCATCTGGGTCTCTGTTCCTACATGTTTACCTTATTTTGCATTGTAATTGTTTTGATCATAGATTGACCTCCCAGATTCTGAGGTTGTTTTTATAGTTTTGTTCTGTTCTCAACTCTTACATTTGTCAATTGAGTTCTGGGTGGTGCTGCCACATATCAATATCTGGTTGTTATCTGTTCTTGTTGGTTCTCAGTCCACAGAACTCCCTACAGGATGTTTTGTAGTGCAGGGTTGTCTTTGGCAAAATCCCTTAGCTTCTGTTTACCCTGGAATGTTTTGATTACACCGTCGTATTTGATTGATAGCTTTGCTGGATAAAGTATTCTTGGTTGGCCATTTTATTCTTTCAGGGTTTTATATATGTCTCCCCATTGCCTTCTTGCTTGCATGGTTTCTGCTGAAAGATCCAAGTTTAATCTGACTTGCTTGCCTTTGTACGTAGCCTTTGTACGTAACACTTCTCTTTTCCCTAGCTGCTTTCAGGAGTGTCTCCTTATCTTTGATTTTGGAGAGCTTGATTATGATATGTCTTGGTGATTTACTTTTGGGGTCTATCTTTCCTGTGGTTCATTGAGATTCTTGAATGTTTATCTTTTCACTTTTCAGGATGTTCAAGAAATTTTCTTCCAGAAGTTCTTCAAGTATTTCCTCTGTGGACTTGTGTGATTCTTCTTACTCTGGAATGTCAATGATTCTTAAGTTATTCCTCTTCATATTATCCAACATGAATCTTTGACCTTCTTCAGATTTTTTTATCCTTTTTTCTGATTGTTCTTCTATCTTAGTGGTATTGAGAGATTTGTTCTGCCTTCCATCTCTTCTATTCTACTCCTTTGCCCTTTCAGAGTATTGTCTATTTCTGGTATTCT
>NW_006408665.1:2543355-2545851 GCF_000296735.1 Chrysochloris asiatica | reverse complement strand
ATATAGTAAACTGTTTGCACATCTGAGCATACTAAAATACATTGAATTGGACAGTTTACTAGGATGTGAATTATCTCCAAAAAGCTTTTTTATATTAAAAAGATATCCAGAGAATAAATAAATAAATAAAATGAGTTTGAGTACTTTTGATAAAATGATAAGCAAAGTAAATGCAAAGTTATAAGAAATCAAATAAATGAAAATTCTGTTTTTAAGATCAGCAAGATTTAAAAAATACTTTGTGCAATGTATCAACTGACTCCAAATATGTTGTTAACCCATAGCAACATGGTTTCCAAGGCTTTAAATCTTTAACAGGAGCAGAAAGCCTCATCTTTCTCCAGAGGAACAAGTGGTAGTTTTGAACTACTGACCTTGGATTCGCAGCCTGATTCGTAACCACTATGCTACCAGAGCTTGAATATAATTGAATTGTACAATTTTTGACTTTTGACCTTTATTTATAGGTTATTTAATGCTGCTTTAAAATATATCAAATATATTAAAATTACAAGTGAAATGTACTGATAGAAAGTTAAAGTAACACAATTTGTAAAATTCCAGAATTAAAAAAAAATCTTTATGTATTATTTTCTTACTTTACTGTTATTATTATTATTGAAGTGCAACAAATTGCTGAAGTTGGTTTCTTAAATAAATTGTTTAGATAAATAAAATAGAAAAAAATGAATAAATATTTTAAGAAGATATCCTGCTACGTTGGAGTTGTGGAACGGCCTCCGGTTGTCTCCTGTGCCAGTGAGTTCCATGGCTTAACCCCCTCCCCATCTTCACGTTAAGACCCCAGGGGTCGCCTCCTGAGGTTTCCACCAGACAACAAGCAAGAGCATAGAGGCTATCCCCTCCAGCAGCTAGCTCATGGCCATCAACCATAATTACCCCTGCACCTGGGGTCCACTTCTAGTAACAGCTTCTGCGTAAATGTTGTGAATACTCCAAGGAAGTTGTCCCCCACCAGCCGGGACTTCCCAAGGCTGACCCTGCTCACAAGTAGCGAGCTGCTTCTTTGGTAAGGCCTTATTCCATTTATGGCCACTGTGATGGAGTCTCCAGAATACTCAGGACCAACCCTGGCCTCCAGAGGGATGGAGTACAGTTGAGTTGTGCCACATCAGCCACCTGTGTCCTGGCTCTGGGCACCATGAAGAAGCAGCTTGGCAACCCACTGGCAATGCCAGTGCCAGGCCCCTCCTGAATGGTCACCAATCTGGGAGCTTCCACAGGCCCCTCCCTCTCAGACCCTATAGACCAGTCAGGTTGCTCCAAGTGTAGAAGTGGCTGGTTCTTTTTATATCAAGAGAACCACATTCTATTGTCTAATCACATGGAAGCTTTCCTAGCACCCAGTAATCGTCTGTTTTGCGCTGAGTGAAAATAAACTCAAAGCCACCACAAAAATAAACAAACATGATATTCAAATCAAATATAATCTTAAAACATGATATTTAGTTCAAGCCCATGATATCTCAAATTTGACCAACTAGCCACAGTGCTCTTAAGCAAATAATCATAATTAAACATATGGAGGTAAGCAGAAATCATAGGCCCAACAAATTCTTACAGAGATTTTCTACTTCTTTTATATTTATTAACATCAGATAGCATGATTATTATTCAACCACTTATAAATCCTAGCTCTACTACGTCCAGCCAACTTTATTGATCTAATCCATGAGGATTTCATGGGATTTTTTTTCAATTACTTTATAAATCCATATATGGTATTATTCATTCCATTTTACCTGTCTAGTGATATTTTCTGGAAGCATGATAGCTCCATAAGATAAGCACTGGACTGTGAACCACAAGGTCTGCAATTCAAGCCTGCCTGCTGCCCTCAGGGGAGTAAAATGAGGCTTTCTGCTCAAGCAAATATTTAAAAAAAAAAAAAGCCTCAGAAACCCTATACAAGATTTCTTTGAGTGTGAACCGACTCCATGGCACTTAACAACAACAACAATGCTATTTTTAATAAAGGGAAATAAGTCAGTCTAGCAAGATAGTTGTTGTTACAGGCCTTCGAGTTCCGACTCCTAGGGAACCTGTATAGGGTTGCACAGGTTTTTTAATCTTTGTGGGAGCAGAAAACCTCAATAGTTTCTTTCCTTTCTTATCCCACTTTCAATTTTTAAAGAGGCGTTTCCATTTTTTAATGGTATTAGAAAAAAGAAGGGAGGTGACAGATCGATGGATGAAGACAATTTTTGAAACACTTGACCGTGTATCAGAAGTTAGGTGCATTTTTTTGGTCTCGTTTATATCAAATGTTTTCGTGGATATGAGGGACTCCTGCTGTTCCTGGGAAAGGGGCAGTACTGGAACCCAAAATTCACCTGAATATTTACGCTTAGGATTTTCCCTTTTGAATTTTAATATGTTATTTTTAGGTACTGTCATGTTGATTCTGAATTATAGTGACTCTATGCACAACAACATGAAATACTGCTCATTCCTACAGCATCCCCACAATTGTTG
>NW_006408665.1:2532841-2543045 GCF_000296735.1 Chrysochloris asiatica | reverse complement strand
TAAAACTAACTTTGTTCTTTTATTTAACACTTCCAAGAGGTCTTTCATAGCAGATTTGACCCATACAATATGTTGTTTGATTTCTGGACTGTTAATTGTGGATCCAATTAAATGAAATCCTTGACAATTTTAATATATGTATTGCCCTCTGATGTTAACTATTCCAGTGCTTCTTAAACTTTAATGTGCATATTAATCAGTTTGACATCTTGTTAGTATGGGATTCAGATTTAGTATCTGGGCTTTGACATGTATTTTAACAAATTTACAAGTGGACCTTCTATTTCCTAGATTATACTTTGAGTAAGTGGCAAATTCTATCTTATTGCCATTTTTTTTTAATGCTTGTTATGACCCAATAAATTACTTTTATGACTCCTGCAGCTTTATAGGATAGGCACTCAAACATAAGGTCAGTTTGAATCACAAAGTTGGCTGTTCAAACTCACCAGCTACTCCTCAGTAACCTGATGGGCCACTATGAGTTGAAAATGACTCAATAACACTTAACAACAACAACAACGTATCTATAAAAGTACTGCTGATGTTGTAAGTCCGTCTTCAGCCTATAACTGATCAGAATAGCTAAAATGGGGCTAGAACTTTCCCAGTGAAAGAGGCTGCCTGAAGAGTTTTCTCATTGCATAAGACCTTAGGTGGAATCTTGATCCCTATTCAAAATCTTTGAGGTGTGAAGTTTCCACTTCAAAAGACAAGCAGACCAGCCTGGAGAAGCTAGATGAACAGAAGATACTTCTTAAAAGAAAGACCAGCAGGAAAAATCAAAAACAATAATGGCAGTCTGATTGAGTACTACAGGAGCAAGGAAGTTGTTTGCCCAGGAGCCATCAAGGCATGCAATTAAGTCCCCTCAGGGCAAACCCCCTTCCAAGACTGAAATTCAAAGGGAATACACAAGCAGGCATGTAATCTTGCTGGTGACCATTGATCTACCCATAAGGCAAAGTGGGGGTAAAAATAGCAATGAAGCTGTGAGCTAAATCCAACCATGTTCAATAGACTCCTGTCAATCTGGATTGAAACCTGGTTGGCCAGCAATATAGTGAGACCTAGGGACTCCTGAGCCCAGGGACAGGGACATAGCCACAGACAACTAGAGTGGAGAGTGAAGTGTACAGCTGATATGAAGTGAGGGGAGATGCACAAGAATGTCCATACTTGCAGATAGTACCCATTGACCTAGCTTCAATGGCTGGATGATCAGAACTTGAGTAGAGGAATAAAGAAAAGGAAAAAAGTGTAATCTGC
Organism: Chrysochloris asiatica; assembly: GCF_000296735.1. NCBI lineage: Eukaryota > Metazoa > Chordata > Mammalia > Afrosoricida > Chrysochloridae > Chrysochloris > Chrysochloris asiatica. Next base: position 2,541,776 of record NW_006408665.1, on the reverse strand, counting down.
TACAATTTGATGAACTTGACCTATACTTATGGATGTAGGAGCTTAAAAGAGGGAACAAACTTTTACAGCAAGGATCATTCCCAACCTCTCTGTACACAGGGTTGACAAGCAGGGACAACTTAGACATTGGGTACCCAAAATGGGGGTGAGGGTGGGGCTACAAAATCACTAAGTGACTGGCTTACAAGCTTTCAAGAGGTAGCCTAGTTTCAGAGGGTGCAGAGGAAGGTAGAATCTCCACTGAGTGGTTTCCAACCTGTCTAGACAGGACTGGTGAAAGGAGACAGGGATAAGACTTTTGTGGTACAATAGTGAATAACTGCCATCAGGGCTGACTGTGAGGGTTGGAAATGTAAAGGTAGACATTTGTAACAAAAGGAGGGGAGTGGTTGATATTGCAGTCCAGGAGCCGAGGTCCCTGGGACCATCAAGGGAGAAGAGTGGAGTGCAGGACCCTACCCAGAGAAGCAGCAACACCAGAGATAGAGGCAGAGATGATTATGTGGAGAGATGCAATGGCTGTGGACTCTGGACTCAAGGAGGGAAAGGAGTTGTGTGCTGGCGGCCGGGGTGGCAGGCTTGCAGGGTATACCTCTTGGTTGTGTGAATGGTTATATATTCCTGAGTGCTTCCGTGTATATATATAAAAAAAAAAAACAACAGAAGGAATGGAAACAAATGCTGTTGAATGATAATTCATGGAGGGGATTGTAATCATTGCAATGAAATGAGGTACGATAGAATGAATCTAAAGCTGATGTTCTCTCATGTAAACTATCAGTCAATTCACAATAAAAACTTAATTTTTTTTTTAAAGTACTACTGAAATATTTCCTCATATAAAACTACCCTTGGGACAATTTTTAAGCTGACAGCACGTCCCCCTAGGATGTTCTTAGTTTGGTATCATGCTTGCACTGGTTTAGCAGGAAACAGGGTTCGTTTTCTCTTCACCAAGACCAGAAAATGATCATAGCAAAGGAGAGGGTATTTTCATGATATTCTTTAAACAAACAAACAAACAAACAAGCCCCCACAACTATATAATTTAATACACATGAGTAGGTATATTACAATTTGGAATCAATAAATCTAAATATTTTATATAATGAGAACTCTCATGATTATGTATGGGTTGTTGTTGTTGTTGTTGTTAAGTACTGTTGAGTCGATTCTGACCCATAGTGACCCTGTATAGGGTTTTTGAGGAGCAGCTGGTGAGCTTGACCCACCGACCTTGCAGTTCAAACGACTTTGCAGTCTGACACATTAACCCACAGCGCTACACCAGGACTCCTATGTATGGGTAGAAAGTTACAAAAGATGATTGAAGGTGACTGTGGTCATGACCTGAGTTTCAGAAAAAAGACGACATTTCCTGCAGTGTGATCTCCTTATGTTTGCTATACAGATATCTGTGATGTTAAGGTTCTTGTTTTCAAGTAACAGAAGTCGACCCCAACTATATAAAGATAAAAGTGAAGTTTTACTTAGGGGATCCAGATGAGTGAGCAGCTATGGAATCAAGGTTGAAAATGAGGAGGATCCTCTCTGGAGGACTGGGAAAGAGAAATCAAAGCTGTGATTCAGGACAGAAATAGCCTAGTCAGGCTATCCCTGCTGAGATTAATGAACTTGAACCATTTTCTTCTTTAGTTCTTGCTGCATGCTTTCAGGATCAAAGTATCAGTTATTTGGCTGAACTTGGGTTCTGCTTTCTCTCCTGACTTTTCTGAAAGATTTGGTTCTTCAAACTACAATAGGTGGGCTGATGCCTGATATACCGTCCTTCCAAGAGCATAGAAAAGTGGCCTAGGGAAATGTCCCCAAAACAAATCAAGGTGCCGTTTAGAAGAGGAGATGGATATTACACAGCCAGTAAACTACAAAGAATGAAGTGTTATGAACCAGTCAGGGTTCTTATTGCAGGCAAGGAAGGCTGGTGAATGGGATGCCCCAGTTGTTTAGGAACTGGATAAAACTTCAGAGCCACGGAGAGTGCAGCCTCCATTTTGAAAAGTACATTCAAACACAACCCTTGCAGGATTAAATAATAGGCAAAATAAATAAATAAATAAATAAATAAACAACTGTGTTTGATACCACCAACAATCTTACTATTACTCTTAACCCCTATTTTTCAATACATACAGGAAAAAAATAAAAAAAACTAAACTAAAGAACTCCAAAATAGTTGTCAGAATGCCTTCATTGTAGAAGTCATCACCCAAAAAGAATGTTGTGGCTTTTACTCTTCCCATATTAGCATGCAGAGGGGCATTTTTTTCTCACAAGCTAGGAGTTCTTTGTGGTATGAACACACTCAGTTAAGGTTGTAGTCTACTTCTGACAGATAACTATCACTGAAAACCCCATGGAATACAGTTCTATTCTGACACACATGAGGTCCCCACGAGTCAGAATCAACTTGATGAAAATTTGTTTTGGTTTTATAGCAGTTAAGGTAGAGGAGGAGGTAAGAGAAACAGTCTCAGAGATTAGGAGTGTTGACAAGAGGTGATGGCATCTTTTCACCTAGTTAGATTTTTGTTATGTAGAATACTCAGTTCTATTATCTTTGCAAATTTGACAGGGAATAAAGTAGTTAGAAAGAAACAACAGTGGCCAGCTTGAATTTCTACTGTTTGGTGAAATAAGAGTGCTTCCATTCCCTGAAGACCAAATGGGCACCATTCTAGGTATCTGGATGTTAACAATCTTGTAACCCTGCCTAAAAGAGCTGTCTGCTAATAGGGTGCACTGTCAAAGAGCAGGAGCTAAAATGACAGAGGCAGAAGAACTTGGGTGTGGTGAATCATTCATGTCAGAGTCCTGTACCTCTGCTACCCCTGCAGGGACTCCAGAAAAGCCTACCCACCATGCACTGCAGGGCAGTCAGCATCGGGACATCTGCTCCATAGGCAGGACTGGCAACCAGTGTGATCACATCAGCAACAGCTGAGCAGGAGATGTCTGTTCCTTTCCCCACCTCTCTTTGGGAATTCCAATACTCTAGAAGAGACAGAAGGACCCAAAAGATAAAGGAAGAGAATGAAGTAGCGGAAGATTAACAAGCAAAGCACATAGGATTCCCCACTTAGGACCATGCCTACCACTGATCAAACTTGGAATAAGGTGAGGGAAAGAGTATAAATTTTGACCTGAGATTTAAAGTTTAATGTGGTTTATACTTGTTCTGACTTATTAAAACCAGAGTGTTTGGAATACAACAGATTCTACCCAAGATGTTGTTAAGAAACAGAAAGTAACCCTTCATACTTCATCAAAGCATGTCTAAAAATGAGTTAGAGAAGTAAAATTAATATACTTCATGTTACTATCCCACTGAGCTCATATTCTCCAATAAACTTGTTACACAAGAGAAATAAACTTACTTTAACTCATTTAAGCAGAAAATAAATGTATCAAGAAGCTACTGTTGCACAGGGAAATGCCAAGAAGGCTGAAGGACCAAGTTGGGAAGAAAGACAGGGACAAAGTGAGGCTCTGCACCCAAAGCCAAAATTACTCCTCAGAATGTTCTGGAGAGCACCCTACTCACCACTGTATGCCAGATGCCAATGTTTTCACCATCCCACCTCCAGCCCTGGACTCTAACTCTGAAGCATCCACAACACCTGGAAAGAGAATATTTCCTGTGCTGAGCAGCCAGAAAGAAGTCTCTATTGTTCGTGATTCCAATTCAAAGTCCCAGGAATATGCACCTTATTTATTGGCTGAGCCAAATCAGTTACAGGGATTCAAGCTGGATTCAGAAAAGGCTGTGGAACGAGGGATATCATTGTTGATGTCTGATGGATCTTGGCTGAAGGCAGAGAATATCAGAAAGATGTTTATTTGTGCTTTATTGACTACGCAAAGGCTTTCGATTGTGTGGATCATGGCAAGCTATGGAAAACATTGAAAAGTATAAATATTCCATAACACTTGATTATGCTCATGAGGAATCTGTACCTGGACCAAGAGGCAGTTGTTCGAACAGAACATGGGAACACTGAATGTTTTAAAATTAAGAAAGGTGTGTGACAGGGTTGTATTCTTTCACCATACTTAATTCAACCTGTATGCTGAGCAAATAATCTGCGAAGCTGGGTTATATGTAGAAAAACATGGCATCAGAATTGGAGGAAGACTCATTAACAACCTGTGCTATGCGAATGATACAATTTTGTTTGCTGAAAGTGAAGAAGACTTAAAATATTTACTTATGAAGATCAAAGAGCACAGCCTTCGGAATGGATTGTATCTCAATGTAATGAAAACAAAAATCCCCACCACTGGACCAATAAACAACATTCTTATCAACAGAGAAAAGATTGAAGTTGTCAAGGACTTCATTCTTCTTGGATAAACTATCAACACTCAGGAAGCAGCAGTCAAGAAATCAAATGACACATTGCATTAGGTATATTGCTGCACAAGACCTTTTTAAAGTGTTGAAGAGCAAAGATGTCAGCTTGAGGATTAAGGTAGGCCTGACCCAAGCCATGGTATTTTCAATAATCTCATATACATGTGAAAGCTGGACAGTGAATAAGGAAGACAGTAGAAGAATTGATGCTTTTGAGCTATGGTGTTGGAGGAGAATATTGAAAGTGCCATGGGCTGTCCAAAGAACCAACAGATCTGTGTTGGAAGAAGTACAACCAGAGTGCTCCTTGGAGACCAGGATGTCCAATCTTCATCTCTCATACTTCGGACATATTGTTAGGAGGGACAAACTGCTGGAAGAGGCTATCATGTTTGGTAAGGTGAGGAAGGTCAGAGAAAAAGAGGAAGACTCCCAGCGAGATGGATTGGCAAAGTGGCAGCATCAATGGGCTCAAGCATGGCAACAATTGTGAGGTTGGCCCAGGATCAGGCAGTGTTTTGTTCTGTTGTGCATAGGGTCTCTATGAATCATTACCGACTCAATTCATAGTTGGTATGAATAACAACAACAATCAGTCACATGTACAAGGTCCAGTTGCAAAGGAGTCTGAAAAAGCAAGTATCTGTCCTTTTTGCTTCTAATGGGAGATTCTTCCTTCCATCAAGTCTCATAAGAGTGCTATCAGCCTATACAGTGCTTTTGGCAAACGAGAAAAATGCACGATTCTAGTTGGGAAAATTAAAAGAGGCTTTCTTTGTCCAGTGGTCACAGGACACTGTCAGGAGCACATAGGTTCAAAGAGAAAAGTGTGCCTGAAATTCAGTCCCACTTTACCCTTTGTGCATTGCACCAGCCACACACCTGTATGCAGCAGCCCTGCTCATTTCTCAAATACAGAAAAGAGATGCAGCTAACTTCGTAGATAAAAACTAGAGGAAAAAAAACCTGCTTGCGAAGAAACACAGTTAACAGACAATACGCGTGCATCATGATGAAGACCAGCAGAGAAATGCTGGTATAAGACCAAGACAAATGAACCCAAGTCAGGGAAAAACTGGATTTTGTTAACAAATTCTTCACATCATGTGTGGAATTAGGCCTCCTATTAATGACTGAGACGGTAAGTGGTAGCAACAGAGGATGACACATTTGAATCATTATGCAGAGTGCTTTGAACCCATAAATTTTAAAATCACTGCACTGTGTTTAGATTGATACCAACACCTTTCTTGGTTCATGAAATAATTTTCTCAAACTTAACAAAGTAGTGATAAGTTTATGAGGCATTTCATGTATTTTCATGCTAAAATTAATATTCATCTGTTGAGAACAGCTCCAACAATTTAGCCAATTATTTGTTACAGATAAAGGAGGGCCTTGTTTATATGGATATAATTATATTATTTTAAAAATTGTATTATAGAGGCCTGGTGTGCTGCAATCCTTGGAAACCATATACAGGGTCAATATGAATCAGAATTGACTCAAGGGCATTTAACAGCAATTGTATAATATTGTGTAACAATTGATATATATACTCTTGTCCTGAAATATACATTATCAAATTAAAAGTAAACACTAATAGATAATCCCTATTTTAATTAAAAATATTAAGAGTAGAAAGAACAAGCAGAGTGATCAGATAATCAATACAGACTAATTAATGGGGGAGACAGAGGTGTGATTTGTTGGGATAACACCATTCTGCATCAGATCAATTCTATTGAGCAGACTACTGGACTGGTTGCTTTTCCAGTTGCTGTGGCTGAAATTTATTTCTTCAGAGGAATGGTAGGCTAAAAGCCTATTGGGAGAGGTTCAAGACAGTATGGAAAGAGAGGTATTTGACAGACTATTGTCACTTCTTTCAAGTTTTGCTCTAAATTGCAGGAGATAAATGAGGCAGCAAATAGAAAGAATCAAACAAGGGCCTTCTGAGGTGGGAGGAATTATTATGTTTCTCATATGCTGTTAGGGATGGCCTTGTGGAGATCCAGTATGGGTGAGCGAGTAGTTTCCTATCCCTGTCTCCAACACTATTTCTGAGTTCTTTGTTATTTTAGTATTCTCTTGTGGATGACATTTCTAATCACTCTGGGTTCTCAGTTCCTGGATCTTCTGTGTGCTGACCGCCTCATCCTTCACCCCAACTCAACCACAATTGTAATGCCCTAAATTGAAAATACGTGCCATCCTCCTTGAATATCTTTCTTTACTTGGATTCCAAGACACTGTGTTGTTTTTAGGTGTCATTGAGTCAACTAGGACTTCACTTTTGTCTCCTTTTCCTTTTATCGCCCTAGTTTTCCTTCTCTAGTACCTTTGTTTGTTTCTTCTCATCTGTCCAACTTCAAAACACTGAAGTGCCCAGGCCTCCCTTCTCTTTTCTATCTTTAATCCATCTCTAGAATATCTAACCCAGGTTCACAACTGTAAGCTGACCACTCTTAAAAACAGATCTCCAGCCTCAATGTCTCCCTAACTTCCCCCTGAACATCTCCATTTGATTGCCAAATGAGAATCTCAAAGTCAATGTGTTCAAAGCTCAACTCTTATTTCCCCCCAAAGCCTGTTCTTCTCATCATCACCCCATCCAAATAAGTGGCATCTTCAGCTTTTCATCAGCTCAGGCCAGAAACTTTGGTGTGATCCTTGAGCTGTTCTTTCTGTCACACTCCACATCCAAACTATCAACAAATCCTATAACTCTTATCTTAAAACTATATTCACCATCCTAGTAAAAAAAAATCATTATTTTTTCCACAGATTGCTGCAATAGCATGTTGATTGGTCTCTCTGCTTCTGTCCATGCTGCTCTACCAATCATTCTCAACACAAGAGGTAGAGTTATCTTTTCAAAATATGAATTAGATCATGCTTCTCTCTTGCTCTAAGCCCTATGACCTTCCATCATTGAGTCAAAACCAAAGTCATTATAATCACACTTAGTTCTAGTTCTACAGGAAACAGACTCTGAGATTGAGATTTGTATGCAGGAGATGTATTGGGGAGTGTTCTCACGAACAATGTCTATAATGGAGTGAGGAAAGAAGAATTTGGCAGAAGAATACAATATAATTTCAACAGACCATACCGAATTTGACTGGATTGAGATAAGGGCACCCACTTTTTATAACCATCTCCCATTGGCCAGTCATTGGACATGAGAGGCAGCCTTGGGTGAAGGAATTCTCTCCTACTAAGGGCAATTTCAGATGAGGAATTCAGATATGAGCCAACTGCAACCAACAAACCATGCAGCTATGAAAATGAACACTTTTGTCTTCAGGGGAGACCTGTAATGCACAAAGACATTCACTACACTCCTCCAATGCTCTTCAATTTTGTCCTCTAATGAGGTCCTCTTTCTTGTGTCACTCCATTGCCTCCTTGCTGCTCCTTGAGCACATCAACACACTTTCACATTAAGGCCTTTCTCATTTTCTTCTCTTGCTCCCTCACTTATTCCATGTCTTACCAAAATGTTGTCTTCTTGGTGAGCTGTCTTATTCAATATACAATCCATCCCTACTCCCCAGTACTTGATTCCTTTAGCATGCTCTACTTTTTTTTTTTTTTTCATTTATACCACTTTCCATTTTACTCATTCATCATGGTTATTGTTTGTTATTTGTCTTCTCCTATGAGAATTTAAACTTCTCAGAGGCAAAGATCTTTGCCTATTTTACTTCCTGATATGTCTCAAGCTCCAAGAGGTGTTATGGTACATAGTAAGCTCTCAAAAATAATAAGTATATTTTAAAGTTGTATAACTAAATAGAAGATTTTTACTTTCCACTTGGAAATTATCTTTTCTAAGTAGAAAATTATTTTAAGATCAGAGTCTGTTGAAAGTGAATTTTTAAAAAAAATTTAAAATTCACTTAATTCATTCACACAAACCACAGGGTTGCACAAATTCAGCTCTCAGGAGATTCAGTTTTATCTTTATGATTATAATAATTATCTTATTCTGCTAAAGTAAAGAAAGGGAGAAGGAGCTTCAGATAAAGAATTAATTAATCAAGCTTTAACTTTTCTGAAGCCCCAATGACTTTGTTTCAGCCTGTTTTGTTATTTACTTAACATTACTCTCTGGAATATTATATTATACCCTGAGAGCTATAACCTTGGAGGGTCATGGTTTACACACACAAATGAGGAGTAAGTACCCTGAGAGGGTTTTTTCCTTATATTTCTTGCACATCAATGTGCTTTAAAGCCTTCATACTCAAGAATATCATTCACATTAAACAGAAAATTATTTTACTAAAATTCAGTGTCTCTCAGCTTTGTTCACAGCACACTAAGAAAAGGATATTATTGGTTTTTTGTTATTAGTTGCTGTCAACTCAGCTCAGAATCATGGCAACCCCATGTAAAACAGAAAAAAAATGTTTTCCAGTCCTGTATTATTTTCACCATCATCAGTATATTTAACCATAGGTAGAGTAGTGATTATGGATCAGGCTGCGAATCTTAAGGTCAGCAATTCGAAACTACCAGCCACTCCACAGGAGAAAGATGAGGCTTTCTGCTCCC
>NW_006408665.1:2528511-2532741 GCF_000296735.1 Chrysochloris asiatica | reverse complement strand
CGCTATGAGTCAGAACCGACTCCATGGCACATAACAACAACAACAACAACAATGAATTGGAACTGACTTGATAGCACTTAATAACAACATATTTTATTTGTACAATGTTTTATTGTGATCCATAAGATTTCTATTGGCTAATTTGGAGGAAGTTATGAATCTGGAAGTTCTGCTGAAACCTATTCACCATAGGTGATCCTGCTGGCATTAAAAATATCAGTGGCATAACTTCTAGCATCTTACTAACACAAAGCACCGAAGTATAGCAAACTGACAGACAGGTGGTAGAAAGGATGGTGATGGTGGTTGTGTGCCACCAAGTTGGCTCCTACTCATAATGACCTTGTATAGGGTTTCCAAGGTTAAAATCTTTATAAGAGCAGACAATCTCATCTTTATCCTACAGAACAACTGGTAGATTTGGACTACTGACCTTGTGGTTAGCAGCCCAACTAGTAACCCACTACATTTACATGGTGTTTTGGGGAAAACAAGAAAACTCGAAAGTCTTTCCTGGTTACCCAGCCCTGCTTGGTCACCCCTAACCACTCCTAGGGCATGTTACCCCACCAGGTAGGGGTCATATGATGTTTTAGTAAGTTAATTTTTACCAATTGGTGGATAAAACCAATTTTTTAATTATAGCAATATTTTGCCACTTTGCATTGCTTTCTCCACTAAATATTCTAACACATATAATTGTACTAACAAACGTAGTCTACTCTCTAAGTAACACATTAAAAATTCTTTGATTTTTTAAGTAAACATTTTAATATTATAGGAAAGCTCTTTGTCAATTTTATTGGATTTCCATATGATAAGGAGTGGACTGTGAACCACAGGGTGGTAGCTCCCACTCACTAGCCACACTGCTGGAGAAAGATGAGGCTTTATGCCCCCTCAAAGATTTCAGGCACTGGAAATCCTAAATAGTTGGTTCCTATGAGTCGGAACCAACTCAATGGCACTTAACAATATTGACATTCAACCAATTTTACAAACTCTCTTGTTTCTCTCTTGTATTGCAGAAGCTGGAATCCTGAAACATATTTCTCTGACACCCTAGCAATCAAGTTCTGGATGCATTTTTTTACTTTCATTTATTTATTTTTTAAACTTTATATTTACATTTGACAAATAATACACATGTTTCATCTAAATGATTGCAAGGCCCTCCATAATGTTGTTGTTGTTAGGTGCCATCAAGTCAGTACCAATTCATGGAAATCCTGTGCACAATGGAGCGAAACACTGCCTGGTCCTGGGTGAACCTCACAACTTTTGCTATGTTTGAGCTCATTGCTGCTGCCACTGTGCCAATCCATCTTGTTGGAGATCATCCTCTTTCTCTCCAACCTTCCTCTTCACCAAACATGATATCCTTCTCCAGGGACTAGTTCCTCCTGATAATATGTCCAAAGTATGAGAGAGGAAGTCTGGCCACCTGGCTTCCAGAACTCTGGCTGTACTTCTTCCAATACAAATCTATTTGTTCTTTTGGCAGTTTCTGGTACTTTCAGTATTCTCCTTCAACACCATAACTCAAATGCAACAATTCTTCTACGGTCTTCCTTATTCACTGTCCAACCTTCACATGCATATGAGGTTATTGAAAATACCATGGCTTGGTTCAGGCGCACCTTAGTCCTCAAACTGACATCTTTGCTCTTTCACACTTTAAAGAGATCTTGTGCAGCAGATTTACTCAATGCAATATGTCATTTGATTTCCTCACTGCTATTTCCATGAGTGTTTATGGCTGATCTGAAAAAAAGAAGTCTTTGACAACTTCAATATTTTCTCCATTTCAATAAAAGTTATTTACTGGTCCCATGTTGAGGATTTTTATTTTCTTTACATTGAGATGCAATCCATACCAAAGCTGTGGTCTTTGATGTTCATGAGTAAGTATTTTAAATCCTCTTGGCTTTTAGCAAGCAAAGCTGTATCATCTACATGTCGCAGGCTGTTAGTGAGTCTTCCTCCTATCCTGATGCCACATTTTTCTTCATATAAATCCAGATTCTCTAATTTTTTGCTCAGCATACAGATTGAATAAATATGGTAAAAGAATACAACTTTGGCACACACCTTTCCTAATTTTAAACCATTCAGTATTCCCTTGTTCTGTTCCAACAATAGCCTTGGGTCTATGTCCAAGTTCCTCATGAGCACAAATAAGTTTCTAGAATACTTATTCTCTGCAATGTTGTCTATAGCTTATCATGATCCACACAATCGAAAGTCTTTTCATAGTCAATAAAGCACACCTTTCTTACTTTTAAACCATTCAGTGTTTCAATATTTTGTTCGAACAACTGTCTCTTGGTCTACGAATAGGTTCTTCATGAGCACAATTAAGTGTTCTGGAATACTCATTCTCCACAATGTTTTCCATAGTTTGTCATGATCCAGAAAATCCCCTCTATGGAACAACATTTATCCCACTTCTTCTCAGTGGCTCCCATCTCCATTCTACCTATCTTCCCATCCCTTCTTATCTTTATCCTTAGGTATATGCTGCCCCCTGATGCTGAATGATTGACTGTCCCATCATTCTTAGTAAGCATACTTTACTAGTGCTGTTGTCCCTTCTAGATGCCTGTCTATTGCTTGACTGAAAGTTGGGCCATAAGAATGAGTTCTTTTCCAGATCTGAAGGTTGGTTGAGGGGCAATCGTCTCAGGTTCCTCCAGTCTCTTTCTGACCAGTAAGCCAAGTCTTTTGTTGTTGTTTTTAATAATTTTGAGTTTTGCCCCACATATTCTACTGCTCTGTCTGGGACCTTCCAAATGATTGTTAGAAACCATATAGTTTTTCTGGTCTCAAATTCATGGAGACTGATGTTCACATGTTCCATTAATCTATTGGAACAATTGATTCTAAACGTCTTCAATTCTCATCACTCTTGTGCACATTGAGAGACCAATGTCTGCACCTTAGATGGCTGCTCATAAGCTTTTCATATCTCAGATGCTACTCTCCAAAGTAGGATATTGAACACTGTTTTTGTGGACTATAATATGCTGATTGACCATGGTGTCCCCTGAGCATATGGCCCTGAGCCTCCAGGCTAAGTTACTCATTGTCTTAAGATGTTTGATAACATCTAAGAAATTTTCATCAATCTACCTGCTGTATAATCCACCACACCAGCCGCTCCACCACTCCATCACATTCATAGCTGTGTTTGCAGGAAAGGTAAATAATCATGTACCAATATCCTCTTTCAAACTCTTACATAACTGTGAGATACATACATCAGGGTCCTAGTGTGGCACTGGCAAATAAGGCACTGGACTACAAGGTCGGTTTGAACTGCAAGGTCGGTGGTTCAAACTCACCAGCCCCTCCTCAGAAACCCTATACAGGGTCACGATGAGCCAGAACTAACTCAACAGCACTTAACAATAACAACAACAACCTCTATCCCCTTTAGCCTTGTATACCTCTCTGTGTCTTCACCTGTCCTCATCATTCTTTTGAAAACCTCCCTCTTCTTCTATATTCCCATTACCTGTCTTGTATGTTTCCCTCTCTGTCATTCGAGTTAACATGTGTCTACTATCTAGTTAATGGACTATTCTCCCTTCTCTCCCACCCTTGGTAACCATCAAAGGTTTTTTTTAGTATGAGAACCTTTTCTTGAGTTTTTAAATTAGTGGTTTAACACAATATGTGTCCTTTTGTTATTGACTAATTTCACTCAGCTTAATGTTTGCCAGGTTCATTCATCCGTGTTATGAGTGGTTCAAAGATCCATTGCTATTCTCACATATCGTATCGTATTCCAGTTTGCTTGTGTACCAAAGTTTGTTTGTTCATTCCTACAATGATGAGCATTTAGGCTAGCTCCATCTTTTTGCTATGTAAATAGTATATATATTTGAACATTTGAAAGACAGGAAGGAGGCAGAAGCCATTTTTCTTTTCTAGCCAATAGCAGAATAAGGCATATCATGGACCTCCTAGATATGAGTTTCTGGAGTGGCTTCTATGTTCCCCTGACAGTTCATCCATCATAGGGTTGCAAAGAGCCATGAGACAAACAGAATTTTGTTACATGTTCCAGATTTTTGGAAACAGAAGCTCGTTAACTATGATTATATACATAAAAGTACAGGTTGTTGTTGTTAAGTGCTGTCGAGTCGGTTCCGACCCATAGTGACCCTGTACAGGGTTTCCGAGGGTGTAAATCTTTACAGGAGTAGAAAGCCTCATCTTTCTCCC
>NW_006408665.1:2518634-2528210 GCF_000296735.1 Chrysochloris asiatica | reverse complement strand
TCTGTCAGCAATCTTTTGTATTCTCTTATTTAAAAATGTTTTAGGCTGAGCTGCCAGCCACAAATGCACTGCTGTCTTTACTTCTTCACCAGACATGAATCTTCGTCCTTGAAGGGGAGCAAACAGGTGAAAAAATCGGGACTATAATGAGCATGGTTTAATACTTCAAAAGGTACTTTTGGCAGAGCATCAACAGTGTGGGGCAGAGGTGTGCAGACATGTATTGTCATTCAATATCACAACACCCTTTGATAGCAGTCCTCTGTGTTTAATCTGAAGTTTAGACTTCAGCTCTTTAGTGAGCATCTCCCTGTAAAAGCACTGTTGATTGTTGAACCATTTTCCTGATAGTGCTCCATAGTGACCCTTGAGAATCCCAGAGAACTGTAAACAACAATTTTCTAGCTAATGTTGATTTTTGAACTTTTTATTGGTCAGCAATTGAAGATGTTTCTATTCTGTAATCTGCTGTTTACTCTCAGGCTCATAGTGATTAATCCATGTCTTGCCACCAATAATTACTTTAAAAACAAAAAAACTTTCACTTTCCGTTGAGTATCAGTCCAAATTTTGTTTGCGGATGTTCAAATGCTTCTGTTTATGCTCTTCCATGAGTTGTTTCAGTACCCATCTCACACAAATTTTTCAAAACCCAAGTCTGTTGTGGATTATTCCATAGGAGACCCATGGCTGATTTGCAAATGATTTTCCACATAATCCACTGCCACTTATCTATTCAACAGAATAATTTCACATACATGCTCAATGTCATCATCAGCCACATGGATAGACATTTTAATAAGAATAGAATGCGGATAATTTTTTATTTGTACACGCAGTGTTAAAAAATGCAATATTGTAGAGTAGTGGTTACGAATCGGGCTGCGAACCTTAAGGTCAGCGGTTCGAAACTACCAGCTGCTCCGCGGGAGAAAGATGAGGCTTTCTACTCCCGTAAAGATTTACACCCTCGGAAACCCTGTGCAGGGTCGCTATGGGTCGGAACTGACTCGACGGCACTTAACAACAACAACAACAATTCCAACTCATAGTGATCCAGTAGACAGGGTAGTACTGTCCCATAGGGTTTCCAAGCCTGTAATGGTTATAGGAGCAGACTGCCACATCTGTTCCATGAGCAGTTGGGTTCAAACTACTAACTTTTTGGTAAGCATCTGAGGAGTGTTTAACCACTGTGCAACAAGACATTCTTTTCCATACAATGTTGTAGTACGCAATTTGCTGCTATCATTCTCACTTTTTTACTCATAGATGTTCAGTGTTATGATATATAAGGATTCTGATAATGAAAGGCAATAATAATGAAAAATAAAACAAATTGTTAAAGATATTTTATTTACATCTGATCTTGTTGTTAAGTCAGTGACTTTCTATATAACTTCAGTCATTGTAATCGTTGTGTAAGCATCTGATTACTTGTATTAAATCTACTGTTTGGAACCCCTAGAGTGCTTTCTGTGTTTTTGCCTGAATTTGACTTAGGAAACAGATACAGAAACAAAAATTTTGGTGTAAAACATAAAATAAATAGATAGCTTTAACTTTCATTCTATGGGAAAACATATGTTAATAAATACTCTCTGAGTTTTTTCTTTGTCTATTTAACAGGATACAATGACTGGCACTGAGTACTAGTGTGGTGCTGTAGGATCAGCACTAGACTACTAACCCCAGTGTCGACAGTTCAAACTTATTAGCTGCTCCTGGAAACCCTATAGAGGGTTGCTATGCAGTTAACAACAACAACAACAATGGCTAACATAGGGCTTCTTTTCTCATGTGTGAACAGATACACTTTCTTTCAAATGTTTGATTAAATTGCCAACAAAGGACTATAGCTTATGTCCAAATTATTTTTTGGCCAAGTGTAAATTAAATGTATTAAGTTTTAATTTTCACTTTCTGAACTACCCAAAATATACAAAGGATGAGAGAGGTGCATGTTCCTAAATGACAATCAGAGGGTCTTTCTAAAACACTAGTGAATGATTTAGAGAAACACTCAGCATGCATTCACTCATTGTTGTTAGGTACCATCGAGTCAAAACTGACTCATAGCAACCCTATGCACAATAGAATACAACACTGCCTGGTCTTGATCCAACCTCACAATCATGGCTACACTTGAGCCCATTGCTGCTGCCACTGTGCCAATCCATTTCATTGGGTGTCTTTCTCTTTTTCTCTGATCCTCGACTTTACCAAGCATGGTGTGTGGTACTATAAGAATTATGTTCCAACATTTTGGAAATCCACTACCCTTAACTAAAAACCTGTCTTGTAAGAAGTACAGGCAGGATGCTCCTTACAAGCGGGGAAGGTAAAACTTGTCTCTCATACTTTGGAGATGTTGTCAGGAAGGACTAGTCCCTGGAGAAGGACATCATAGTTGGCTAAGTGGAAAGTCATTGAAAAAGAGGTGAGATCATTGTCTTACAGAAAATACTACATCTGAATTGTCTGCTTGTATTTTCATGGTGCCATTTAACATGATTAAGTATTTTTAAATTCCAGTCTGAAAAAAAACTAAGTATTGAACAGACATCTACAGTTCTCCCAAGAAAACTTTTTACAATGATGTAACGGTTCTACATCTGCACTGTCCATTAGGGTAGCCACTAATCATATGAGTTATTCAGCTTTTGAATGTGATCAATATGACTAAGGAATGGAATTTTTATTTAGCCTAATTTTAATAAATATAAATTATAAATTGAAATTGCAATACTTATGTGTGACTAGTGTCTACCAAATTGGTCAGTGAAGTTTAGATAATCATTTATGCCATGGAAAAGTGAATATAAAGTATCTAAAACACCTTCATGGAGTCCTGGTGTGACACTGTAGTAGGATAAGCACTGGACTGCTAACCATGAAGCTGCTCTTCAAAACCCTATATAGGGACACCATGAGTCAGAACTGAGTCACTGGCACTTAACAATAACAACAGCAAAGTATGTATTGTGGTGTAGTGCATTATCTAATACCTCTTCTAGGCATATTCTGTAACTCCCACCAAACAATGTTTCTGCCCTGCTGGGTCTAAATACAAGAAGGTGGGGGAAGATTCTGATAGGATGACATCATTCAGCTGTAGATGTTAGCAGAGTTCATTGGAATTGTAAAAACTTGAAACACTAGCATGGGTTCAGAATAAGTCATCTCAGAACCAGGAGTATGGATCTCACTACCATCAAATAAGATGAGCCAGGAGTGGAGCGTCTTCTTTGAACTCTGATATCCCTGTATAGAAAGCCGTGAAGACCAGTTAATCCTGTTATTATTTCAATCTATGCAGCAACCAGTAAAACCTGTGATGATAAAATTGAAATAATCTACCAACTTCTTCAGTCTGAAATTTATCAAACATGCAATCAAGATGTATTGATATTTACTGATGATTGGAATGCAAATGCTGGTAACAAAGAAGGATGAGTAGCTGGAAAATACGGCCTTGGTGACAGACATGATGCTAGAGACCACATGATAGAATTTTGCAAGCCCAATAGCTTGTTCACTGCAAATACCTTTTAAAAACAATATAAAAGATGATTATACACATACACTTCACCAGATGGAATACACAGAAATCATATTTACTAGATCTGTGGAAAGAGATGATAGAAACGTTCCATATCCTTAGCCAAAACAAGGCCAAGGACAGCCTGTAGAACAGACCATACATTTCTCATATCCAAATTCAGTCTGAAGGTGAAGAATATTAAAACAAGTCCACAAGAGCCAAAATGTGACCTTGAACATATTCCACCTAAATTTAGAGATCATCTCAAAACATATAGGATGCATTAGACATTAATGACAAAAGACCAGAAGATATGTGGGATGTCATCAAGAGCATCATACAGGAAGAAGGAAAAGGTTATTAAGAAGACAAGGAAGAAAGAAAAGACCTAAATCGTTATCAGAACCTGGCATGCCAACATAGAGATGCTAAAGCAAATGGAAGAAATGAGGAGGTAAAAGAGCTGAACAGAAAATTTCTAAGGGAAACTTGAGAAGACAAAGTCAAATATTATAATGGAATGTGCAAAGATCCGGAATTAGAAAACCAAAATGGAAGAACATGCTCAGCATTTCTCAAACTGAAAGAAGTGATGAAAAAATTCAAGCCTTGATGTGCAATGCTGAAGGATTTGGGGACAAAACATTAAATGATGCAGAAAGTATCAAAAGAAGATGAAAGAAATACACAGAGTTACTTTGTCAATAATTAAAAAAAAAAATTGCTGTTCATCTATTTCAAGAAATAGCACATGGTCAAGAGTAAATGTTATAGAAGGAAGAAGTCCAAGATGCATTGAAGGCATTGGCAAAGAACAAGGCTGTAGGAATTGATGAAATACAAACTGAAATATTTCAACAAACTGATACAGCACAGGAGGTACTCACTTATCTATGCTAAGAAATTTGGATGACAGCTCCCTGGCCAATTGATTGGAAAAGATTTATATTTGTACTCATTCCAAAGAGAGGTGACCCAACAAAATGCAGAAACTATTGGACAATATCATTAATATCACATGTATGTAAAATTTTTGCTAATGATAATTCAAAAACAACTTCAAGCGTACATTGACAGTGAACTGCCAGAAGTTCAAGCCGGATTCAGAAGAGGATATGGAACAAGAGATATCATTGCTCATGTCCGATGGATCTTGGCTAAAAGCATAGAATATCAGAAAGATGTTTACCTGTGCTTTACTGACTATGCATAGGCTTTCTGTTGTGTGGACCATGACAAGCTATGGACCGCACTGTGAAGAATGGTACTCCCAAACACTTAATTTTACTCAGGAGGAACCTGTACATAGGCCAAGGGGCAGTCGTTTGAACAGAACAACAGGACACTGAATAGTTTCAAATCAGAAAAGATGTGCACCTGGGTTGTATTCTTTCACCATACTTACTCGATCTGTATGCTGAGCAAATAATTCAAGAAGCTCAATTACATGAAGAAAAGTGTTGCATCAGGATTGGAGGCTGACATATTCACAACCTGAAATATGCAGATGATACAACCCTGCCTCTGAAAGTGAAGAGGATTTAAAATATTTACTGATAGGGATCAAAGACCACAGACTTTTGTATGGGTTGCACCTCAGTATAAAGAAAACAAAAATCCTCACAATCAGACCAATAAATAACATCATGATAAATGGAGAAAAAACTGAAGTTGCCAAAGATTTCCTTTTGCTTGGATCCATCATAAACATTCATGGAAGCAGCAGTCAAGAAATCAAACAATGTGCCTGCATTAGGCAAGTCTACTGCACAAGATCTCTTCAGAGTGTTAAAGAGCAAAGATGTCAGTTTTAGGACCAATGTATGCCTTACCCAAGCCATGGAATTTTCAGTAGCCTCATTTGCATATGAATGTCAGACAATGAATAAGGAAGACTGTTGAAGAATTGATGTATTTGAGTTGGTGTTGGGAAGAATATTAAAGGTACCATGGACTGCCAGAAGAACAAACAAATCTGTGTTTGAAAAAAATGCAACCAGAATGCTTCTTAGGAGTCAAGATGACCAGAATTAGTCTCTAATACATTGAACATATTATCAGGAAGGATCAGTCCTTGAGTATGATGTATTATCAAATACATCATACTTGGTAAAGTGGAGAGACAATGAAAAAGAGGGAGATCCCCCAGCGAGTGGCAGCAACAAGGGGCTCAAGTGTAGCAGCAATTGTGAGAATGGCACAGGTTTGGGAGGGTGTTTCATTCTGTTGTGCATAAGGTCGCTATGAGCTGGAACCAACTCAACATCACTTAACAACAACAATAGCATATGTTTGACCCTACCATGTGGTTACAAAGTCCATTCATTAGCATCAACAGTTGTATAGACCATTTGTTTAGCTCAGAAATCTTCATAATAAACATTAGTTGCTACAGTGATCTGATTATATCTATGATTCACATGAAAAAATATCTCAGAAATCGTAAAGGTATTGCAAAAACTATATTTTAAAACACATTCATAAGGCTTATGATTTGGATTCCACATTTTCTGAGCTACTAGCCTGACATTTTCATTCTTCTATCAAATTGTTTACAGTATGTAGTTAGCATTTCTTAGACCATGCTAGGACAATTAAATTTGGTACTAGAGCTTTTATTCCAACTTAGAAAAAATATTTCTTTTTTCAAGAATTTAGGAAGATTGAAGATAGAGCTACAGAAAGCCTGTGATTTAGTGAAAGCAACGTGGAGGAAAGTAAAACCAGGTACAGAAAAAAAAAAGAAAAAAGTTCCAAATGGTTTGCCCTGGATCTAACTATACCTGAGGTGGTTGTTGTTGTTAAGTGCCGTCGAGTCGGTTCCGACCCATAGCGACCCTGTACAGGGTTTCCGAGGGTGTAAATCATTACGGGAGTAGAAAGCCTGATCTTTCTCCCACGGAGCAGCTGGTAGTTTCGAACTGCTGACCTTAAGGTTCGCAGCCTGATTCGTAACCACTACGCTACCAGAGCTCCTTATACCTGAGGTAGAGAAGGTGTTTATTTAGAAGGATCATGCCTATACTTTTCAGTTTTATGAGCCAATATATTCGTTTTTTTCCTTAGCCAATTTATATGTTTCTGTTTTGTTTTTCTACCTAAAAGCTATCAAAACATGTAACACCTGAAAGAGATAGAATTGTAATACATCTTCTATCTAGTGTCCAAATCTGTTAAATGTAGGTGACAATGTCTTTGTGGTGTGTCATGAGAACTAAATGTGTCCTGCATATTGGAGACACTCTGGCTATGTTAGTTCCCCCAAAAGCTGTGATACACATCCTTGAGCTCTCAAACACTGTTTATCTTTTCTATCACTCCTTAATAAGTTATCTGTTTATACCCACAGTAATATGAGGTCATCTGGACCAACCCTAAAAATGGAGAGATGAGGCAAGGGTAGTTCAGTAGTAGAATTCTCACCCTCCATGAGGTAGACAGGGTGCGATTCCTGCCTAATGCGCTTCAAACATAGTGGCAATCCATCTGTCTGTGAAGGCTTGTGCCTTTCTAGTGACGCTTAACACGTTTCCATAGAGATTCCAGATTGACATAGACTAGGAAGAAAGTTCATTTGATCTACTTCTGGAAACCACCATCACCCATTATTGAGTTGATATAGTGTTTCTGAGGCTATACATCTTTACAAGAGCAGAACTGCTGGATTGAACCACTGACTTGCAATTAACAGTCCAGTGCTTATCCTACAGGACCACCAGGACTACTATACTACATAAACTTCTGAAAACTAGCCAATGAGAGGTCCATAGCACAATGGTTCATTGTACATGGGTCATCATGACTCAGGAGTCAACTTGACTGGCAGCTAATACAACTGAAAGGAGAATGTTCCCCACCTAGTTTAGGAGACCATCATATTTTTCTTTGAGTCATGCAAACCCAGAAGGGTGGTTTTGAAATCATGTTGCTTTTCACACAACTCAGTGCTTTTGGTTTCTGTCATCAATGTAATGGGGATTTAATGTGGTGCACGCTGCGGCCATGGAGTGCAGTTCCTTTGCCTTTCAGATTTAACCATGTGTGAGATCACCTCTATTAGCACTGAAGATTTACAAGCCTTTTATGATCATACTGGATTTAAGTTAAGTAGCTTGATAATCAGACAGAATATAATTAGCTAATCATTTATAGGATTACCTGAGCTAAAAATCAAATCAGTAAAATACAGTAAGCATGTTTATATTACTGTCTAAATCCCTGCATTAATAAAGGTGATCAGATTATACAATACAAATACATTTTCAAGAAAATATCCTTGGCATAGAGGATTAGAAATATGTTTGAGCTAAACTTAGAATTCAGGAAAAGCAATCCTACAGCTTACTTTTCATTATTTTTTTTCCCCTACAACTAAGCTTTTAAGCTGAATAAATTAAAGTCTCCAAGATGTTTAAACAGTTCAGTCTATATTAGTATGCTAGGGCTTATTATAAAATATAGCTGTAAAATCATTGCCAAGTTTCTTAGTCACAACTAGAAATCTATAGCAAAGGCCTGAATGCCCTCCTTGCCTATTAATATTTTTCCTTATCTATAATTATTGGTAAACCTTTTGAGA
Organism: Chrysochloris asiatica; assembly: GCF_000296735.1. Taxonomy (NCBI): domain Eukaryota; kingdom Metazoa; phylum Chordata; class Mammalia; order Afrosoricida; family Chrysochloridae; genus Chrysochloris; species Chrysochloris asiatica. The sequence goes on along the minus strand of NW_006408665.1, from coordinate 2,520,087 downwards.
ATCCCTCTTCCATCTCCCAAATATTCTTGCCTCTGCAACACTGAATCACATTCACAAAACTATTTTACCAGTCTGTCATTCAAAGTGCCATTTTCTATTGTCTAATGTTAGTGTTAGTAAGAGCAGTTTAGTGGATTCTACTCATAACGAACCTGTATAGGGTTTCTGAGAAGCTGCTGGTGGATTTGAAATGCTGATCTTGTAGGATGCAGTCTACTGCTTATCTGACAGCACTACCTCAGGAGTCATTATCTAGCTAAAAATCATTTCATTCTTTTTAAATGTTATCATGGTATATTCATTAAAATAATTAAAAAAAAAGAAATGTAATGCATACATGTCTATATCCTATGTATTAATAAGCTGAAATGGACTTGTATTGGTCATTTTGAATCTGAAAACCCCATGGCTTACTATGACAGGAATGAAAACTTGAAGAGGAATGGCATCACAGTCATCATAAAAAAGAATGTATCAAGATCTATTATGAAGTACAATGCTGTCTGTAATAGGATAATATCTATACACTTACCGGGAATACTACCAGTTCATGACACTAGTATTCAAATTTACACACCAACCAGTAAAGCCAGTGATGATGAAATGGAAGAGTTCTACCAACTTCTTCTGCCGGAAATTGATCAGACATGCAATCAAGAAGTGCTGATAATTACTGGTGATTGGAATGCAAAGGTTGGAAACAAAGAAGAAGGATCAGGAGTTGGAAAATATGGCCTTGGTAATAGAAATGATGCTGAGGTTGCATGATAGAATTTTGAAAGTTCAATTACTTCATCATTGCAAATGATTTTTTTTTAAACAACATAAAAGACAAATCTACACATGGACCTCACCAGATAGGATACAAAGAAATCAAATTGACTACATCTACATCTGCGGAAAGAGACAGTAGAAAACCTCCATATCATCCGTCAAACAAGGCAAGGGGCAAACTGAAACAGACCTGCATTTGTTCATATGCAAGTTCAGGCTGAAGCTGAAAAAAAAAAAAAAAATGTACAAGAGCCAAAATATGACCTTGAACACATCTCACCTGAATTTAGAGATCGTCTGAAGAACAGATTTGATGCATTAGACACTAAAGACCGAAGACCAGAGAGTTGTGGGATGACATCAAAAACGTCATACAGGAAGAAAGCAAAAGGTCATTATGAAGACAAGAAAGAACAAGAAGATCAAAATATGTCCGAAAAGACTCTAAAACTAGCTCTGCAGCATAGAGATGCTAAAGCAAATGGAAGAAATAAGAAGATAAAGAGCTGAATAGAACATTTCAAAGGGCAGCTTGAAAAGATAAAATCAAATATTATAACTAAATTTGCAAAGACCTCGATTGGTGTTAGAAAATCAAGAGGGAAGATGATGCTCAGCATTTCTCAAGCCGAAGGAACTGAAAAAATAAATAAATTAAAGCCTCACATTGCAGCATTGA
>NW_006408665.1:2517577-2518534 GCF_000296735.1 Chrysochloris asiatica | reverse complement strand
AAATAAGTAAATAAATAAATAAATAAATAAATAAATAAATAAATAAATAAATAAATAAATAAATAAATCTGAAAGGAATACATAGAATCATTGTACCAAAAAGGAATAATTGATATTCAGCTATTTCAGGAGGCAGCTTCTGATCAAGAGCCAATGATACTGAAGGAAGAAGTGTAAGGTGTACTAAAGGCATTGGCAAAGAATAAGGCTCTGGGAATGGATGCAATACAAATAGAAATCTTTCAACAAAGTGATACAGCACCGGAGGCACTCACTCATCTATGTCAAGAAATTTGGAAGGTAACTACCTGGCCAAATGATTGTAAGGGATCCATATTTGTGACCATTCTAAAGAGAGGTGACCCAACAGGATGTGTAAATCACTGGACAATATCATTAATATGGCATGCAAGTAAATTTTTCCTAAAGATACTTAAAAAATGGCTTCAACAGGACATTGACAGTGAACTGCCAGAAGTTCAAGGCAGATTCACATGAGATTGTAGAATGATGGATATCATTGTTACATCATATGGATCTTGGTTTAAAGTAGACAATACCAGAAAGATGTTAACTGTGCTTTATTGACTACCCAAAGGCTTTTGATTGTGTGCAACATGACAAGCTATTGACTACATTGCAGAATATGAGTATTCCTGAACCCTTAGTTATGCTCATAAAGAACCTGTACATAGACCAAGAGGCAATCACATAAACAGAACAAGGGGACACTGACTTGTTTAATATTAGGAAGGGTGTGCGACAGGACTGTGTTCTTTCAACATACTTATTCAGTCTGTATTCTGAGAAAATCTCAGTATACAGACTGAATAAATCTTTTTAAAGTGTTGAAGAGTAGAGATGTCAGCTTGAGGACTAGGGTGCGCCTGACCCAGGCCATTGTGTTTTCAATAGCCTCATATGGATGCGAAAGCTGGACAGTGAATAAGGAGGATC
>NW_006408665.1:2508271-2517332 GCF_000296735.1 Chrysochloris asiatica | reverse complement strand
GTAGTGAGGTTGGCCCAGGATCGGACATTGTTTCATTCTGCTGTGCATGGGGTCGCTATGAGTCGGTTCCGACTTGATGGCACCTGACAACAACTGAGAAAATAATTCGAGATGCTAGATTATTATCAACAAGCATGTGGAATCAAGGCTGGAAGATGAGGAAGATCCCCAACAAGATGGACTGGCACAGTGGCAGCAGCAATTGGCTCAAGGATAGGGATGATTGTGAGATTGGCACAGGATCAGGCAGTGTTTCGTTCTGTTGTACATAAGGTTGCTGTAAGTGGTACTGACCCAGTGGCACCTAAAAAAACAAGTTCATTAAAATTGATTAAAAATGAAGAAAAGCAATATAATATGTCTTTAAAGACAGGCAACACTTCTTGTTATTGTTGTTAGGTGCCATTGAGTCAGAACCAACTCATATAGACCCTAGGCACAACAGAATGAAACACTGCCTGATCTTGGGTCAAGCTCATACTCATTGCTACGCCTGAGCCCATTGCTGCTGCCTCTGTGCCAATCCATGTTATTGGGGGTCTTTCTCTTTTTCTCTGACCCTCCATGTTAACAAACATGACATCCTTCTCTAGGAACTGGTTCCCCCTGAAAATATGTCTGAAGTATTAGAAAAAAAGTCTGCCATTTTGGCTTCCAAGGAGCACTCTGGTTGTACTTATTCCAACACAGATCTGTTTGTTCCTTTGACAGTCCATGGTACTTTGAATATTCTCCTTTAACACCATAACTTAAATGCGACAATTCTTCTATGGTCTTCCTTATTCACCATACAACTTTCGCGTGCGTCTGAGGTTATTGAAAATACCATGGCTTGGGTCAGGCCAATCATAGTCTTCAGACTGACATCTTTGCTCTTCAACATCTTAACGAGGTCTTGTGCAGCAAAATTGCCTAATGCAATAGGTTCTTTGACATTTTTACTCCTGCTTCCATGAGTGTTGATAGTTGATCCAAGCAAAATGAAGTCTTTGAAAATTTCAGTCTTTCTTCATCTATATAGATGTTGTTTATTGGTCCAGTGGAGAGAATTTTTGTTTTCTCTATATTGACATGCAATCCATATGAAGGCTGTGGTCTTTGATCTTCATTAGTAAGTATTTTTTTAAGCTTTTATTGTAAATTGAGTAATAGTTTACATGGGAGAACATCGGTTTTGCACTCATCATCTCTTTTTTCAATGCAATGATTATAATTCCCTCCAGGCATCATCATTCAACAGTATTTGCTTCTATTCCCTCTGCTTTTTGTTTTGTTTTATTTTTGATGTACAGGAAAACACTCAGGGATATATAACTATTTAAACAGCCCAAGGGCACATTCTTCAAGCCTGACTCCTTGCCACCAGCACACAACCTTTCTCTTTCCATGAGTCTAGAGCCCTCTGCTGCTCTATCTCTCCATGCCATCACCTCTGCCTCTATTTCTGGTGACCCTGCATCTCTGGATAGAATCCAAAATTCTGCTCAGTTTCTTTACCTTGATGGTTCTAGGGTCCTCTGTTCCTGGAATGCATCAATAAGTATTTTAAGTCCTCTTCGCTTTCAGCAAGCAAAGTTGTATCATCTGCATATTACAGGTTGTTAATGAATCATCGTCCACTTCTGATGCCAAGTTTTTGTTTTCATATAGCCCAATTTTGCAAATTATTTGCATAGCATACAGATTGAATAAGTATGCTGAAAGAATATAACCCTAGTGCACGCCTTTCCTAATTTTAAACCATTCAGTGTTCCCTTGTTCTGTTTGACTAACTAACTACCCCTTGGTCTGTGTACAGATTCCTCATGAGCACAATTAAGTGTTCTGAAATACTCGTATTTTGTAATATTGTCCATAGCTTGTCAAGATCCATACAATAGAAAGCCTTTGCATAATCAATAAAAGTAAACATCTTTCTCATATTCTCTGCTTTCAGCCAAGATCCATCTGACATCAGCAATGATATCCCTCATTCCACGGCCTCTTCAGAATCCAGCTTGAACGTCTGTCAATGTATGTTTGCAGCCATTTCTACATTACCTTTAGTAAAATTTACTTGCATGGGATAGCAAAGAGTTTGTCTGATGATTTCCGCATTCTATTGGGTTACCTCACTTTGGAATGGGCACAAACATGGATCTCTTCCAATCAGTCTTCCAAATTTCTTGGCATAGATGAGTGAATGCCTCCTGTGCCACCTCTTGAAACATTTCAATTTTTGAAACATTTCTTGAAATGTTTCAATTTTTGTTCCATCAATTCCTGGTGCCTTGTTCTTTGCCTAATCCTTCAATGCACCTTGGACTTCCTCCTTCAGTACCATTGGCTCTTGATCATATGCTCCCTCTTGAAGCTGTTGAACATGAACCATTTCCTTTTGGTACAGTGACTCTGTGTTTTCCTTCCATCTTCTCTTGATGTTTTCTGCATCATTCAGTAATTTTCCCAGAGAATCTTTCAATAACGAAAGTCAAGGCTTGAACTTTTTCTTCAGTTCCTCCAACTTGAGAAATGCTGAGCGTGTTCTTCCTTTTTGGTTTTCTGATTCCAGATCTTTGCACATTTTCTTGTAGTATTTGGCTTTATCTACTCAAGCTGATCTTTGAAATTTTCTGTTTAGCTCTTGGACCTCCTCATTTCTTCCATTTGCTGTAGCATGTCTACACTGGAGAGCAAGTTTCAGTGTCTCTTCTGACATACATTTTGACCTTTTCCTTCTTTCTTGTCTTCTCAATGACTTTTTGCTTTCTACATATATGATGTTCTTGATGTCATCCAACAACTCTTCTGGTCTTCGGTCTTTAGTGTTTAATATATCAAATCTGTTTTTCAAATGATCTCTAAATTTAGGTGGGATATAGTCAAGGTCATAGTTTGGCTCTCATGGACTTGTTTTCATTTTCTTCAGCTTCAGTTTGAATTTGCACATGAGTAATTCATGGTCTGTTCCACAGTCTGCCCCTGGCCTTGTTTTCATTGATGATATGGAGCTTTCCCATCTTCTCTTTCTGCAGATGTAGTCAATTTGATTTCTATGTATTCCATCTGGTGAGGTCCATGTGTATAGTTGTCTGTTATGCTGTCTAAAGAAGGTATTTGAAATGAGCAAATCATTGGTTTTGCAGAATTCTATCATGTGTTTTCCAGCATCATTTCTATCACCAAGGCCATATTTTCCAACTACTGATCCTTCCTCTTTACTCCCAACCTTTGCATTCCAATCACCAGTAATGATCAATACATCTTGATTGCATGTTTGATTGATTTCATATTGAAGAACTTGATAGAACTCTTCTATTTCATCATCCCTGGCTTTAGTGGTTGCTGCATAAATTTGAATAATAGTGGTATAAACTGGGTTTCCCTGTAGACTCATGGATATTGTCCAATCACAGACAGCATTGTACCTCATGACAGATCTGAATATGTTCTTTTTGATGATGAATGCAACACCATTCCTCTTCAATTTGTCATTCCCAGCATAGTAAACCATGTGGTTTTCAGATCCAAAATGGCCAATACCAGTCCATTTCAATGCATGAATGCCTAAGATATCGATGTTTATGTGTTCCATTTCATTTTTGACAACTTCCAATTTTCCCAGATTCATACTTCGTACATTCCATGTTCCAATTTCCAATGGACGTTTGCAGCTCTATCTCTTCATTTTAAGTTGTGCCCCATCAGCAAATGAACGTCCCACAGGCTTTTCTCCCATAAGCTTTACTCCATTCGTGTCATCATGGTCAACTCTACTTTGAGGAGGCAGCTCTTCCCCAGTCGCATTTTGAGTGATTTCCAACTTGAGGGACTTATTTACTGGAACTATATCTGACAATGTTTCTCTGCTATTTTTAAGGTTTTCAGTGACTAAATATTTGGAAGTAGTTCGTCACTCTTTCTTCTTAGTCTGTCTTTGTCTGGAAGCTCATCTGAAACCCCTTCACCATGGGTGACCCTGCTGGTATTTAAAATACTGGTGGCATAGCTTTCAGAATCACAGCAACTCAGAAGCCAAGAAATTTGGAAGTTATCTACCTGGCCAACTGATTGTAAGAGACCCATATTTGTGCCCATTCCAAGGAGAGGTGACCCAACAGAATGTGGAAGTCATCATTAATATCAAATGAAAGTAAAAATTTGTTGAAGATAATTCAAAAACAGTTGCAACAATGCAATGACAGGGAACTGCCAAAGGTTCAAGCTGGATTCAGAGATAGAATGAGGGATATCATTGCTGATGACAGATGGATCTTGGTTGAAAGTAGATGTACCAGAAAGACGTTTACCTGTACTTTATTAACTATGCAAATGCTTTTGTCTGTGTGGATCACAAACAAGTTATGGACCACATTGTGGAAAATGAGTATTTCAGAACACTTAATTATACTCATAAGGAACCTATGCATAGACCAAGAAGCAGTTCATCAAACAGTACAAGGTGTGCTCAGGTCATATTATTTCAACATACTTATTCAATCTTTATGCTGAGCACATAATCAGAGAAGCTGGATTATATGAAGAAAAACGTGGTATTATCAGTTTGCAATAGGCAGATGATACAAACGTGCTTGTCAAAATTTGCTTTGTCAAAACAGGAATGCTGAATACCATTGAAAGGAATGATTAAATATCAAATTGATGAATCTTTAGCTGATTCTCATTATCATTCTTATAATTTTTTTAAATGAGCATTAAAGTCCAGGGATTTGCATTTCACCATTGTTTTAAAGATGTACGCACTTTTAGTATTTGATAGAAGATGTCAGTGTAATAGTAGAAACAGATCTTTATTTTAAAATAAATTTAAAAGGAAAGGTCTTTTCTGTTTAGTCCTTGTGCTGCAAATATATAGATGTTGTTGTTGTTGTTAAGTGCCATCGAGTTGGTTCTGACTCATAGCAACCCTGTATAAGTTTTCAGAGGAGCAGCTGGTAAACTTGAACTTCTGACCTTGCGGTTCAAACCAACCTTTTGCTGTCCAGCGCATTAACTCACAGCACCACACAGAACTCCACAACTATAGAGACAGATAAGTAAAATTCAGCAAATATTTGCATATCCATTACCAAGAAATTCAAATCAAAACTATATTCTGTAGATTGTTAACAAAAAGCTGAATTTCTATCTATATCTGTTTGCTAAGGACAGAACTTTCTTATAATATTTGAAGGTTTATTTTTTTATATTCCCAAAGAATGTTGACTTGCAGATTTACAATTAGAATTTATGTTACATTTTACTAAGCTGAATTGGCTAAGATTGACAGAGATTTTTTATAGCATTTGAAGGTTTGTTTTTTATATTCCCAAGGAATGTTAACTTACAGCTTTACAAGTAGACTTTATGCTATAGTTTACTCTATTTGTTGGAATGTTAGATGTAAAGTTTAAAAACTATATATGCTTGCTTTAAATTATAAACTAGATTTGTCATAGCAGTTTGGTTTTACTCACCAATTCGATGAGAATTAACCCATTTGGGAACCAACAGATACAACCCAAATTATTTCAACCTGTATAGAAGAATGGGGGAAATGTTCTTAATATACGCATTTCTTAACATCTAGAAACTAGAATCTCTATCTCTGTCTCTCCCTCTCGCAATCCTAAACACACACACACTGTCAGATGTGCCAATAAGGATGCAAACTTAAAAATTAGAAAACAATCAACTTATTAACTTTTGGAAAAGCATGTCATATGAAGGAGAACTGTAGCATAATAGGAGGCTTAGCTGGAGATAATATTTATAGAGATACATAGATAGATATGAGATATGATTAGAACCCACCAGCTACTCCTTGGAAACCCTGAAAGGGTTGCTATGCATCAGAACGGATTCTAAGGCACTTAAATCTTTATAATTTAAGTATTTCCCTCTAGAAACACAGCTAAGATTTTTCTCCTATTCTTTGAGTTTTAGCTATTTTCTTGTTACGTTGTTGTTGTTGTTAAGTACTGTGGAGTCAGTTCCGACTCATAGTGACCCTGCACAGGGTTTCCGAGGCTGTTAATTTTTATGGGAGCAGAAAGCCTCATTTTTCTCCCGCGGAACGGCTGGTAGTTTCGTACTGCCTACCTTGAGGTTACCAGCCCAATTCCTAACCACTACACAGCCAGAGCTCCTTGTTATAGGTCCTGTGTATTATGTGCTGATTTTACCTAGGTGTGTTCTTTTATTTTACTATTATAATGGTCCTGGTGTGGTGCTGTGGGCTAATGTGTTGGACTGCAAGATTGGTTTGAACGCAAGGTCAGTGGTTCAAGCTCACCAGTCGCTCCTTGGAAACCCTATACATGGCAGTTATTAGTCAGAATTGACTCAACAGCACTTAACAGCACCAACAACATTATGATGGTTGGAGTCCTGGTGTGGTGCTGTAAGATAAACACAGGACTGCTAACTGCAAATACATCAGTTGCCTCTCAGAAACCCTATACATGATTGCTATGAGTTGGAACCGACTCCACCACACTTAACAACACCATTATGATGGGATCATTTTTTTTATTAGAAATTCTATCTATCCATTGCTAGTATATAGGAAAGCTCAATATTTTTCTAGTGACTTTGAAGTCTTTTTTATTATTATTATTTCCTTTTGGAGATTTAATTATTTTTCTTACTGAACTCTTTTTTCCTAATACCTTTTAAACTATTTTCAGTCTTCTAGGTAGACAATCATATTGTTGTTGTTGTTAAGTGCCGTTGAGTCGGTTCTGACCCATAGCGACCCTGTACAGGGTTTCCGAGGGTGTAAATCTTTACGGCAGTAGAAAGCCTCATCTTTCTCCCGTGGAGCGGCTGGTAGTTTCGAACCACTGATCTTAAGGTTCGCAGCCCGATTCGTAACCACTACGCTACCAGAGCTCCTAGACAATCATATACACATGTTGAAATAATTACAACTATATATTATAATTTTATTTCCAATACATACAACCCATTTCTTTTACTTGCTTTCCTGCGTTGTATGTTGTTGTTAAATGCCTTCTAGTTGGTTCCAATTCATAACGATCCTGTGAAGACTTTCTGAGGAGCAACTGCCTTGGTTAGAATTTGTTAAATATAACTTTAATAGTGGTGTTTTTATTATTATTATTATCTTGCTCTAACTGGAATAGGAATACTCCAGTTTCCCCAGGCAAGAATATTATTTTCTACTGATAACAGAGAACAAGTTGATCATTTATTTCTTCTACATTTCTTTTAACTTTCAAAATCACTGATACTTTTCATCCTTTTAAAATCACTTTGTATTTTGGATTAAACCTTACTTCATCGTGGTATATTTACTGGAGGATTTTTTGAAATTTTATTTTAAATATGCTTGTATTCATTTATAAATGAATATGAGCTGAAGAGCTGTTATGTGCTATCATTGTCAGGTTTATTCTCAGAATAATGTTAGTCTTATTTATTGAATTAGAATACTTCATGTCTTTGCTCCACAAGTTTTAAATCATAGGAATTAGCTATTCCTTGACAAGTTAAGAATGTTTGCCAAGAAAATAATCTGCATCCTATGGCTTTCTCAAATTCTTCAGTCATTATTCTTATATTATGTTTTATTTTTCTTTATTAGACAAGCACACTTATGAGCACACTTTCATTATAAATAGCTAAAACCATACTGGTTAAATGCTTGACTGATAACTGAAAGGTTGACAATATGAACCCAACCATTGGCTCTGTGGGAGAAATGTCAGGTGATGTGCTCCCATAAAGCTTATGGGATAGCGCTTCACTGTCACAGGGTGGGCTATGCGTTGAAAACAACTATCCAACAACAACATATCACTACCCAACAAGTGTAGAGATTAAAAACATGATACTCTACCTCTTCTTCATACACCATCCCCACCCAGGCCAGAGTTAGCCAGAATTAACAGTGTGATACTTTCTTTTCAGTGTTTTTCCTATGTCCTAGTGTGGTTCGGTGGACTCCTGGTGCTATAGGTTTAGCACAGGACTGTGAACCACAAGGTCGGTCATTCAAAGCCACCCTCTGCTCCTTGGAAACCCTATACAGCATCGCTGAGTCAGATCAGACTCAATGTCATTTAACAACAACAAGAAGTGTGGCGCTGTAGGATTAGCAGTGCTAACTACAAGGTTGGCAGTTCTAACCCACCAGTTGCTTCTTGGAAACCCTATACAGGGTAACTATGAATTGGAACAAACCCTATGGCACTTAACACCACCAACAGCTTCTATATTTATATGTAAATGCAAAGTGTATATATTTATGTATATATATAATAACAAATGGAGAAATTATTCAGAAACTTACTTACTAACTTACTTATGGTTCTAAATTCCCAGGTCTAGCAATTCATTCCTTCAAGGTGTTTGGCTATGGCTAAGAAATTTTCATAACTTTGTCCTCTGTTTGCTCTACTCTATACATGAACAGATTTTCAGCACATACAAAAACATATGTAGAATTATTGCCTACCAAACCTATATAGGGTTGTGGGTATAGTCCTAGTTGCCTACCCCTGCTTTAATAATGAATACTTTATTGTTTCCCATTTTTCACTGCCATAAACAATAAACTGATAGGTCTCATACAAAGGTCTTGGTGTCCACATGCATGCATTATAAGCTCAACAAATGTGGGTAGTTTTTATCTTAACAGACACTGAAAAATGACCCTCCAAGAAAAGATTTATTGTTTTGCCTTCCTAAAATGAAAGTGCATTACATTAATTACCATTTCTGATTACCAATGAGGTAGTTCATTTTGTAGAGTTTATTGAACATTTGTATTTGTATTTCTATAAATTGCTTATCCACATCATTGATCATTTTTCTATTAATGTGTTTGTCTTTTTACCATTGGTTCATCTTGATATTAATCCTTTTAGTGTTGTTTATGGTAACTTTTCTCCACAAGTTTCTTTTAAAACTTCCTGTTTTTAATATGTGATTATTTTTCTTCATGCCTCCTTGTTTTATATCTTGCTTTCACAGGCTTTTATACCCCAAGCTTATCCAGTAATGTTGTATTTAGTTCTTTGTCTCTAGTATAAGTTATATCTCTAACTGTATATAT
>NW_006408665.1:2485094-2508171 GCF_000296735.1 Chrysochloris asiatica | reverse complement strand
TTTAAAAAGAATAGCCAATCTCCACAGCACAATTGGTGATGTGGTTATCACCTTCCTATTTATTTGTTTACCATTTTAATCGTTATTGTTGCTAAGTGACCTTAAGTTGGTGCCAACTCATAGTAACCCTGTATAGGGTTTCCAAGGAGTGACTGGTGGGTTTGAACTGCCAATCTTGTGGTTCACAGTCCAGTGCTGATCTAACATTTACGGTAAGCATTGGACTGCTAACCACAAGGTCAATGTTCAAACCCCCCATCTACCCCTTGGAAACTCTACACAAGGTTTCTATAAGTTGGAACTGACTCAATGGCATTTAAAACCAAAAGCTACAACATTGACATTGCTGTTGTTGTTAAGTGTTGTTGAGTCGATTCTGACCCCTAGTGACCCTGTATAGGGTTTCCAAGGAGCAGTTAGTGAGTTTGAACCACCAACCTTGCAATTCAAATGACTTGCAATCTGACACATTAGCCCAAAGCGCCACACCAGGATAGCTCTTAGTGTATTCCAGGCACTTCTCTTTATGTATATTAATTTAGTCAACCCTTATTATAAAATGTGGATGGCATAATGGCCCCTATTTCCACATAAGGAAACTAAGACACAGAGAATTTAAGCAACTTGCTCAAGAATGCATAACTAATATGTAGCCTGGCCTCAGTACCTATAGGTACATTACTAAATTCTATCAAGTCTTGTTGATAAAAATCTTTATATGTTCATCAAAACTACATCCTTACAATTATGTTTACAAACACGTCTTGATTATTTTAATAAGAAGTTCCTCCATGTTTTTCTGAGAATTTTCCAGGATATTTCCTACCATTAGACCTGTACAATCATTTTGTGGGACTTCACAAATAACTATTAGAATTGCATTGCACGTCTAAATTAATTTGGGAAGGATTGATATCTCAAAAATATTGTCTCTATTTAGGAATATGCAATGTAACATAGAAAAATGGTGAATTTGAATTATAGTATTAGAGAAAAATATTAAAGGTACCATGAATTGCCAGAAGAACAAACAAATCTGTTGGAAGAAGTACAACCAAAACACTCCTTAGAAGCTAAGATTGCCAGACTTTGTCTCTCATACTTTGGACATATTATCAGGAGGATCTGGTCCCTAGAGAAGGACATCATGCTTGGTAAATTGGAGGAGCAGAGAAAAAGAGGAAGATCCCCAATGAGATGGATTGGCACAGTGGAGCAACAATACTCTCAAGTATACCAACAATTGTGAGGACGGCATAGGACCAGGTGGTGTTTCGTTCTGTTGTATGTAGATTTTCTGTGGTTAGGAACTGACTCGACAGCAACAATGAACCTACATTTATTTGGTCAACCTTTATGTTGTCAATACAATTTTATAGTATTCAACATATAGATATTATGTTTTTGTTAGGTATTTTATAGTTTTTATTGTTATTGTTAATGGAGTACCTTTCCCCTGTTGTATTTTCTAATTTTTTTTTATAATATAAAAGAAAACTACTCTTTTTTGTCTATGTTTAAAATTGTATCTTTATTAATAATAATAGCTTTTTAGGTTATTTCTTCTACTTTTAAGGTAATTTTTTGCTTAAAATTAATTATACTATGTGTTTTCTTAAAAATATTTGTGTCATCATCCAATGGCCTAGCCAGGGTTATTGTTGTTGTGTGCTGTCTATTCAACCCTATATAGGACTTAGGAGGAATGGCTGGTGGGTTTGAACCACAGACCTTGTGGTTACCAGTCCAGTGTTTATCTTTTAGCATCATTCCAGAACTCCATTGATTTGAGTTAGAGGATCAGTGTAGAAGCTGGAACACTTATGATTGGTAAGTTGGTGCTGGCAAGTTGATGTTGGCAGGGATACTTAGTTCCTCTTCATGCAGAACTTTTTTTTTTTTATGGTGATCACATTATTTAACATTACATATATTATTGTTTTTAAGTACTGTGGAGCTAGTCGCAACACATAGTGAACCTGTATAGAGTTTCTGAGAGAGGCTAGTGGGTTTGAACTGCTGACTTTGCGCTTAGCAGTCCAGTGCTAATCCTACAGTGCCACACCAGGACTCCAATATCTATATATGCATGTGTGTGTATTCTTTCTTGTCCAATTGCATTGTAAGAGTTAGACACTACATTACAATGCTAAACAGGAAGTGATGAGAGCAATTTTACCTCATTTCTAACTTCAGAAGATATTCTTTCAGTGTTTGATATAAAATATATTTGCTCTTTTCTATGGGAACCTTTATCAGCTTAAGGAATTTTACGTCTATTGCTAGTTTGCCAAGACTTATTAAGTACTTGTTTTCAATCACAAGCAATTATTAAATTTTAGCAAATACATATTTGCTCATATTGGAGTGTTATGAGTTTATCTTCCTTTGATCTATGTATCTATTGAAACAGACTTTTCAGTTAGTGATTCACTAATCCTGCATTTAATGTATTCTTATTATGTACCTGTAGCGTAGTGGTTACAAATTGGGCTGCGAACCTTAAGGTCAGCGGTTCGAAACTACCAGCCGCTCCGCGGAAGAAAGATGAGGCTTTCTACTCCCGTAAAGATTTACACCCTCGGAAACCCTGTACAGGGTCGCTATGGGTCGGAACCGACTTGACGGCACTTAACAACAACAACAATTATGTACCAGAAAGAGCTGACTGATAATGACATTATGCACAACAGAACAAAACACTATCTGGTCTTGTGTCATCCTCACAATTGCTGTTATGTTTGAACATTGTTGTGGTTACTGTCTCAATCCATCTCATTGGAGGATTGTCCTCTTTTATTGCTGGCACTCCACTTTTCTATGCATGATACCCTTCTATAGTCCCTTCTGATAACATGTCCAAAGTATGAAACTAAGTCTTGCCTTTCTTACGTCTAAAGAGCATTGTAGCTGTACTTTTTGCAAGAAAGATTTGTTTGCTTTTCTGGCAGTCCATGGTACTTTCAATATTCTTTGACAACACCATAATTCAAATGCATCAGTTCTTTTACCATTGGTCTTATTCATTGCCCAACTTTCATATGCATAGGAGACCATTGAAAATCCCATGGCTTGGGTCAGGCACACATTAGTCTTTGTCTAAAGAGGTATTTTGCAGCAATTTTGTTTAATGCAATATGACATTTGACTTGTTGACTACTGCTTCTATGATCATTGATTGTAGATTCAAGCAAAATGAAGTCTTTAATTTCAATATTTTCTCTGTTTATCATGATGTTATTTATTGAAACACTTGTAAGAATTATTTTTCTTTACATTGAGGTACACCCATACTGAAGGTTATAGTCTTCTGGTCTTCATCAGTAAGTATTTCAAGTTCTCTTTGTACCCAACAAGCAAGGTTGTGTCATCTGCATATCATAGGTTGTTAATGAAGCTTCTTCCATTCCCAAGGCCACATTCTTCTTCATGTAATCGAGCTTCTCAGATTATTTGCTCAGTATACAAATTAGATGAATAGGGTGAAAGGCAATGATCTTGGTGCACACCTTTCCTGATTTTAAACCATTCAGTATCTCCTAGTTCTGTTCAAACAACTGCCTCTTGTACAGGGCCCTCATTAGTGCAATTAAGGATCTGGAATTCCCATTCTTCACAATGTTATCCATAGTTTCTAATCCACACAGTTGAATACCCTTACAAAGACAATAAAGAACAAATAGTCTACTTTCTGGTATTTTCTGCTTCCAGCCAAGGTCCGTCTGAGGTTAGCAATATCCCTACTTAAACATCCTCTTCTGAATCTAGCTTGAATTTCTGACAGCTTCCTGTTGATGTACTGCTACAAATATTATTTACTTATCATCAGCAAAATTTACATGCATGTGATATTAATGATATTATTCTACATTTAGTTGGGTCACCTTTCTTTGGAATGGGCACAGATATAAATTTCTTCCAATCTGTTGGCCAGGTAGCTGTCTTCCAAATTTCTTGGCATAGATAAATGAGTGCATCCAGCGCTGCACCAGTTTATTGAAACATTTCAATTGGTATTCCATCAGTTCCTGTAGCATTATTTTTCACCAGTGCCTTTAGTGCAGCTTGGACTTTTTCCATCAATACTATCCATTCTTGATCACATGATATCTCTTGACATGACTGAGCATCAACTGATTCTTTTTGGTATAATAACTGTGTGTATTCCTTCCATCTTCTTTTGATACTTCCTGCAGCATTTAATATTCTATCCATGTTGTTGCTGAGAAGAGTGGTCTCTGATTCATATCAAGCCTGTATAGGGTTTCAGAGGAGCAGCTGGTGGGTTTGACTAGTCCTCCTTTTGGTTATCAGTCCAGTGCTTATCCTAAAGAACCAATATTGCAAAACTGAGTCTTACATTTTTTTCTTCAGTTTTTTCACCTTGAGAAATGCTAAGTGTATTCTTCCCTTTTGATTTTCTAATTCTAGGGTTTTGCACATTTTTTTAATATTTTCTCTTTTCAACTTGTCCTTTGATATTTTCTGTTCAACTCTTTAACTTCATCATTTCTTCCAGTCATTTTAGCTACTCTGTATTCAAGAGTAAGTTCCAGCCAGAGTCTTTTCTGACATCCACTTTGTTTTTTTCTTTGTTTCCTGTTCTTGTAGTGTTCTTTTGTTTTCTTCATGTATGATGTTCTTAATGTCATTCCACAACTCTTCTTGTCATCAGTTATTAGTTTTCAATTCATTAAAACTGTTCATGAGAGATCTGTTCAATTCAGGTGGGGTATGCCAAAGGTCATATTTAGGCTCTTGTGGACTTTCTAAAATTTTCTTCAGCTTCAACCAAAGAGTTGAATTGACGGTCTGTTTCACAGTCTGCCCTAGCCTTATTTTAGCTGATCATATTGAGCATCTCTATCATCTCTTCCCACCACTTGTTAGTCATAGAGTGGTGGCTTGCATATTGCTGCAATGCTAGAAACTATGTTACCAGTAATCTCAATACTAGCAGGGTTACCCATGATGGACAGGTTTCACTTGAGCTTGAGAATATGGCAGACTAGAGAAAAGGATCAGCAGGTTACTTCTAAATGTTTAGCCACTGAAAACCTTATGAATAACAACAGAACACTGTCAGCACCAGAATGTATATTATTAAAACATTATGAATAGCACCAGAATATCATCAGGTACAGTGCCAGAAAATGAATCCCTCAGATCGGTAAGCTTTTAAAACACAACAGAGGGAAAGCTGCCACTTCAAGTTAGAGCTGACTGTGATGATGTGAATACAGTAAAGCTCAGGGACCATCATCTGTTGATGGAGCACAACTCAAAGCGAGGAGAAACAACTGTCAATATCCATTAATAATTGGAATATAGGATGCATAAAGTATGAATCTATGAAAATTGGAAGTTGTCAAAAATGAAGTGGAATGTATAAGAATCAATGTACTAGGCATTAGAGAGCTAAAATGGACTGGCATTGGCTATTTTGAATCTGACAATCATGTGGTTTACTATGTCAGAAATGATAAATTGAAGAGGAATGACATCGCATTCATCATCAAAAGGAGCATTTGAAGATCTATCTTGAAGTATAAAGTAGTGTCTGGCACAATAATATCCGTACACTTGCAAGAAAGGCCAGTTAACCACTGTTATTAAGATTTAAGTACCAACCACTAAAACAAGTGATGATGAAATTGAATTATACCAACTTCTTCAGTTTGCAATGACCAAACCTTCAATAAAGATATATTGTTAATTACTGGGGTTTGGAATGCAAAGATTAAAAACAAAGAGGAAGGGTGAGTAGTTGGAAAATATGACCTTAGTGATAGAAACCATGCTGGAAATAACACGATAGGACTCCAAGACCAACGACTTGTTCATTTAAATATGTTTTTCTTTTAAAAAAAAAAAACATAAAAAAAGACTATACACAAAAACCACTGGATAGAATACACAGAAATCAAACTGACTATATCTGTGGGAAGAGATGGTAGAAAAGCTCCATATCATCAGCCAGGGGATGACTGTGGAACAACCACTGTATGCTAAAATTTCAGGATGAGGCTGAAGAAAAAATTTTAAAGTCCATAAGAGCTAAAATTTGACCTTTAGCATGGTCGTGGTGGTGGCAGTTTTGTGCTGTGGAGTCACTTTTGACTCAGTGACTTGGATAGGGTTTCTAAGTCTATAAATCTTTACAGGAGCAGAAAGTCTCATATTTCTCCAATGGAGCAACCAGCAGATATGAACTACTGATGTTGTTAACAGCCAGCTCTACCAAAGCTCCTATGACCTTGAACATATCCCATCTGAATTTAGAGATCATCTGAAGAACAGATTTGATACATTAGACACAAAAACTCAAATACCAGAAGAGTTGTGGGATGACATTAAGAATACCATAATGGAAAAAGCAAAAAGTCATTACGAAGACAAGAAGAAGCATTCAAAATGGATGTCAGAAAAGACTGAAATTTGCTCTCCAGCCTAGAGATACTAAACCAAATGGAAAATGTGAGGAAGTAAAAGAGCTGAACAGAAAATTTCAAAGGGCAGCTCAAGAAGACAATGTCAAGTAATACAATGAAATGTGCAAAGACCCAGAGCTGTGCACTGAAGGCATTAGCAAAGAACAAAGATCTTGGAATTGATGGAATATAATTAAAATCTTTCAACAAATTGATGCTGCATCGGAGGCACTAACTGATGGTCTATGCCAAGAAATTTGGAAGACAGTTACTTGGCCAACAGTTGGAAGAAATCCATATTTGTGTCCATTCCAAAAAGAGGTGACCCAACAGAATGTGGACAATATCATTAATATCACATGCAAGTAAAATTTTGCTAAAGATAATTTTAAAACTCTGGCAATAGTACATTGGCATGGAACTGCCACGGATTCAAGCCAGGTTCAGACAAGGACTAGCTAAGACGGATGTCATTGCTGATGTTAGATGGCTCTTGGCTGGAAGCAGAGAATCCCAGAAGATGTTTACCTGTGCTTTATTGACTATGCAAAGGATTTAGACCACATGCATCATGATAAACTGTGATAACATTACGAAGAATGAGTATTCCAGAACGCTTCATTGTGCTCAACTGGAACCCATACGTACACCAAGAAAGAGATAGTCATTCGAATGGAACAAGAGGACAGGACAAGGGGAAAACATGGTTTAAAATCAGGAAAGGTGTGTGCCAGTGTTGTATTCTTTCACTATACTTATTCCATCTTTACACTGAGCAAATAATCTGAAAAACTAAATTCTACAAGGAAGAATGTGGCATCAGGATTGGAGGAAGACACATTAACAACCTGTGACATGCAGATGATAAAACCTTGCTTGCTGAAAGTGAAGAGGACTTAACATACTTACTGATGAAAATCAAAGACCACAGTCTTCACTATGGGTTGCATCTCAGTGTAAACAAAAATTATCACCATGGAACCAGTAAATAACATCAAGACAAATGGAGAAGAGACTGAACTTATCAAAGACTTCGTATTATTTGTATCCACATTTAACACTCATGAAAGCAACAGTCAAGAAAACAACATGCAAATCCACTGCACAAGACCTCTTGAAGACTTTCAAGAGCAAAGATGCTAGTTTATAAACTAAGGTACACCTGACCCAGGTCATGGTATTTTCAATGGCATGTGAAAGTTGAACAATGAATAAAGAAGACTGTAGGAGAAATGACACATTTGAGTTATAGTGTTGGAGAAGAATACTGAAAGTACCATGGACTGCCAGAGGAACAAACTGCTGACTGGATGGCCTAACAACAACAACATCATCTCTTCCCACAGCTGTCAATTTGATTCCAGTGTATTCCACCTGGTTACGTCCATGTGTGCACTCATCATTTCTGTTGTTAAAAAGGTGTTCGCGATGAATACATCATTGGTCTTGCAAAATACTATCATGTGATGTCTATAATCATTTCTATCTCCAAGACCATATTTTCCAACTATACATCCTTCCTCTTGGTTTCCAGATTTCACCTTCAATTCACCAGTAATTATCCATGCATCTTGATGGTAGGTTTGGTCAATTTCAAACTGAAGAAAATTTTAAACTTCTTCAATTTCATCATCACTAGCTTTAGTGGTTGGTGCGTGAATTCAAATCATAGTGATATTAATTGGTATTGATGGCCAAAAATCAAAGGGAATCTCCACAGATTTCTAGAATCTGCCTGCTATACAACTTCCTTATCTCTACCATCCTACCTCTGGAAGCTGCCTTTGCAGCCTGAGGCTTAGCTTATAACTCCTTCCCACAAAAGACTGTCGCTTTTTTCACTTGGATCCACCTCTCTGTGCCACACTCAAGAAAGTGCCCTCAGACATAACACCAGGTTGAATATGGTGCTCACTTAATGTATTTCCTGCCTCTCAAGGTCTTAGTCGGACATTACCATATCATTTGTTTTCCAATCATTTCACATATTTTGTTCAGTTTTATAAATGGAGCTTCAATTCAAAGTCATTACTTCATCAGAGCATGGGGGAAAATGTAATAAAATCTTGCTGATTGCCATCATGCCAACATTAACTCATGGCAACCCCGTGTGTGTTATGGTAGAACTGTGCTCCATAGACTTTTCAATGGCTGATATTTTAGAAGCTGAGTGCCAGATTTTCCTTCTGAAGCATGGATGGATGGGCTCAAATTTCCATACTTTTGGTTAAAAGCCAAGTATGTAACACTTTGCCCCTCCCAGGCACTCCAAAACTAGAACGTAGTTGGCATGTTTCTTGTATTGCTGCCTTATAATGTTTTTGTCGATTTTTCTAAAATATTGTGAATTGAGTGAAGGTTTACAGAGTCGATCATCAGTTTTACATTCAATGAATCATACACTTCATTTAAATGATTGCAAGCCTCTCAATGTAGTATCTGTTATCTCACTTCCTCCCCGTGATTCTTGTATCCATTCTATCTTCTTTCCCAATCTTTCTGAATTTTGTCCTTAGGTAAATGCTACCCTTTTGATCTTGAATGCTTGGCCATTCCATAGTGTGTGTACCTCACTAGTATTGCTGTCCTCCCTATATACCTATCTACTGGTTGGCTGAAAATTTAGCCACATGGGTGAGTTCCATTACAGACCTGAAGGGTGATCAAAAACCGCAGACTCAGGTTCCTTCAGTCTTTTCTAATCCGCAAGCCTGGTCACTTTTATAATTTCGAGTTTTGGTTCACAGTTTTTCCCACTCTATCCAGGACCTTCTAATGTAATCCCTTTCAGAACCATCGGTAGTGGTAGTCAGGAATGATCTAGTTCTTCTAATATCAGCATTGTGGACTGTTGCATTAGTCCATTGAACTAACTGATTCCAAGTGTCTCCAATTTTCATCACTCTTCTTTCCTCTGGACAGGGAGAGACCAACTAAGATGGCCACTCATAAGCTTTTAAGACCCCAGTCACTACTTTGGTGAGTAGTTTTTGTGGATTATGTTATGCCAGTTGACCACAGTAACCTCTGAATCTACAGTCCTGAGCCCACAGTCCCAGCAGTCTACTGTTGGTGTTTTCATTAAGTGCCATTGAATCGATTCTAACTCATAGCAATCCTGTATAGGATTTTCAAGAAGCAGCTGGTAAGTTTGAACCACTGACCTTGCAGTTCAAACCGACCTTGCAGTCTAGTGCATTAGCCTACAGTGTCATTATAGTTTGTATTTAATAAATAATTTAAATTATATTTCCTTACTATCCCCTCTTCACATATACACATTCACTCACATGCTTTGACATCCTTTGTAACAAGGATACTATATCTCTTTTTAATATCTTCTCTAATAATCTCATTTAAAATTATCTTTTTTTAAAAAATTTTAAATCATGTTTTAAAATGTCATAAGTACAGTTACATACATGGACTTAAAAATACAAAGCTTTTTCATAATTTTACTTCCTCCTTCCTCATCTCTCTCTTCATCTCTAAGGAATTTTAGGATTTATTTCTTACATTTCACATTTTTGTTTTCAAAATTATTTATCATATTGTACTTGGTTTTACAAGCACATTACAAATAATTCTTTAGACTTAAATCTAAGTTTGCTTTGTTCGCTGCATGTTTTTCTAAAATGTGAGTTTCCCTTTCTTAAAATTTTTGTTCTGATTAGTTTTTGCTTATAGGACTACTTTCAGTTATATTTCTCAAAAAATATAATTGCATCATTGTTTTAATCACATTTCCTTGGATGAGGTATCAAGATAGAAAGACTATGAAAGTTTTAAAGGTTTTATTATATTCACAGTGCCCTGGGGAGAACACCAAACAGTACTACAAAGGGCCACTCAAGTGGCTGCATTCCAGGATGGGTAATAACAAGCTGGAATTGTAAGGCAAGCTTATGTAGGACAAGCTTATGTAGTGAGCTTACTCAGTATCTTAGGCCAGGTTTTCTGGAGAAGGAAAACCAGTGCAACTTATTCATGTATATGTATAGAAAGAAGTTTGTTATTAAGAAAACGGCTTACAATTGCAGAGTCCCAGGCCCCCTGCAGAAAAGAAAGAGAGAGTTTTTCCTGAATGTCCATTATAGTGGGAGCAGGCCACACCCCAAAGGAAGTGTCTGTTCAATTGATTGTATGCTAATGGCCACTCATCTTAGTTACCTATGCCTGTACTAGGTTTCATCACTGTGGGAATAAGTACAAATTGTTGTTGTTACTAAGTGCCATCTAGTTGGGTTCAACTCATAGGGACCCTGTAAAGAGTTTCTGAGGAGTGGCTAGTGGATTTGAACCACCACCTTGCAATTCAAATTGACCTTATGGTCTAGTGCTTATCTTGTAGTGTCTCACCAGTCCATCTCAGTGCTAAACCTCTGGAAATCCTGGCCTAGTCAAGTTGACACAAAACCTTAACTATTGCATTCAGGATTGTGCATTTTGTATACTTCTGCAGGCTCCAGAGCTATCAGGGCTATCCCTAGTTGCTGAGTACCTGGGGTGATTGGAGAAAGTACACAGTGGCCTAGAAATGTGAGTGTTTAATAAGGAAAGTGGTTGAAGAGTAGGCTTAATCACTGACTCTCTACTTTACCAAGAATAATGTCCTTTTCCAGAGACTAATCCCGCCTGATAACATGTGCAATGTACATGAGATGAAGTCTCATCATCTTCACTTCTAAGGAGCACTCTGGCTATTTATATTCTGGTTTACATTGAAATCATATAAATTCTGAATTATTATAGATCTGAACTAGTCTTATTTACATTTGGATAATAATTTAGTTTAGCATGTAATTCATAGAACATAATGCTTTTTCTTCCGTTTTTTAGCATTCCGTTTTCTAGCATTCTTGTTTCAAATAAGAAGTTTGATGTCATTCAGACTTTTTCTTCGGTGATTTTTCTCTTCCCATTTGGTTGCTTCCAGTATTTGTTCTTTATCCAGAACAGGGTGAACCATCAGGGTATGATTTGTTTTCAATTATACCTTCCTAGTCTTTGGTAGGAACCAGTCGCTGGAGTAGGAGATCATGTTTGGTAAGGTGGAGGGTCAGAGAAAAAGAGGAAGACTCCCAGCAAGATAGATTGGCAAAGTGACAGCATTAATGGACTCAAGCACAGCAACAGCTGTGAGGTTAGCCCAGGACTGGGCAGTGTTTTGTTCTGTTGTGCATAAGGTTGCTACAAGTCAGTACTGACTTGATGGCACCTAACAACAACAATAACAAGTCTTTGCTAAGCCTTCTCCATGCCTAGACTGAATCCTTCAACTCAGAAATTGTCATATTTTCTTTCTTTCATTATGAATTCTCATTCATCCATCTTGTTTTCTTCTTCTGGATCTCCTATCATAATAACATTGCTATTTTCTGCTTTAATATTTTCCACCTCTTGACTTTTTACAATTCTTGAAGTTTATGCTCCATTCTTGAAGAATTACTTGACCTTACTCTGCTTTTCACTTCCAAGATCAGTTTTTTAAACTTCTTTGTGTCATTCTGAACTCCCCCCCCTCCATTAATTTAAGATTATTTTGGATCTGATTAAGAAAATGAACTTTTATTCCTCTAAATTACTCCTTTTTTCAATGGAAACTCTGCTTCACTGTTGTTGTTGCTGTCAAGTGTTATTGCATTGATTCTGACTCATAGTGAGGAGGTTACATAATCTGAATGATCACATTTGGTCCCTCTCATTTGAACCACTGAGTTTCTTCCATTATCTGGTGACTTTTCTCTTATCCTTACAAAGGAAGAATGATTTTTTCCAGAATTAATAGTCAAGTGAGCATGTAAACAGGGGCTCATTAGTGTCCTCCTCATACATTCCCACTTCATCATTTCCTGTTAAAATCCCTCTGTTTCATGGATATGAATGAAAGTTTCTGATAATGACTCACAAATTATCATTTTATATCCCTCTTGCATGGCTTCAATTGTTTCTTTCTGAAATGAGAAAATGGAAGGTTTCAATCACGTGACAGGGATGCCATCTTTCCCACAGGAGTTTTCATTTATTTTTCCTACATTGTGATAAGAGGAATTTTGTGTTTGGTTCTCATTTAGCAAAAATAAAATTCATTTAAAACTGGGTATAGGAAAGTTATTCTAACACTATAACAGAAAGAGCTTTTGGGGACAAATGCATTTTTAATTTACCATTCCCCTGTAAAAAGTTTAAAATATTTTCCTTGAATCTATCCTTTAAAATCCTGAATTTACTGAGTGCTTCTGTGTCCAACTGACCAAACTAGGACAAGAAAATATGCCCATTAGAGTTAACCATGACCATGAGGTAGAAAAAACAGTGGGAACATCTGTATTTTATCCTGCCAATATGTTCTTTCTTGGTTTCAAGCACAGAATGTCTTTACTCTGTCAGCTGCAAAAATATTATCTCTCTGCAGGAATGAAACAAGTGTGGAATATATATTATGCTACCACATTACATGCATACCTAAGCAGAAAACAAAGAAAATCGCCATTTAAAATATAACTCAATTTTGCCTCCAGGGACAAATAAAAATTTTTATTATAATACCCAAATAGTACAGTACATAAATATATATGGGAAATGTGATAGAATTAAGTCAGTCTCTTTGGGCTGGATGCGAATGGCTAAACATTTATCAACCAACCCTCATTCTAATCCTGTTTTTCCATGCACAGGAGGTAGCCTATCTTTTTTTATGAAGGCCAGGAATTCAGGACAAGGAACATCAAAACCATCACCATTTTTCATCAGACTAGGAATGTTTTAATATATGTGGAAAATTAGACTTGGATGATATTTTTCAGTTTAATTTCAATCATTATACCATATACTATTTACTCAGTGAACAAGCAGCATAGTAAAAAATAGTAATGTTATTGTTCTGTGCCGTCAAGTTGGTTCTGACTCATAGCCTGACTCAAATCCTGTAGAGGGTTTCTGAGGGGCAGCTAGTTAGTGTGAACCTTGCAGTTCAAACCAACTTTGCAATCTAGTGCATTAACCCACAACGCCACACCAGGATTCCAAATAAAATAGTAATAATTGTAACAGTAGTGATTATTTTAAAGCTTCAGATGGTTCTAGAGAAATAGCAGTTGTTTAAGCCTTTTGAAATCAATAACTTTTCATTTGGAATCTTAAACCACCTTAATGGGCATTCTGCTGACAGCAGTTTTATTTAAGATCCGAGCTCATGTGAACAGAATAACAGCTTTTATGAGGATAACAATTTACAGTTAACTTTTGCAGACCTTCTAACTGATTTGAATATATAAATGCCTGCAATCTTATTATATACACTTAATAACAAATTTTAAATGCTTTTAACCAGAAATAAGGCTATAAAGGAAGATTGTTCTCAAGGTATACAATTTTGATTTTGCTCAGCTATTTTCAACATGTCTAATAATGGCTTTTCAAGAGGTGGTATTTGTAGAAGTTCATACTGAATAATAGCATGACTTCCTTATACACAGTAAATGAAAACCAATCTGTGATAATACCACTAACTTTCTATGTAAATTGCATTATAAAATTAGACTATTTAACACATGATATTGAAAGATTCCCACCACTCATCTATTGGTTTGTATTACTGCGGTGCCTTGTGTGTTATTGTTATTCTGGAAGCTATGCCACCAATACTCTAAATACCATCAGGGCCACTCAAGGTGGACATGTTTCAGACAGGCTTTCAGATGAAAACAGACTAGGAAGAAGAAGAAATGGACTATTCTGAATATTAGTCACTGAAAACCTTATTAATAGCTATGGAACATTCTCTGCACCAGATTATTGAATATTGAAATGTGAGGAAGAGCACCAGAATATTTTCAGATAAGTGCTGGAAGATGCACTCTTCAGGATCGAAGGCACTCAAAATGCCATGGGGAAGAGCTGCCTCCTCAAAATAGAGTTGACCATGATGACACAAATGAAATAAAGCCCTCAGGACCATCATTTGCTGATGGGGCAAAACTCAAAGTTAAGAGAAACAGCTGCAAAAATTCATTAATAATCAGAACATGGAATATATGAAGTATGAATCTAGGAAAATTAGAAATAGTCAAAAAATAAATAGAAGGCATAAACTTTGTTTTCCTAGGAATTAGTGAGCTGAAATGGACTGGTTTGGGCCATTTTGAATCTGACAATCACATGGTTTACTATGCCAGAAATGACAAATTGAAGAGAAATGGTGCAACATTCATCATCAAAAAATATATATCAAGATCTGTTTGAAGTACAATGCTGTCTGTGATAGGATAATATCCATAATTCTACAAGGAAGACCAGTTAATAGCACTATTATTCAAATTTATGCATCAACCACTAATACCAGTGATGATAAAATTGAAGAATTCTACCAACTTCTTCAGTCTGAAATTGATCAAGCATGCAATCAAGATATAATGATAACTGGCTATTAGAATGCAAAGGTTGGAACCAAAGAGGAAGGATCAGTAGTTGGAAAATATGGCCTTGGTTATAGAAACTTTGTGGGAGATTGCATGATAGATCTTTGCAAAACCAATGACTTGCTCATTGCAAATACCTTTTTAAAACAAGATAAAAAACGACTGTACACCTGGACCTCACCAGATGGAATACACAGAAATCAAAGTGACTACATTTGTAGGAAGAGACAGTGGAAATGTTCCATATCATCAGCCAAAACAAGGCCAGGGGCAAAATGTGGAACAGACCATCAGTTGCTCATATGCAAATTCAGATAGAATCTGAAGAAAATTAACACAAGTCCATGAAAGCCAAAATATGGCCTTGAACATATCCTACCTGTATTTAGAAATCATCTAAAGAAAGATTTGATGCATTAGACACTAAAGACAGAAGACAGGAAGAGTTGTGGGATGACATCAAGAACATCATACAGGAAGAAAGCAAAATGTCATTAAGCAGTAAGATATAAGGAAAAACCCAAAATGAATGTCAGAAGAGACTCTGAAACTTGCTCTCCACCACAGAGAAGCCAAAGCAAATGGAAAAAGTGAGGAGGTACATGAACTGAACAGAAAATTTCAAAGGTCAGATCGAGAAGACAAAGTCAAATATTGTAATAAAATATGCAAAGATCTGGAGTTAGAAGCCAAAAGGGAAGAACATACTCAGCATTTCTGAAGCTGAGGGAATGGAAGAAAAATTCAAACCTTGACTTACGGTTTTGAAGGCTTCTATGGGCAAATGATGAATGATGCAGAAAGCACCAAAAGAAGATGGAAGGAATATATAGAATCACTGTACCAAATAGAAATGGTCGATGTTCAACTGTTTCAAGAGGTAGCATATGAACAAGAGCCAATGGTCCTGAAGTAAGAAGTCAAAGATGCATTGAAGGCATTGGTAAACAAGGCACCAATAATTGATGGAATGCAAATTGAAATCTTTCAACAAAGTGATGTGGCAATCATCTATGCCAAGAAATTTGAAAGACAACTATCTGGCCAACTGACTGGAGGAGATCTGTATTTGTGCCTATTCCAAAGAAAGGTGACCCAATGGAATGTGGAAACCATTGGACAGTATCATTGATATCTCACATGAGTAAAGTTTTATTAAAGATAATACAGGAATGACTGCAACCATACATTGACAAAGAACTTCCAGAGGTTCAAGCCAGATTCAGAAGAGGACGTGAAGCTAGGGTATCATTGCTGACATTATATGGATCATGTCTGAAAGCAGAGAATACCAGAAAGATGTTTACCTGTGTTTCATTGACTATACAGAGTCTTATCATTATCATGTGGAACAAGGGAACACAGAATGGTTTAGAATTAGGAAAGGTGTGTGACAGGGTTTTATTTTTTCACTATACTTATTCAATCTGTATGCTGAGCAAATAATCCAAGAAGCTGGATTATGTCGGTGGGGTGGGGGGGAATGTGGCATCAGGATTGGAGGAAGACTCATTAACAACCTAAGATATTCAGATGAAACATCCTTGCTTAGCTAAAGTGAAGAAGACTTAAAATACTTACCGATGAAGATTAAAGACAACAACCTTAGGTATGAGTTGCATCTTAATGTAACGAACACAAAATTCCTCAACACTGGACCAATGATAACATATAAATGAAGAAAATATTGAAGTTGTGAAAGACTTCATTTTGCTCAGATCAACCATCAACACACATTGAAGCACCAGGCAAGTAATCAAATGACGTAGTACGTTAGGCAAATCTGCTGCACAAGACCTCTTTAAAGTATTGAAGAGCAAAATGTCAATTTGAAGTCTAAGGTGCACCTAACTCAAGCCATGGAATCTTCAATAACCTCATATGCATGTGAACATTGGACAATGAATAAGGAAGACAATAAAAGAATTGATGCATTTGAGTTATGTTGTTAAAAGAGTATATTGAAAATACCATGGACTGCCAAAGGAACAAACAGATTTGTGTTGTAAGAAGTACAGTTAGAGTGCTCCTTGAAAAGCCAAGATGACTAAATTTTGCCTTTCATACTTCAAACATATTTTCAGAAGGGACCAGTTACTGGAGAAGGATATCTTGTTTGGTAAAGTGGAGGTGCTGACAAAAAGAGGATGATCCAAACAAGATGGATTGACACAGTGGCAGCAACAATTGGCTCAGGCGTAGCAATGATTGTGAGGTTGACCCAGAACTGGGCAACATTTCATTCTGTTGTGCATAGGGTCGCTATGAGTTGGTATCAACTTGATGGCACCTAACAACAGCAACATTGAAAGATTCAATCAGCAAAATATTGAACAATGCTGAAAGCATCAAAAGAAGAGAGAAGGAATACTCAGTCACTGTTCCAAAAATAAATGTTTGATGTTCAACCATTTCAAAAGGTAGCATATGATCAAGAGTCAATGGTACAGAATGAAGAAGTCCAAGGTGCACTGAAGGCATTGGCAAAGAATAAGGCTCTAGAAATTGATGGAATATAAATTGAAATGTTTCAAGAAGCTGATGCAGCACTGGAGGTACTCACTCATCTATACCAAGAAATTTGGAAGATAGCTGACTGGAAAACATCCATGTTTGTGCCCATGCCAAAGAGAAGTGATGCCAAAGAATGTGAAAATCATCTAACAATATCATTAGTGTTGTACACAATTAAAATTTTGCTAAAGATAATTTAAAAACGTCTGCAATGGTACATTGACAGAGTTTAAAGCTGGGTTCAGATGAGGATGCGAAGCAACATATATCATTGTTGATGTCAGATGTATCTTGGCTGAAAACAGAGAATACCAGAAAAATGTTTACCTATGCTTTACTAAATGTGCAAAAGTTTTTGACTATGTAGATCATAACAAGCTATGGATAATATTGAGAAGAATGGGTATTCCAGAATATTTCATTATACTCATAAGGAATCTGTATATAGAACAAGAGGAAGTTTATTCAAACAAAACAAGGAAACACTGAATGTAAAGAAAAGAAAGATTCTCACCATTGGACCAATAATTAACATCTATATAAATGGACAAAAGATTGAAGTTGTCAAAGATTTCATTTTGCTCGGATCAACCATCAATACTCATGGAAGCAGCAATCAAGAAATCAGACTACGTATTGCATTAGGCAAATCTACTGCGCAAGACCTCTTTAAAGTGTTAAAAAGCAAAGATGTCAGTTTGAGGACCAAGGTGCACCTGACCCTGGTCATGGTCTTTTCAATAGCCTCCTGTGAAAGTTGAACAATGAATAAAGAACACTGCAAAAGAATTGATGCAGTTGAGTTATGGTGTTAGAGAAGAATATTAAAAGTGCCAGAAGAACAAACAAATTTGTCTTGGAAGAAGTACAGTCTGAATGCTCATTAGAAACCAGGATGGCCAGACTTCAACTCTCATACTTCAAAAATATTATCAGGAGGGACTAGTCCGTGGAAAAGGACATCATGCTTGATAAAGTTGCAAGTCAGAGAAAAAGAGGAAGATTCTCAATGAGATGGACTGGCATAGTGGTAGCATCAAGGGATTCAAGTCTGACAGCGATTAGGTGGATGTCGCAGGACCCGGCAGTGGGTCATTTTGTTGTGCATAGGGTTTCTGTGAGTCAGAACCTAAGACAGCACCTATCAAGTACAATACTTCTATTTCTTTGTGGTTTTTACATTCTCTTATCTTGATTTTGGAGTTCAAGTATGGCACTGTAGGATAAGGATTCAACTGCAAGGTTGACTTGACCATCAAAGTTGGTGGTTCAAACTCACCTTGGAAACCCTATACAGAGTAGGAATCTACTCGACGGCACTTCACAACAACAATACCTTAATTTTATTCTCACAATGTCCTTTTTGTGTTGTTCCCTCCAAGCTTTTCTCCCATAAGGAACATTTGGAGTTATGTTTGGGCTGCTAACTGTGAAATTGGTGGTTCAAACCCACCAATCAGTCTGCAGGAGAAAGATGAGGATATCTATTCCTATAAAGGTTTACAGTCTCTGAAACCCTACGTTGGGACACTATAAATTCGAATTGATTAGATGGCAGTAGGTTTAGATTTTTTAATCTATTCAAATAAAACTAGTAGAAACATCATTCAAAAAACAAGGAGCTGAATCTAGTGGGGCTACTGTAACCCACGTTATTCTGGCCTTATGACCTACAGACCCAAGTAACTTTGGGATTCTAAAGAAAGTGTTCAAGAATGAAACTAGAGCCCAAATTCAACAGGATTGCCTTGTTTTTATAGACACTGAAAGTTTTTTGCCTTTGACCAGGTATCATCTTACTTATTTTAATGGAAAATATTTGAGTTATCTTCTCAGACAGATTTCTGTCTTACACAGGTTCTACCTTTCACAGGCTTTACTGCATAACCTCTGGTTTCATCACTGTTTCTCAGCTGTCTTACCATGGAAATATTTCAATGCTATCCCATTCTTAGTGCGTCAAACAGTCCTGTATTCCCTTCAAAATTTACAAGTCTTCATGAACCAACTATTTCACCTTTTATTTTAACCCTACCTTCCACAAGGGCTAAAAAACAAGTCCTTAGACCATGTGGTAGGCACAGCATCAAATGATCCATTCTTTATACTTTCACATCTTCCTCTTCTCCCAGGGGCATTTTAACAACACTCTCCTTAAGCCAAAAAAAAAAAAAAAAAAAAAAAAGCAGGGGATTAGTCACACAAATGGATACCTAGACAGACTTTTAAAATCCCAGTTTGGGCCTAGTTGGAGCATTTTGCCCCATTTGTAAATAACCTAAAGGTCACCCTATAATCATAAATAACCTCCTCTGTGATTTCGTGAACATACCCTTGTCATCCATACTGAGATGAAGAGACCCCTGAAACCTTTCTGAGTCCTTGAAACCAGCCTCTACCTTTTGGTCTCTCTAGTTATGTTTTCAAGAAAAAAAAAATTTTTTTCTGCTTAAATTTGGATTTGGTTTTATGGCACTTGCAACTGAAACAATCTTGACTAAATTACCCTGGTGTTGCACTGTAGGATAAGCACTGGACTGCTAACCACAAGGTCAGTGATTCAAACCCACCAGATACTCTTTGGAAACCCTACACATGGTTCTATTAATTGGAACTGATTCCACAGCACTTAAGAAAAACAACAAATATACTAATAATTATCTAATTTTAATGACATATATCAATATTATTGTCTTTGGAACTTGAAACAACAAATCTGAGATATTTCCAACCATGAAAGCTATGGCCCTGATGAGTGATTTAATTATTCATGCATATGCATATCACTCACTAAACCATATATAGAGAATGAGCAGAGAAAAACTGAAGGAAAGAAGGGGAAAAAAGCTGCCTTTTGAAACAATGCATTAAGCAGAAGGCATCTGTCCAATGTCTAGGGCTGTAAAGATAAATGATTCCATTTTGTGTGGTTATTAAATTGCATTACCCTTCATTAAAGTTAAATGCATTTCGAGAAATTAAGCTTATCAAAAATTTGGCAGTATAATATAAGCGATGATACTTTGTTTATTTGACAACATCCTCCTGTGAGTTGATTCACAATTTTAATTTTGGAAAACAATATTTCATTGGTGGGAACTGGCAGAATGATGTGAGTTGCTGCATCAGTTTGCATGAAGTCATATTGCTTGTGAAAAGAAACAGAAGCCAAGTGACTTAACCAATTTTTCAAGGAGCATTATGACAATAATGTTTCTATATTGTCACAGGGGATCATATCAATTTAAGAACTGAAATTAAGCTTCAGGAAACAATCTCCTTGCCTTTTTCAGATAAGTACAGTGAAAGGCTATAAAGACTACAGGGCTAAATATTTTTGTTATACCACATTAACTCTATCATTATATCTCTTCATTGCCAATTAATTGAATAAAGAAGTGGAAGAAAAAGTAAAATCAATGGGATGGGGGTGGTATGGGCAATGTCAGTTAAAATTATATGTGACTATTAAACACCTATTATGAACTTCTGGAATCCTGGTGTGGCTCTGTGGGTTAATGCGTTGGGCTGCAAAGTTGGTTTGAATCACAAGGTAGATGGCTCAAATTTACCAGATGCTCCTCAGAAATCCTATACAGAGTAACTATGGGTTGGAACTGACTCAACAGTACTTAACTTCTGGTGTGGCACGATAGGATAAGCACAGGACTGCAAGGTCAGTTTGAACCACAGGTTAGTGGTTCAAACTCAGCAGTGGCTCCTAGGAAACCCTATACTGGGTAGCTATGAGTCAGAACTGACTCCAAAGCACTTAACAACAACAATGGACAAAAGACACACAGTGAACAAAGCAGATACAATTTCTGCCACCAGTGAACTTGTTATCTATTCAGAGAAAAAAACTTTAATATAAGAGAATTATAATTCCAACTAAGGTAAGTACTAGCACAGAAATGTACCTGCTATGCTAGAAGCACATACTGGGGACTTAAGCCAAATACATAAATCACAGAAGGGTTTCTTGAAAAAGTGATACTGAAGCTGATATTGGAGGAGTGAATAGGGGCTAACTAAGCAAAGAGGGGGAAGAGAATTGTAGTCAGAAAGGCCAAATAAAAACCAGCTTCCATAGAGTCAAATCTGACACATGATGACCCCAGTCAGAGTAAAACTCTGCTCCACAGAGTTTTTAATGACTGATTTTTCAGAATTAAATTTCCAGACCTTTCTTCTGAAACACCCATCAACTTTCTGGTTAACAGCCCAACATATTAACCATTTGCTCCGCCCAGGGACCTGAGCATAGGTGTTGGGGGTAGGTATGATTCAGAGACCTAAAAAAGGGCAAATGGAGTCAGAAACCAGAGGAAGCTGTATAAAACATAATAAGTTTCTATCTAAAATAATGTGTAAATCTTAAGGGATTAAAAAAAAAAATCATGTTGGCTTCAAGTTGGGAATGGGAATAGAGATATCAACAATTGATACTGATAAGTTCAAAGGCTATTGCAGGGTCAGTCTAACCAAATTAACACACTGTTGTCAAGTTGATTCTGACTCACAGCAACACTGTACAGTAGAATTGTTCCTTAAGGGTTCTGAGGCTGTAAATCTTTATGGAATCAGACTGCCTTGTCTTTCTTCCTTAGAGAATCTGGAAGGTTAAACCACTGATGTTCTAGTTAGCAGTCCAATGATTAACTCGATATACCACCAGGGCTCATTCTATTGCAGGGTCTAGGAAAGTAAAAATGGTGACTAGGACTGGGTAAAAATGGAATGATGGAAAGATAGCAAAAGGTGGCTATATAGTTTGTCATGGCAATTTATTCTCATCCAATATTTATTGAGCACCGTTGTTTGTTATTAAGTGCCATCAAATCGGTTCAGACTCATAGGGACCCTGCATAGGGTTTCTGAACTTTTTAAATCTTCATGGTGCAGAAAGCCTCATCTTTTTCCCACAAAGTGGCTGGTGGATGTGAACTGTAGATCTTGTTGTTCACAATCCAGTGCTTATCATATGGAACCACTGTGCTCCCTGTGGCTGAAAATTAGCACCATTACATAGACAATGGTAATAGAAATGACACTTGAGATAGGATAATATGTTTTGCAAGACCAACAACTTCTGCATTGCAAATACCTTTTTCAATAACATAAACAGTGATTATACACATAGATCTCATCAGTTGGAATGCACAGGAATAAAATTGACTGCATCTGTGGGAGAAGATAGAGAAGCTCAATACCATCAACCAAAATAAGACTAGGGACTGACTGGAACAGACCTTCAATTGGTCATATGCAAGTTCATACTGAAGCTGAAGAAAATTAAAACAAGTTCCAAAGAGACAAGGTATGATCTTTAGTATATCCCAATTGAATTTAGAGACCACCTCAAGAACAGATTTGATTAATACAGCACCAATAACTAAAAACCAAAGCAGTTGTGAAATGATAGGAAGAACATCAGACATGAAGAAAGCACAAAATCATTGTGATAGTTAAGTTTCTTTGTCAACTTGACTGAGCCAGGATTCTCAGTGGTTTGGCTGTTGAGATGTAGCTATCCCCCATTATGTAATTTGATATGATACACCAATAAGAGGTTTAAGGTGGGATACCTAAAGAGACTTGAGCAGTGAAAGAAAGACCTACAACCTCCAAGATAGAAGAGCTAGGAGTGGACCTGGGATCCAGGTACTATGAAGATCTTAGATCCAGAGGAAGGTTGATGCCAAAATGTAA
>NW_006408665.1:2483678-2484179 GCF_000296735.1 Chrysochloris asiatica | reverse complement strand
CTTACTCTTTTCCTGGGGGTGGGAGCTTTCTCCCTTTACCTTACCCAAGAAGAGACAACAACTGTGCTCATATAACCAAACTACAAGCATACTCCATAATATCCCACCATTTGGACAAGAGCCAATACCAGCTGCTAGGTATTACATGTGAAAAAGGAAACCTATCTCCAGATCACATCATCCAAGAGACACTCAGTAAGCTTAACAACACAGCAACATACATTCATTTAAGCATTAAAAACCCAACTAACTACTGAAAATGTTCAAGAAAAAAACAACAAAAGATCACAGCACATTTCTAAAGTCAGAAAAGAGTAAGTGAGACAAATGAGCTGGAGGCCGACACACACTTCCCAGTAAAAGAAGAGCAGACTTTGGATCTACCTGAGCATGGATTCAGAAGAATGATATGTAAACAAATTCAAATGCTCTGCAAAGAGGTGGAGGAAAATAAGGAAGAAGGCAGGAAAGTGCTACAGGAGCAATCAAACAAGATAGATA
>NW_006408665.1:2460215-2460690 GCF_000296735.1 Chrysochloris asiatica | reverse complement strand
AGTACAAATGGAGAAAAGACTGAAGCTGTCAAGGATTTTCTTTTACTAGGATCCACAAATCAACGTTAATGGAAGTGTTGTTGTTGTTAGGTGCTATCAAGTCGGTACCAATGCATACGCACAACAGAATGAAACACTGCCCAGTCCTGGGCTAACTTCATAATTGTTGCCACACTTGAGCCCATTGATGCTGCCACTTTGCCAATCCATCTCGTTGGAGCTCTTTCTCTTTTTCTCTGACCTTCCACTTACCAAACATGATATTCCTCTCCATTGACTGGTCCCTCCTGATGATATGTCCGAAATATGAGAAACAAATTCTGGCCATCCTGACTACCAAGGAGCACTCTGGCTGTACTTCTTTCAATATAGATCTATTAGTTCTTTTGGCAGCCCATGGAACTTTCAATATTCTCCTCCAACACCATAACTCAAAAACATCAATTCTTCTATGATCTTTTTTATTCACTGTACA
>NW_006408665.1:2459446-2460115 GCF_000296735.1 Chrysochloris asiatica | reverse complement strand
AGTACAAATGGAGAAAAGACTGAAGCTGTCAAGGATTTTCTTTTACTAGGATCCACAAATCAACGTTAATGGAAGTGTTGTTGTTGTTAGGTGCTGTCAAGTCGGTACCAATGCATACGCACAACAGAATGAAACACTGCCCGGTCCTGGGCTAACCTCATAATTGTTGCCACACTTGAGCCCATTGATGCTGCCACTTTGCCAATCCATCTCATTGGAGCTCTTTCTCTTTTTCTCTGACCTTCCACTTACCAAACATGATATACCTCTCCATTGACTGGTCCCTCCTGATGATATGTCCGAAATATGAGAAACAAAGTCTGGCCATCCTGACTTCCAAGGAGCACTCTGGCTGTACTTCTTTCAATATAGATCTATTAGTTCTTTTGGCAGCCCATGGAACTTTCAATATTCTCCTCCAACACCATAGCTCAAAAGCATCAATTCTTCTATGATCTTCTTTATTCACTGTACAACTTTCACATACATATGAGGTTATTGAAAATACCATGGCTTGGGTCAGGAGCACCTTAGTCATCAAGCTGACATCTTTGCTCTTCAACACTTTAAAATGGTCTAGTAGCAGATTTGCCTAATGCTTGTTTGATTTCTTGGCTGCTACTTCCATGAGGGTTGCTGGTTGATCCAAGAAAAATGAAGTCTTTGACA
>NW_006408665.1:2455684-2459001 GCF_000296735.1 Chrysochloris asiatica | reverse complement strand
AGGCTTTACTCCATTAATGTCATCATGGTCCACTCTACTTTGCGGAGGCAGGTCTTCCCCAGTCACATTTTGAGTGCCTTCCAACTGAGGCTTTGGAAGGCACTCAAAATTTCCGGCATTATATCTGACAGTGTTTCTCTGATATCCATAAGGTTTTCAGTGACTAGATCTTCAGAAGTAGTTTGTCATTCCTTCTTTCTACTCTGTCTTCGTCTGGAAGCTTATCAGAAACCTGTCCACCCTGGGTGACCCTGCTGGTACTTAAAATATTGGTGGCATAGCTTGCAGAATCACAGCAACTCACAAGCCACCACAGTACGACAAACTGAAAGATGAGTGGTGGTTAACTATGATAGAATAAGTATTACTTAAAGTCATCTACTTGAGAGCATGTTAAACAAAACTCAAAATCATGAAAAGACCAGACTTACTGGTTGGATAAAGATTAGTGGATTTCCAAGAATGCAGTCCTTAATCACCTTTTAGGTCTAAAACTGAACTCATCTCCTTGGCTCAATTTTTGTCCAAGCAATAGATAAATTGCAAGTCTTTGTGTGGCACTGTGGGCTGATGTGTCAAACTGCAAAGTCATTTGAACTGCAAGGACAATAGTTCAAGCTTACCAGTTGTTCCTTGGAAACCACATACAGGGTCACTATGGGTCAGAACAGATTTGATGGCACTTAACAGCATCAATTAGGTCAGTGGTTCAAGCTCACCAGCTGCTCCTCAGAAATCCTATACAAAGTCGCTATGGGTCGGAACTGACTTGATGGCAATTAACAACAACAACAACAACAACATCAACTAAAGAAGAGAGGAAACATTTGCTGGGCCTGGGGACTCAGGACCATAGTATCGATGAACACCATGGTCACTTGACATAACAGTCTACGAAGACAATGTTCTATAACCTACTTTGGTGAGCAGTGACTGGAATCTTACAAGCTCATGGGAAGCCATCTAAGGTACAACTATTTATCTTTCCCTGGATTTATCATTCTTACTGGAGGAAAGAAGATTGATGATCACAGAAGACACTTGGAAAGAATCAGTCCAGTGAAATAATGGACCACATGAACAGCAATCTCCATGACACTGAAACCAGAAAAACTAGATGGTACCAAACTACCACTATCAACTGCTCTGAAAGAGAAAACATTTTAAAGTTCTTAATAGAGTGGGAGAAAATGTAGATCAAAACTCAAAATCACAAAAAATCAAAAACCAGGCTTACTGGAAAGAAAGAGATTAATAGACCCCTAAGACTGTGGCCCTTGATCACCATCCATGTCTGTAACTTAATTCAAGCCATGGCTCAATTTTTAGCTAAGCAATAAAAAGGCATATTGGGTAGACAACAAATATAGTGAGGCAAATACACCATAGAATAGTCAACCACTTGAGATCAAAAGTGCAGTATTTACCCAAATACAAAATTCAGAAAGATTAGAAAAGAAGGAGGAATGGAAACAAGAAACACAGGGAGGAAATGGGATAATTGATGTTACATGGAGGTGATTACAATCATTAAGATGAAACAAAGTATATGATTTGTTGAATGTAAAATGAATGATCTGCTCGGTATACCTTCATGCAACAATAAAAGTTTAAAAAATTAGTAAAAACAATAAGATAGGAAAAACTGTCTAAGATTGTATTTGCTAAGGCATGGAATCACATTTGAAAATTGCATACTTTGGAACTGCAAAGAATTACATATGGCTAGAGAAAAGGGAAAGTTCAGAATACGAGATGTTCAGGTAGGAGACGAGTCTTGAGAGATGTGCAAACTATATCTGAAGCTAAGAAACTTGCACTGTTTTCTCCAAGGCAGGCATCACCAAAGTAGGCCTGTTGCCTGACTTTGTAAATAAAATTTTATTAGAATATAGCCAATTTATTTGTGTGTATAATGCCAATGACTACTTTTATGCTACAATAGTAGAGCTGAGTAGCTAATACAACTGAAACTGGTTTGCAAAGCGTAAGATGTTTACTATTCAGTCATTTACATAAAAAGTATGCACCCTCTTTAATGAAAAAAGTTCTCAAACACTTGAATTGCTACTTAGATATATTTATTGTATTGTCATTAAGATATATACAAACCTAAAATTAGATATAAACATCTTGTGCTTTATAGCTGTTAAACAAATGTAAAGTTTTGCATATTAAGTTTAAACTAACAAAAACAATAACACCAAGATTAACAGTGTTAATTCAATGTGAAAGATGGTGTCATCTTTATGGAAACAAATCTCCACTCATGACATAGAACTGACTGTCACTGCCACAGGTTCTTTTGGAATTCAGCAACCTATAGACCACTTCAATCAGGTAATGGCTTTACTTATTTGAACAAGGATAAAACCTTTGTTAAGAAAACAATGGCAATTACTTCATTGCACTTTATCTGTCCCCAAAGCTGTCTGTTTTTCACATAGCTAATGATAATTATAGTAATGCTCATTGATACAGTGAAAACAACACCAATGTATGCTTAGGCACTAAAATCTTTTGTCATTACTAAACTCTAAGACAGCCATTTTGGTATACCACAACTGTTTATGTATTTTCTAAATGTCAGCAATATAAAAACACAATGATTTAAAGTTTATCATAGAAAGCTACAGATTCAAGATTATATGCAGTTATTTATTGGGTCTATAATATGGTGCTACAGGATAAACACTGGAAAGCAAGGTCAATTTGAACCATAAGGTCAGCAGTTAAAATCCACTAGCCACTTCTCAGAAACCTTATACAGGGTCGCTATGAATTGGAACAGACTCAATGGGACATAACAAGAGCAATATCAGTAGGAG
Source organism: Chrysochloris asiatica (assembly GCF_000296735.1). Lineage (NCBI taxonomy): Eukaryota > Metazoa > Chordata > Mammalia > Afrosoricida > Chrysochloridae > Chrysochloris > Chrysochloris asiatica. The sequence goes on along the minus strand of NW_006408665.1, from coordinate 2,456,173 downwards.
GTCACCACTCGTCTGTCAGCTTGTCATACTGTGGTGGCTTGCATGTTGCTGTGGTTCTGGAAGGTACACCACCAATATTTAAAAATATCAGCAGGGTATATCCATGGTGGAGAAGTTTGAGCTGAGCTTCCAGACTAAGATACTAGGAAGAAGGAGAGGTAGACTCTGAATGTTGAATGTTCAGCCAATGAATATCTTATGATTAGCAGTGCGACACTGTCAGATAGCACCAGAATATTGAATATTGAAATATGATGAATAGCACAAGACCATTGTTTGATATAGTGCTTGAAGATGAGCCACTCAGGTTGGAAGGTACTCAAAATTTGACTGGGGAAGGGTTGCTTTCACCAAGTAGAGTTGACCAAGATAACACAAAAGGAGGCGGAGGTCTCTGGGACCATCAACAGAGAAGAGCCGAGAGCGGGACCCTACCCAGAGAGACAGAGATGCCTGAGATAGAGACAGAGACGACAACGTGGAGTGATG
>NW_006408665.1:2449259-2455584 GCF_000296735.1 Chrysochloris asiatica | reverse complement strand
TGTTTGGCTGCTAACTACAAGCTCAGCAGTTTGAATCCACCAGCCGCTGCAAGGGAGAAAGGGGATTTCCGAGACTGTGAATCTTTTACAAGAGCAGAAATCTTCTCTTTCTCTCATGGAGCAGTTTGTGGACTCAAACCACCAACCTTGTGGTTAACTGCCCAGTCTTACCCTACAGAGCCATAGCACTGTCCACGCTTCTTTGTTGGTATGTGCCATGGAGTTGGTCCCAACTCATAGTCACCCTGTGCAGGGTTTCCAAGTCTGTAAATCTTTACAGGAGCCGAAAGCTTTATCTTTCTCCCACGGAACAGCTGGTAGTTTCAAACTGCTGACCTTGCCGTTCGCAGCTAGATTCGTAACCACTATGCTACTAGAGCTTCTTCATGTTTCTTTAGTCGCCTTTAATTTTAAGAAGTTTCTCAGCCTTTTTTATCTATCATAACATTGCTTATTTTGAAGACGCCAGGCCAGTTGTTTTGTAGAATGTCCTTTAAAGAGTGTTTCTCAGATTATTTTCTCATGATTAAATTTAGGTGAAACATTTTTGGCAGGACTATCATATAGGTGATGTTATGCCCTTCTCAATGACTTTGGGCGTCTGGAATCATATGATGTCAGCTCCACTGTTATTGATGATATATTATTTTTACTTTTTCAAATGACTGCATTCATATCCTGTAGACATAATCCATTACTGAAGAAACCAGACAAAGACTGCAAAATATAATTTTTGTGTCTCCAACACCATCTTAATGCCAAGAGACAGTTTCACAGGTCATTCATAAAAATACATCTTAATCAGTTTTATTCATCTAAGGTGGGTATAGATCATAATAGGCACTGAGGACAGGCAAATATCCTGCAACCATTAGGGGAAATAAGAAGTTGGGAATTAGAATTTTGAATAAAGCTTGGAGTAAAGTGCATGTCCTCAGAAGCCACACTGCAGGTGATTCAACCTGATTCTGACACTCACCAGCTGTGTGACTTTGAGCAAGTCACTTAACATTTCTGTCTCTGTTTCCACAGCTATAACATGGCAATAATAGAATTCATAGGATTGTTGTTAGCACTGAGTTACTACATGTGCACTGTCTGGGAAACAAACATTTTCAATGTTATGATGATAATGATGCTTCTAGTGAAGGCCTTTTTTTTTTTTTTTTCCATTTTGCTTTCCAGTTCCAAATTTCTATTTTGCTCCATTTTATAATTGCTTTCTCTTTATTGACATTCTCAATTTGCTGAGCAATCATTTTCCTAGTTGCATTTAGTTCTTTGTCCATGGTTTCCTTTAACATTTTGACCATATTTAACTTAGTCTTTGTCTACTAACTCCAATGCCTGGGGTTCTGTTAATTTCTTCTTCTATTCCCTCTACTGTGAATAGGTCATATGTTCTTGTTTCTTTGCTAACCTCTTAAAGTTTTTTGTCATTGTTGAAAACTGGACACTTTTCATATTATAATGTGACAATTCTGGAAATAAGATTTTCACTCTTCCTTGACACTTTTATTGCTATTCATTGTGAGTGTTGTTTACTTGGTTAGCAACTTTTCTGAACTATTTTTGTGAATTCTATATTTTTTTGTCTGGTGTGGCCACTGAAGTCTGTATTCTGGTAGCATTGTGGTCAACTAGTATTTTTATAGTGCTGTACTGAAGGTATTGGCAAAATAGGCAGACAACATTGAAAAGACCAAATGGATGCCAGAAGAGACTGAAATTTGCATTCCAGCATAGAGAAACTAAAATAAATGGAAGAAATGAGGAAGTCAAAGAGATTAACAGAACATTTTAAAGGGTAACTCAAGAAGACGATGTCAAGTATTATAATGAAATGTGCAAACACCTGGAGTTAGAAAACCAACAGGGAAGAACATGTTCAGCATTTCTTAAGCTCAAAGAATTAAAGAAAAAATTCAAGCCTCGACTTGAAATATTGAGGAATTCTGTAGGTAAAATACTGAACGATGCAAAAATCAGATGGAAGGAATACACAGAGTCACTGACTGTATCAAAAATAAATAGTCAATGTTCAAACATTTCGAGAGGTTCCATATGATCAAAGACAATCTTACTGAAGGAAGAAGTGCAAACAGCACTGAAGGCTCTGGCAAAAGGAAAACAAGTCTCCAGGAATTAATAGAATACAAATTGAAATATTTCAACAAACTGATGAAGCACTGGAGGCACACACTCATTTATACAAAGAAATTTGAAAGACAGCTACCTGCTTGGAAAAGATCCCTGTGCCCTCTCCAAAGAAGGATGGCCCAGTGTAATGTATAAATCATCAATCAATATCATTAGTATCACATGCAAGTAAAATTTTATTGATGATAATTCAAAAGCAGCTGCAACAGTACATTGACAGGGAACTGCCAGAGGTTCAAGTTGGATTCAGACGATGACATGGAATGAGAGATATCTATATCAGATGGATCTTGGTTGAAAGTAGAGAATACCAGAAAGATGTTTACCTGTGTTTCACTGATTATGCAAAGACTTTCAACTGTGTGGATCATGACAAGCTATGGATAACATTGGGAAGAAGAAATATGCCAGAACACTTAATTGTGCTCATGATCATAAGGTAGTCATTCAAAACGAACAAGCGGATACTGAATGTTTTAAAATCAGGAAAGGTGTGCATCAGGGTTGTTTCCTTTCACCATATACAGAACAAGAGACAGTCATTTGAAAAAAAAAACAAGCAGATACTGAATGGTTTAAAATCATAAAAGTTGTGTGTCAGAGTTATATCCTTTCACCATATTTATTCAATTTGTATGTTGAGCAAATAATCCAAGAAGCTGGATTATAAAAAGAAAAAATGGCATCAGGATTGGAGGAAGACTCATTAACAACCTGCAATATACAGATGACACAGCTTGCTTGATAAAACCAAAAAGGACTTAAAATATTTTTTGATGAATATCAAAGACCACAGCCTTCAGTATGGATTACACCTAAATATAAAGGGAAAAAAATCCTTGCAACTGGAAAAATAAATAACATTATGACATAAAAGATTGAAGTTGTCAGAGACTTCCTTTTGCTTGGATCCACAATAAATACTCGTGGAAACAACCGTCAAAAGGTCGAAGTATGTATTGCGCTAGGTAAATCTGCTGCACAAGATCACTTGAAAGTGTCCAAGAACAAAGACATCAATTTGAGGACTAAGGTGCATGCAGGGGCCAGCCCTGCATGAACCAGGTTCCAGGAGGTGGACTGAGGATTAAGTGATAGAAGACTCCAGATGGTCAGTTGAAAGTGCTTTAATGTCTTACAGATTCAGTTTAAATACATATTTCTTAGGTGTGAAGGATAGGGCAAATCATACATCTTTAGTTAAATGCTTCACAAGACCTTTGCTAGATCACAATACCATTGACATCATTCAGTGAGAATAATATGTTGGAAATCAGTACATGTAAAGATTGGTTTCATAGGTGGGGAACACAATTTCCAGGATAATTATAAAGATACAGATCAAGAGCTACATATTGCAATAGTCACATACTTCAGAGTAATTTTCTTAATGAACTTGTTTTTCTACTATACAGGTCTGTGTGGTCTTGGCCCATTGCCAATGGCTAGCAAGGTCTTCCTTGTAGCTCTCTCCAAAGTCTTCCTTGGTTCAGAGAGCTACCACCAGGTGGGCTTCACACACTTCCCTTAAATCCTACAGGTGCACCGGTCTCAAGCCATGGTATTTTCAGTAGCTTTATATGCAAGTGAAAGTTGGGCAGTAATTAAGAAAGACTGGAGAAGAATCAATGCATTTGAATTGTGGTGTTGGTGGAGAATATTGAAAGTACCATGAACCGCCAGAAGAACAAACAAATCTATGTTAGAAGAAGTACAGCCAGAATGCTTCTCAGAAGCTAGGATGGCGAAGCTTCATCTTTCATAATTTGAACATGTATCTATCAGGAAAGGGCAGTCCTCAGAAAAGGACATCATACTTGGTAAAGTAGAAGGTCAATGAAAAAAGAAAGAACCTCCGTAAGATGGATTGGCACTGTGGCAGCAGTAATGGGCTCAAGCATAACAACAATTGTGAGGATGGTACAGGACTGGGCATAAGGTCACAAATCATCACCTAACAACAACATACAACTCTAGCCACGCATACAGCTTTTTCAATTCCCAGATATATGTGGGAGATTGTAAATCATTATTTCCAACACGTTTCTTTCCAAGATTTTAAGTTTGTCTGTTACTTGTACCAAATGTTATACCTTGTTCCATGTTGCTGAAGTCAACACTTTTATCTTTGAATGATTTCAGAAAATGCTACCAAAGATGACATCCAGGTTTTGAGAAAGCTCTGAGCCAAGTAAAACAAAGGCAATTATTTCAGAGAAACCACCAGAGAAAATGAAACACACAACCACAATATACTAGTAAGAGCCATATTGCTCCCTTTAGCAACATGTACCATTCTGTGAGCAACCATCTACACAGCTACCGCCAATCTGGGGGGTGAGGGATGGCAAGCAGGTAATTTTAAATGTCACAGCAGCACTCTCTGACCACAACACAGAATCTTCTTTCTTTGTTAAGCTTTCCCCTGGTTATTGTAAATTTTGACTAGATCCCAGAGTTCTGTTACAGTTTATTCTGACAGTTTGTATCAGTTTATTAGTTGTTTTCATGACAGAAGGGAGCCCTGGAGTTTCCTATAGAGCTATTTTTGGTAGTGTTACTCTTAGAATTCACTTCTTATTTCCTCTGTTCTCTCCACCAGTCTCTTAATTTTTGGTGGGGAGGAGTATTTAGGGTGGAGCAACAGCTGACCTTCAACTGTCCTCAGTCATCCTCTGGCACCTACTAATCAGGCTGGGGCTTTATATGTTGACCTCTAACTTGTTGATCCTTTTAATATGCCTCCAGTTTCTGCTTAAAGCAGGTTATCCTGGGTCCTTGATTTCGTCTATCTTATTGGTGAATTCTCACTTACATTCACAACCTCAATGACTGCTTTTCCCTTACTATGGAGCCCTTGTAGCACTGTGGTTTGGGCATCAGGCTGCTAAGGTCAGCAAGCAGTTCAAATTCAACAATTGTTCTGTGGGAGAAAGACGACGCTTTCTACTCCCGTAAAGATTTTTGGGAAACCCTATGTTGTTGTTGTTAAGTGCTATCAAGTTGGCTCAGACTCATAGTGACCCTATATGGGGTTTCTGAGGAACAGCTGGTGAGCTTGAAATGCTGACCTTATGGTTCAAATCAACCATGCATCGAGTGCATTAACCCACAGCACCACACCAGGACTCCAGGAAACCCTATGTCCCTATGTGGTGATGGTGGTGATTATGTGATGTGGAGTTGATTCTAACTCATAGCAACCCTCTATAGAGTTTCCAAGGCTATAAATCTTTATGGGAGCAGAAAGTCTCATCTTTCTCCCATGGAACAAAAGGTAGATTTGAACTGCTGACCATGATATTAGCAGCCCAAGTTGTAACCACTATGCTACCAGAGTTCCTTGGGAAACCCTATAGAGGATCACAATGAGTTGGAATGAACTCGATGGCAGTGGGTTTGGATTGATTTGGGTTCCCCTTATCAGCTCAGGTTTGTGGGACACCGTGAGGCTTCCCTAAGGCCTCAGTTGAAGCATCTTCCAAGCTAGTCTACTTTACTGCAGTAGCACCAGATGGGACATGGGGATTCTCTAATATCTCACAATTCCTTCTTTCATCAAGTCCCATTAAATCCTGTCACTTATAGTGCCTTCGGATTGTCAAGCATTAGAAATAGGTAGAAATAATAGCATATTCTTGGACGTTTATCACCATTAGACTTTTGTTTCTCCTCTCTTAATTTCTTCCTCTTTATACATCTAATTGATGTTGTCTCTTTTCCCATTGGCAGGTATACACATAAAAGGGATTCTTTTCAATTATCCTGCATCCTTCTTAATTCTATGATTGTTGTTAAGTGCCTTGGAGTTGGTTCCGACCCATAGCAATCCTGTATAGGGTTTCCAGGGAGCAGCTGGTGAGCTTGAACCACCTACTTTGCAGTTCAAACGGCTTTGCAGTCTGGTGCATTCTCCCATAGTGCCACACCACGATTTCAATTCTATGGTATAAAAACTAAAGTATCTTAACTTACTATTGAAAGCCAAGTTTTTGGAATTCAAAAGTTTATCCTTTCTCTAATGATTGTTTGCTTATATCTCTTATATAAACATATAAGAGATATAAGTACATTTTATACTTATATCTCTCCTATAAGTATAAAATGTTTATTTAGAAATCCTACTAACTTTGATTTAATGGAGTTCCCTGCTAATCATAAGATT
>NW_006408665.1:2433171-2439544 GCF_000296735.1 Chrysochloris asiatica | reverse complement strand
TGATGAAGAGCACAAGAATATTGTTAGAGATAGTGCCAGAAGATGAGCTTCTCAGGTTGGATGGCATTCAAAATATGACTGGAGAAGAGCTACCTCCTCAAAGTAGAGCTGACCTTGCTGACATGAATGGAGTGAAGCCTTCTGGACCTCAATTTGCTGATGAGGGCACAACTTAAAATTAAGAGAAACATCTGTAAACATTCATTAATAATTGGAACAAGGAATGTATAAAGTATGAATTTAGGAAAATTGTAAATTGTCAAAAAATGAAATGGAACCCATAATCATTGATATTCTAGGCATTAGTGAGCTCACATGGACTGGTATTGGTTATTTTGGACCTGACAATCACACAGCTTACTATGCTGGGAATGACAAATTGAAGAAAAATGGTGTCACATTCATCATCAAAAAGAACATATAAAGATCTGTCTTGAAGTACAATCCTGTCTGTGATAGAATAATATCCATAGTCCTACAAGGAAGACCAGTTAATACCACTTTTATTCAAATTTACTCACCAGCCACTAAAGTCAGTGATGATAAAATTGAAGTCAGTGATGATAAAATTGCAACTTCTTCAGTCTGCAATTCATGAAACATGCAATCAAAATATATTGATAATTATTGGTGATTGGAATGCAAAGGTTGACAATAAAGAGGAAGGATAAGAAGTTGGAAAATATGACAATGGTGATAGAAATGATGCTGGAGATTGCATGATAGAATTTTGCAGGACCAGTGACCTCTTCATTACAAATACCTTTTTTAAACAGCATCAAAGACAGTTAGATACAAGGACTTCACCAGATTACATACACAGAAATCAAATTGACTACATTTGTTGAAAAAAAAAACATTGGAAAAGTTCCATATCATCAGCCAAAACAAGGCCAGAGGCAGAATGTGGAACAGATCTTCAGTTATCCATATGCAAATTCTGGCTGTAGCTGAAGAAAATTAAAACAAGTTCACAAGAGCCAAAATATGACCTTGAACATATCCTACCTGAATTCAGAAATCATCTCAAGAACAGAATTGATGCATTAGACACTAGAGACCAAAGACCAGATGAGTTGTGAGAAGACATTAAGAAGATAATAGAGGAAGAAAACAAAAAGGACCTTTTGATCTTTTCCTTCTTTCTTGTCTTCAAAATGGATGTCAGTAGAGACTCTGAATCTTGCTTTCCAGTGTAGAGATGCTTAAGAAAACGAAATAAATGAGGCGTTAATAGAACTGAACAGAAAGTTTCTAAGGGCAGCTCAAGAATATAAATATTATTTTTTTTTAAATGTGCAAAGACCTGGAATTAGAAAAACAAAAGGGAAGAGCATGATTAGCATTTCTCAAGCTGAGAACAAAATATTAAATGGTATTAACTGGTGTTCCTTGTAGGCATATGAATATTATGTCACAGACAACATTGTACTTCAAGATAGATCTTGAAATGTTCTTTTTGATAATGAATGCAATGCAATGCCATTCCTCTTCAATTTATCATTCCTGGAATAGTAAAACATCTGATTTTCAGAGTCAAAATGGACAATACCAGTCATTTCAGCTCACTAATTCCTAAGATATTGATGTTTATGCATTCCATTTCATGTCTGAAAACTTCCTGTTTTTCTAGATTCATACCTCATACATTCCATGTTGTATTTATTAATAGATACTTCAGTTGTTTCCCCTCATTTTGAGTTATTCCCCTTTAGCATATGAAAGTCCCAAAAGCTTTACTTCTTTTGTGTCATCACTGTCAACTATCCTTTGAGGAGGCTGCTCTTCCCCAGTCTTATTTTGAGTGCCTTCCAACCTGAGGGGCTCATCTTTGGTACTATCTATGACAATATACCGGTACTATTCTTAATGTTTCAATGCTGATAGTATTCCATAGCTATGCATTAGGTTTTCAGTGGCTAAATATTAAGAAGTAGTCCACCTCTCCTTCTTCCTTGTCTGTCTTAAGTCTGGAAACTCAGCTTGAACCTGTCCTCCATGGTTGATCCTGCCAGCTTTCAAAATACCGGTGCCATAGCTTCCAGCATCACAGCAACACACAATCCACCAGAGTATAACAAATTGACAGATAAGTGGTCCTACAATGCTATAAGGAGGCAAAAATATGATGAAGTATTCAGAAGGACTCTCAAGTTTCTGGACTAAACATGTAAATTCAGTAAATTGAGTAAATACAGAGGAGGTGAGAGTTTGGGAGAGAAAGATGAAAATTTCTTTTGGGGCATGGTGAGAACAGGTGTCCCGCATAAGAACAAATCACTGTCTTTAATGAAGTTGGGGATAGTGGACTGCAGAAACATGAGGAGCTGGGATATAAAGACTTGTAAAGTGGATATATGTGATCATTGAACTACTGACATGTGTGAGATGGTCTACATAGAGTAGAAAGTGAGAGTAGAAGAGGAGAGCTATAGAGCCACTGAGGACTCTAAGACTCATGGAAAGAGAAAGGCTATGTGCCGGTGGCCAGGAGTCAGGCTTGCAGAATGTGCCTTTTGGTTATTTAAATGATTATAAATTCCTGAGTGCTTTTGCATACATCAAAAAATGAAACAAACAAACAAAAAGAGAGGGAATAGAAGAAAATACTGTTGAATGATGATACATGGAGGGGATTGTAATCATTGCAATTAAATGAAATATGATAGGATGAGTGTAAAACCATGTAAACTATCATTTAATTCACAATGAAAACTTTAAAAAGAAAAAAAAAAATGCTTTAAAAGGATCTGGCACTAGAGACAGCCAAATAAATATATATGTACCCACAAATAAAATCAATTCAGAGTAATCTATGCTAATTAAGGGAATTTTAATATTCATAATATGAATAGTAATATAAATATGACTTGTATGTATGTCAATGGGTACATGGAGAGAAGAATTTGCAGATTTACATCTATTTACTAAATTTTATTTGCTGTCCCAGAAGCCAAATTCACTTGGATAAAAGGCCAAAGTGGTACAAAATGTGACAGCCACTACTACTAGTCTCCTTAATATTGATCCCCACTTCTTTACTAACCTGTCCTTAATTTGTCTCAGGATGACAATGTGCTTAAATAAAAAAAAAAACTTTATCTCCCAGCCTTCTTTGCAGCTCTGAATGGCCAAATGGCACTGTTCTGTCAAAGAAGTACAAATGAGTTGCTGGATGGAACCTCTGGGAAGGCTTCTTAAAGGACAAACAGGCTCGGCTTATTGAGTCATTTGCTCTTCCCTTTCAATTTTCTTGGAAACATAATGTTGGAGGTAGAGCGACCATTTTGTGAACATGAGTTCTGAAACATATGCTAAGGGATGTTGTTGCTGTTGTTATGTGCCATCGAGTCGATTCCAACCCATAGTGACCCTGTATAGGGTTTCCAAGGAGCATCTGGTGAGCTTCAACCACTGACTTTGCAGTTCAAACGACTTTGCAGTCTGACGCATTAGCCCACAATGCCACACCAGGACTCCATGCTAAGGGATAGTGAGTAGAAATACAGCAAGATCCTGGTAGTGAGGGAGGAGGCCCTGCCCATAAGACCTGAGGCCTAGTGAAGCCCTAGGTCACACACAAAGGAAATTAACAGCTTTTTCTGCTTTTGTGAAAAACTGCTTATCTAGGAACTGCCAATGAGAAAGTAACACAGTGGTCTCACCAGTCAGCCCTATGTAATCCTATAGAAAGCTAGTATAAAAGCTGTTTCAGGGAGCTCTGCATTTGGGACATTAGTCCACCACTGCTCCACCGGCAATAAAACCTCTTCCTCTAATAACATTGGTGTTCGGGTGATTTCTTTCTCCCATTCGGGCCTCATCTTCCTGCAACAGTAGCATATGATGCCCCAGGATCAGCCCTGGACTTCCTACTTCCAGATGTGCATAAGAATAACACCTCTTTTGTGTTAACAGTTTTTATCCCCACCCATCTCAGTTTGTCTTTTTGTGGTGGCTTGTGTGTTGCTATTGTAGGGCCAAGAAAAAACTCCATTCTGTACATTAGCCTGAACACGTCCTCCTGTTCCAGGAACGTGCTAAATCAGCTCATGCTGCCTTAGAATATCCTTTCACCTCTAGCAACAGCAAGAACTAGATAAGCAGTAGACAGGACAGCCCAAGGCCAGATGCCAGATGTCTTCCTTATCCTAGCCTAAGAACAAAAGACCACCAGTACTGACCAATTAAACTGTAACATCTCATACTTCACCAAATGTCAACCAATCCAAATATTGTAAAGCTGAAAAACCCTGAGCTTGTTTGAAAACTCTATAAAAACCCTGCCAACTGGAAGTTGGAGGCTCCATCCCTCATCTGCTGCGTCGGATGCAGGTGGAGTCCGAGCTCGGGCTTGAATAACTGGGAGTTCGAGGCTCCATCCCTCATCTGCTGCATCGGATGCAGGTGGAGTCCGAGCTCGAGCATGAATAAACAACCCTCATGCACTTGCATCGGTGTCGGCTCCTTGGTGGTCTTTGGGGACCCCGAATTCTGGGCATAACACTATAATGCTGGAAGCTATGCTGCCTGAATTTTAAATACCAGTAGGATCAACCATGGTAGACAAGTTTGAGAAGACCTTGTAAACTGAAACCTGGTGATCTACCCTTAAAAGTAGCTGATGAAACCCTGTGGTTCATAATGGAATATTTTCCATTATAGGGCTGGAACAAGATGCCTGTAAGTTGGAAGGCACTCAAAATGCACAGTGGTTACAACAATGGATTCAAATATACCAACAATAATTAAGATGGTGCAGTACCAAGCAACATTTTATTCTGATGTACATGGGGCTACCATGCTGGAGCCAACTCCAGACCAACTAAGAATACTGTCTTAGATATATAAGGCTGTTAAAGCAGAAATAGCACAAGTAGATGATTTTAACAACCAGAGTTTATTGCCTCACAGTTTTGAAGGCTAGAAGTCCAAATTCAGAGTTTGATTCCTGGGGAAGGCTTTCTCTTTGTCTGAAAAGGGGAGATGTTCTTATTTCCTTTCAGTATCTGTTGGCTCAGTATTCTTTGGGGATCTTCATACATTTTGGCTTCAATTTTCCATGGATCTAGGCGCTTCCCAATGGAGGAAACACATATGCAGGGGGCACATTCCACTCCTGACTCTTCTGTCTTGGTGGTAGTAAGTTCCTCTGAGTTCAGTTCACTTACCTCTCTTTTTATATCACAAAGAGATTGACTCAACATATAATCTAACCCTGTGGATTTCTTCTGACCTCTTTAACATCATAGAAGTGAAGATTTACAACACACTGGACAATTACTTCAGATTGTTGTTGATGCTAAGTGTCGAGTCAGTTCCAACCCGTAATGACCCTGTGTAAGGTTTCCAAGGAGCTGTTGGTGAGCTTGAACCAATGACTTTGAGGTTCAAATTGACATTGCAGTCCAGCACATTAATCTGCAGTGCCACACCTCAGATCACATCATGGAGATGATTGTATTATATTAGATCTCATCATGGAGGTGATAACTGCTAAGTCACTGAGAATCCTGGTCCAGCCAAGTTGACACAAATCTCTAACTATCATAAACAAGTAACTATTTTGTGGGTTTCTGTTACTTGAGGCCTAATACTTCTACCAGCACGGAAGTCCTCTTTGAACATAATCTCAGGTTAAAATCGTCATGGAAGCCATCAAAATTCATGTAAGGCCCAGGAACAATAAAGAGATGATTCATGTGCAACCCAAACCCTCTCAACTAGTTACTAGGATCACCTGTTTCATCTTTGAATAAACAAAGTGAGATAACAAAGGAGGTGGGCAGCCAGGGAGATCAGCTTACCATGAATTAAGATGTGTCCAACAACTCTTCAAATTCTAGCATTCTCTACCATGTGTTTCTTTATACTTTGCTATTGATTCCCCCTCCATCCTTAGCCTGTTGCTGTTTTTAAGTGTCATCGAGAGTCAGTTTCAATTCATAGAGACCCTGCATAGGATTTCCAAGGAGCCACTGGTGAGCTTGAACTGCCAACCTTATGGTTCAAACTGACCTTGCAATCCAGCGCATTAATGTGCAGAGCCACACCAGGACTCCATCCTTAGCTTAGTGGAAGGAGAAAATGAACAGTCAAGGACCTTCAGTGGCTCTCATTGTTTACCTTATTAAGTAGACAAAAGCCTATTGTCATCAAGTGCATTCCAACTCATAGCAACCGTATATAAGATTTCTGAGACGGTAAATCTTTATGGAAGCAAACAACCTAATCTTTCTCCTGTGGAGTGGCTGGTGGATTTCAACTACTGACCTTGCAATTGTTTATTCCACAGCACCACCATGGCTCCTTAATTATGTATACAAAAGGAGTTCAAAAAGTTTGTGAAAAAAATCCCATTATGTTTTTTGGG
>NW_006408665.1:2431287-2433071 GCF_000296735.1 Chrysochloris asiatica | reverse complement strand
GTAATGGCAATCTGATTGCCTACTACAAGAATAAGCAAGTGTTCACCCAGGAGCTATTAAGGCAAGCAGTTGGGTCTTCTCAGGGCAAATTTCCTTCCAAGATGAGACTCAAGGGGAATACACGAGCAGGAAAGTAGTCTGGCTGGTGACCACGTTTGTCATCGGTAAGGGGTAGTGGGGGAAAAACAGCAGCGAAGTTGTGAGCTAAGTCTGACCACATTTAATAGACTCCTGTCAATCTGGGTTGAGACCTAGTTGCCCAGCAGTATGACAAGAACTGGGCACTCCTGGGCTCAGACACAGGGACTTGGCCACAGAGGACTAGATTGGAGAGTGAAGCATTCAGCTGATATAAAATGAGGGGAGATACACAAGAACACCCATACTTGCAGATAGTATCCACTTGACCTGGCTTCAATGGATGGATGATCAGAACTTGATTAGAAGAAAGAAGAGGAAAAAAAGAGTAATCTGCTACAGTTTGAGGAACTCGACCTATACTTATGGATGTAGTAGCTCAAAAGAAGGGACAAATCTTTACAGCAAGGATCAATCCAACCCCCTCAGTACACAAGGTTGACAGGGATGGGCAACTTAAACATTGGCTACCCAAATTGGGAGGGGGGGGGTGTTACAAAGTCAAGAAGTGACTGGCTTACAAGCTTTCAATAGGGTGCCTAGTTCCAGAGAGTGTGAGGGAAAGTAGAATCTCCCCTGAGTGGTTTTCAACCTGTCTGGTTCAAGCTGAAGAAAGCAAATAGGGATAAGACTCTTGTGGTTCAAAAGTGAATAATTGCTTTCAGAACTGACTGTGAGTGTTGAAAATGTAAAGACAGACATTTTGCAACAAAGGGAATGGAGTGGTTAATTTTGCAGTCCAGGAGCAGAGGTCCCTGGGACCATCAAGAGAGAAGAGCAGAGTGCGGGACCCTATCCAGAGAAGCAGTGACACCAGAGATGGAGGCAGAGATGATGATGTGGCGAGATGAAGTGGCTAGGGACTCTGGTTTCAGGGAGGGAGAGGGGCTGTGTGCTGACCGCTTGCGGAGTGTACCCTTGGGTTGCTTGATGATGTATGGAGGGGATTATAATCATTTCAATGAAACAAAATAGGGTAGGATGAATGTAAAGCTAATGTTCTCCAATGCAAACTATTATTTAATTCAAAATAAAAACTTAAAAAACAAAGAATAGAATAGTATAAACAAACGAACTCAGAGTGGAGAGACAGATAATGGAGACGGATTCATCCAAGAGCCCAGGAATGCCAAGGATTGCCAAAGCCTACTAGAAGTTGAAAGAGAAAAAGAAGTGCATTTTCCCACAGCTGATACGCTGAATTCAGACTTCTAGCCCCTTTAACTGTGATGTTGTTTTTGTTGTTAGGTGCCATCGAGTCAGTACTGACTCATAATGACCTTATGCACAGCAGAATGAAACACTGCCTGATCCTGGGCCAACCTCACTACTGTTGCCAGTTTTGAGTCCATCAATGCTGCCACTTGGCCAATCCACCTCGTTGGGGGTCTTCCTCTTTTTCTCTGATTCTCCATCTTACCAAACATGATATCCTTCTCCAGTGACTGGTCCCTCCTGACATTATGTCTCAAGTATGAGATGAAGTTTGGCCATCTTGGCCTTCAAGGAGCACTCTGGCTACACTTCTATCAAAACAGATCCACTGGTTCTTTTGGCAGCACATGGCACTTTCAATATTCTCCTCCAACACCATAACTCAAAAGCATCAATTCTTCTACGGTCCTCCTTATTCACTGTCCAGCTTT
>NW_006408665.1:2425738-2426394 GCF_000296735.1 Chrysochloris asiatica | reverse complement strand
GATGGAGACAGCTTAAGTGTCCATCAGTGGAAGAATGGATAAACAAAATATGGTACAAACACACAATGAAATATTATGCTACCTTGAAGAATAACAAGGAAGCTGCAAGCCACCACATAACATGGCTGAACCTTGAGGATATTATGCTGAGTGACATTAGTCAGTCACAAGAGGAGACATACTTCATAGGACCACTATTGTAAAAGATTAAGAAAAAGTACCCACACTAAAAGGGGGGAAAATTCTTTGCTCCTTACCGGGATGTAAGGGGTGGGGTAAGGAGAGGTAGGGGAAGGTGGAACACAGGGTAGGGAATAGACACAGGATTGTTTGAGTACTGGGGAGAGCAATACACAAGAAGAGGGAAGGGAATGGAAGAACAAGGAGGATGGGAGAACAGTTAGGCAGGTTTGCGTGGGCAGAGGTAAATAATGATATATGCATGACCTTGGAACAACAGTGCTCTGGGATACAAGGATTGAGGCATGGTTTTAATGGGTAAAAGAGGGGAAATAATGTTAAGATGCTTGGCTGTCTTTTGAATCATGAATTCCCTTGCCTACTTTTGTAAAATAGACATTTGAGGGGAAGAGAAAGGAATAGCCAGAAACATCACCATAGAAAGCTTATAAGCCCATTTTCAGTCTATAACTGAT
>NW_006408665.1:2422590-2424127 GCF_000296735.1 Chrysochloris asiatica | reverse complement strand
TGAACTCCCAGATCCTCTGTTCTTATAATTTTATTCTGTGCTTGACTCTTTCTAATGCTCCCATGTACATCATTCTGTAGTTGTTATGTGTTCTGTAAAGGCCTGGGAGAGGATACCCCTGTGGGACATAGTGTGGTGAGCTAAGGGAGGCTGTACCCTTGGAAACAGGGCTCCCAGTGGGAAGACAGACTTCCAGGGTCTGTGACAACTTTGAGACACTAAGATGAACAGATCACAGAGCTTGTCCTTGGTGTTCTTAAAGTCTATGTATCATGTTCAAGGCTCACAGGTTTGTTCATAACAAATAGTAAGTATTTGTTGAGATCAATTTGTTAGTATTTTAAAGCTGCATTCAGCTTATTGTTGTTGTTAGGTGCCCTCGAGTGGGTTCTGATTCATATGTACTACAGATCAAAACACTGTCAGGTTCTGCACCATCTACTTACAGGAAATTTAAATAAAATATGAAAGATGATTTTGCTGGGGAGGGGACTCTGATGCTTCAGAACATGCCACCTATATTGTTGCACTTAAAAGTAAAATAAAATATCTTTAAAAACTTTATGGTGTGTTTAATAATTTACATCTTGCAAATAGATATATAAGATCATTATTTTTTTCAAAGCAACTGTGTATGTAAAAATATTATTGCCAAGTGAAATCCATGAAGAAATGCTGAGATGAAAGTGACTTCCCCCCAACAGAGTTTACTTCCTTAGCCTTTCATTCTTTTCTGCTATTGCTGCTGTTTTGGAATTTGCTGTAACTGTAATAAGACTCCATTACAAATGACTGTGGATAAATGAAAAAAAAAAAAAAAAACTCACTGGTGAACTTGGCAAGAAACTTAATCCCTGCTCTCCCTTCCCACACTTCTCATCCTGCCCGATTTTTCATTTTCCTGATTCTACTAGCCTTTCAAGCAGCCTATATGTTTTCAATCTCTTGAGTATGTCACAAGTCTGACTTCTGACTTCTTTGTAGACTTTGAGGGAAGAAGTACTGACCTGAAACCAAAAAACTTGAGCTCATGTGACCATTTATTCCTTTGACAAAAATCTGTTAGCATTTTCTCTGTGTCAAGTATTGGTCTAAGCATTGGAAGAAGAGTAATAAATTTTAAAAGTGTATATTCCATTGGAAAAAGACAGAAACAGTATATACACAGTGAAGAACGTTATGCTGCTGTTGTTAGTTGCTCTGGAGCCAGCTGTGACTCAGTTGACTCCATGAACAACAGACAGGAATTCTGCCCAGTCCTGTACTGTCTTCACATTCATCTGTATGCTCAGGTCCATTGTTGTAGTCACTGTGTATTGTAAAAGGCTAACAACCTTAGGGACCCATATACCAACACTGTACCAGACAATATTCTCCTGTGATCTATAGAGTTTTTTGGGGTTTTTTTTGGTTGTTTGTTTAAGTTTTTATTGTGAATTATGTGATAGTTTACATGGGAGAACATTAGCTTTACATTCATCTCATTTCGTTTCATTGCAGTGATTACAATCCCCTTGATGCATCATCAACCAAAGGA
>NW_006408665.1:2420586-2422045 GCF_000296735.1 Chrysochloris asiatica | reverse complement strand
GCAGCTTCCTCATGTTATTCTTCAAGGTAGCATAATATTCCATTGTGTGTATGTACCAGAGTTTGTTTATCCATTCTTCAGTTGATGGGCCTTAGGCTGTCTCCATCTTTTTGCTATTGTAAATAGTGCTGCTATGAACATTGCTGTGCCTATATCTACTTGTGTTATGGCTTATATTTCTTGTGGGTAAATACCAAGTAGAGGAATTGCTGGATCATAAGGTATTTCTATTTCCAACTTTCTGAGGAAGTGCCATATTATTTTCTAGAGTGGTTGGACCATTTTTTCAATCCCACCAGCAATGTAGGAGGGTCCCAGTCTCTTCACATCCTCACCAACATTTATTATTCTCTACTTTTTTGATCTTTGCTGTTATTGATGGTGTGAGGAGATATCTTATTGTGGTTTTGATTTGCATCTCTCTGAGCACAGCCTTCGGTATGGATTACATTTCAATGTAAAGAAAACAAAAATCCTCATCACTGGACCAATAAACAACATTCTTTCTTCTTCTTCTTTTTTTTTTTTGAATCAGTCAAGAGCGGCTTTATTAACTACAATACAGTTTTAAGTACAGTCTTAGGCAGTAGGCGTATCCAGACACCACAACAAAACTAAGGTTTGTTATTACTAGATAACAGTTAGGCACACATATTTTCTTCTCATTTTAGATTATTCCCCCAGCCACCTGGTCAGTGTGTTTTGCTCCTAAAATCTTTGTCATGAAAGGTTTTCCTTGCGATTCTCATCAAGGCATTCCTTGGTTTGAGAACTGACTCAGAGTGGGTTTCACACATGTCCTGTTCTTCCTACTGAATCCAGATTTATGAAAGTTTCCACCATCACGTCTCTGTAGACTTTCCTCTGAGCAGGATCCAGAAAATCCCACTCTTCCTGAATGAAGACCACAGCCACATCTTCAATGACCACTGGGTCCATTTCTTTGCTCCCCCTTATGGTGGTCTAGAACACTATCACCAAAGGTCACTTCAGGAAGAGGGTCCAAAGTGGAAGCTCAGTCCTGGGCAGTTTGGGAACTAATGCATAATGTCTGGTCTGCACACACAGTCAGAACACCTGAAGTCCTTCCTGATGGCTTACGGACTGATGTGCAAGATGATCACCCCAGGGCTCCCACTCGACTGTGGACCACACTGGAGAGGTGGGAGATTTTGCTACCCAATCTGAGTCTCAATACTCCATAAACCCTCTGCTCTGGTTATATCAGCAACAGGTGAGTAACAAAGTTTTTGCACCAAGCGCTGGTTACTCTTTCTGGATAAACAACATTCTTCTCAAAAGAGAAAAGATTGAAGTTGTCAAGGACTTCATTCTTCTTGGATCAATTATCAACACTCATGGAAGCAGCAGTCAAGAAATCAAACGAAGTATTGCATTAGACAAATCTGCTGCACAAGACCTTTTTAAAGTGTTGAAGAGCAAAGATGTCAGCTTGAGG
>NW_006408665.1:2416284-2416706 GCF_000296735.1 Chrysochloris asiatica | reverse complement strand
GTATCTATTTCATGAGGGATATTGGTCTATAATTTTCTTTCTTAGTGATGTCCTTTCCTGATTTGGGTATGAGGGTTATGCTTGCTTCATAAAATGTATTAAGAAGTTTTCCATCCTCTTCTATAGGAATAATTTGAGCAGAATTGGTGACAGCTCTTCCCTTAATGTTTGGTAGAACTCACCAGAAAAGCCATCTGGACCTGACTTTCTTTTGGTTGGGAGTTTTTTTTTGATGAGGTGATCAATTTCTTCTTTTGTTATGGATCTGTTCAAGTTTTCTACTTCACTCTATATAAGTTTAGGTAGGTTGTGTTTTTCTAAAAATGGATCCATCTCTTCTAAGTTTTCAAATTTGATGGAGTACAACTCCCCATATTATTCTGTTATTATCCTTTGGTTTCCTTTGGTTCCATTTTGACATC
>NW_006408665.1:2413760-2415125 GCF_000296735.1 Chrysochloris asiatica | reverse complement strand
GCCTGTAGCTCATTTGTCTCAGTTACTCTTTTCTGCTTTTGGACATGTACTGAGATCTTTAATTGCTTTTACTTGTACATTTTCAGTAGTTAGGTGAGTTATTAATTCTTAAATGAATGTATGTTGCTGTGTTGTTAAGCTTACTGAGTGTCTCCTGGTGAATGTGATCTGGAGATAGGCTTCCCTTTTCACATGTAATGCCTAGCAGCTGGTATTGGCTTCTGTCAACATGATGGGATATTATGGGGTATGCTTGTAGCTTGGCTATATGGCCATGATTGCTATCTCTTCTTGGATAATGTAGGGAGAGAATGCTATCACCCTTGGGAAAAAAGTGAGATCAACATGATGAAAAGCAGAAACAATATAAAAGCAGAGACGAAAACCACCACTCAAAAATAAATCAATAAAACCATAACTGACTGACTAGTAGCCTTTGCTGCACAGGTCAGTGTGCATGTACAGTAGAAACCTACATCAGTGGGTGGAGGTGTCCACTCATTCAGGCCCCTCTGCTAGTCATTACTGTGGAGGTACGCAGGTAGATTTTGAGAAATTAATGGAAGAAAGATTGTTCACTATTTTTTTATCTCTGAAGGTTAGCTAGGTATCTGCATGTACACAGTGTAATTCTCAAAACAGCTGAGTCCTTGTGTGTAGCAGTTGGTGTTGGCACTTGCCTTTTATGTTGGGCTTTTGTGTGGTGCTGTGGGTTAATGTGCCAGACTATAAAGTTGTTTGAACTGCAAGGTTTGGTGATTCAAACTCACCAGTTGCTCCTTGGAAATCCTTTACAGGGTGGCTATGGGTCGGAACTGATTCAATGGCACATCACAACAACAACATATGGTTTGGCTGTATAGCCATGTCTGCTTTTTCTTGCTGGGTAAGCAGGATTAAAGGGTCCCACCCAGGTCAACTTTAGGCTGAGTCCCAGAGTCAGACATCATAAGAAGCCTCCAAAGTATCAGTCCATGGGAACAATGGGGTTCCTCCCAGGGACCTCCTCACTTTGCCATAGGAAAACTAAGGGTGCAACACTGGGCCCTTTTGGGGGTACGTTCCCACCCACCTTAGGAGGTCCAGGCTGGGCAGAGAGGGTGCGACAGGGGAGAGGAGGATAGAAAAGTATAAAATTCATCACAGCTCTTTTTTCAGATGCTGCTGAGATTTTTAGTGCTGCATCACTGAATCAGGCTGGCTGTGGCCCCACCCTCTCATCTCAGCCCAGGCCAAGGATGTCCCATGTCCTGATCAATTCTGAAATCGCCATATGTTCCTTTCCACAGTCAGATTTCTCCACCAGTTAATGTAGGAAACTGTTACCCTGCACCTAATACTA
This sequence comes from Chrysochloris asiatica, assembly GCF_000296735.1. Taxonomy (NCBI): domain Eukaryota; kingdom Metazoa; phylum Chordata; class Mammalia; order Afrosoricida; family Chrysochloridae; genus Chrysochloris; species Chrysochloris asiatica. The sequence continues at coordinate 2,413,783 of NW_006408665.1, read as the reverse complement.
GATCCAAAACTCTGGAGCTGCTC
>NW_006408665.1:2411244-2412350 GCF_000296735.1 Chrysochloris asiatica | reverse complement strand
TTGTTAATCAGTTTCCTCCAATCCTGATGCCATGTTTTTCTTCATATAACCCAGTTTTTCAGATTATTTGCTCAGCACATAGATTGAATAAGTATGGTAAAAGAATACAATCCTGGAGCACACCTTCTCTAATTTAAAACAATTTGGTGTTCCCTTGTTCTGTTCAAACAACTGCCTCTTGGTCTATATACAGGTTCCTCTTGAGTTGAATTAAGTGATCCATAATACTCATATCCCACAGTGTTGTCCATAAGTTGTTATGATCCTCACAATTGAAAGTCTTTGCATAGTTAATAAAGCACAGGTAAACATCGTTCTGGTATTCTCTGCTTTCAGCCAAGATCCATCTGACATCAGTAATGATATCCCTCATTCCACATCCTCTTCTAAATCCAGCTTGAACCTCTGGAAGCTCTCTGTAAATGTATGGTTGTAACCATTTTTGTATTATCTTTAGCAAATCTTTATTCTCATGGGATATCAATGACATTGTCATTCTCATTTCAGCTCACTAATGCCTAAGATACTGATGTTTATGCGTTCCATTTCATTTTTGACAATTTCTAATTTTCCGAGATTCATATTTCATACATTTCATGTTCCAATTATTAATGGATGTTTACAGCTGTTTCTCTTCATTTTGAGATGCACCCCATCAGCAAATGAAGGTCCCGCAGGCTTTTCTCTCACGGGCTTTACTCCATTTCCGTCATCATGGTCAACTTTACTTTGAGGAGGCAGCTCTTCCCTAGTCACATTTTGAGTGCTTTCCAATTTGAGGGGCTCATCTTCTGGCACTATATATGACAATATTCTGGTGCTTTCCATCATGTTTCAATATTCAATATTCTGGTGCTACCAATGTTCCACTGCTACTCATAAGGTTTTCAGTGACTAACTATTGAGATGCAATTAGTGTCGCCTTCTTACCAGACTGTCTTTGTCTGGAAGCTCATCTGAAACCTGTCCACCCTGGGTGACCCTGCTGGTATTTAAAATACCAGTAGCATGTTGTTGTTATTAAGTTCCATAGAGTCGGTACTGACTCATAGCAACCTTATGCACAGCAAAACGAAACATTGCCTGATCCTGGGCCAACCTCACTA
>NW_006408665.1:2409634-2410094 GCF_000296735.1 Chrysochloris asiatica | reverse complement strand
CAAACATGCAATCAAGATGTATTGATCATTACTGGTGATTGGAATGCAAAGGTTGGGAGCAAAGAGGAAGGATCAGTAGTTAGAAAATATGACCTTGGTGATAGAAATGATGCTGGAAAACATATGATAAAATTCTGCAAAACCAATGATTTGTTAATTTCAAGTACCTTTTGTAGACAGCATAAGAAATGACTATACACATGTACCTCACCAGATGGAATACACAGAAATCAAATTGAATACATCTGTGGAAAGAGACAATGGAAAAGCTCCATATCATCAGTGGAAACAAGGCCAGGGGCAGACTTTGGAACAGATCATCAATTATTCATATGCAAATTCAACTGAACCAGAAGAAAATGAAAACAAGTACACGGCAGTCAAAATATGACCTTGAATATATCCCACCTGAATTTAGAGATTATCTGAAGAACAAATGTGATACATTAAACACTAAAGA
>NW_006408665.1:2403911-2409534 GCF_000296735.1 Chrysochloris asiatica | reverse complement strand
AACACCTTAGTCAGCTTGAAGACCAGTGGCATAGCTTCCAGAATTACAGCAACACTGCAAACCACCACAGTACAACAAACTGACAGACCATTGGTGGTTTGAAATACTAGAGGCATATAATCCAGAATCACAGCAACCCCACAGTATGACAAACTGGCAGATGGGAGGTGGAAGGAAATTATAAATAGTAATAAATTCTGCAAAGAAAATCAATAGAGTGATGTGATAGATACTAACTGTGGGGGGTACTTGGTGTAGGACTGTCAGGGATGGTTTTTTTGACATTTAAGCAGAGTCCTGACAGATGGGAAGGTGCTGGCAGATTCCAAAAAGAGCATTTCAGCCATCTCATCCTGAGATGAAAAAGAGCTTAATACATTCAAGGCACAGAAAACAAGGAGAGTGTGACAGGAGGCAGCAAGCCGGCAGGAGGACTGATACGAGGTTAGGAAGAAAAATATTAGCTCGTATCAGCTTGGTAGCCACAGTGAGGAGTTTAGATTTTTAATCAAAGAGTAAGGGGTATTAGATGTGTTGTAAGCAGTGGGGATACCCAATTCCAGTTTTTAATAATCATTATATAGCTACTGGTGGCACAGTGGTCAAAGTGCTCACTCACTAACCTAAAGGTCTGTATTCAAACCCACTGGCCCCTCTGATGAAGAAAGACATTGTAGTCTTCTTTCCTAAAGATTTACAGCTTTGAAACCCCTGTGGGGCAGTTCTATTCTGTGAAATAGGGTTAGTATGAATCGGAATATACTCTATGACAGTGGGTTTAATGTTGCTTGATTTATGGCTACTGGTGGAAAGTGAAATTAGTCTCTTATTAGGAGACTACTGCATATATTAAGAAGAAAGAGAGGAAGGCTTCTATTCTTTGAAGTTAGAACTTGCAGGACTTGAAGATGGATCTAATGTGAGAGGTAAGGGAAGTAGGGTGAGACAGGAAAACAATTTGTTTTCTTCATCTTTGAAATGAAAGTGTTGCAAAGGTGGAAGAGTTGACCTCAGATACTACTTCAGCACTAACAAGTTACAGATATTTTGGTTCTTTGGGCATAACTACATTTCTTGATTCCCATCAAGAGAATAACATAAACTGTGGAATCACAGAGCCTGGGATTCAAATAAAATTTCCACAGAGCAATGCAACTTTGATAAATTGACCCTCTGTTCCTCAGTCTCCTCATCTACAAAATAGGATCATAAAACTAACCTGCCTCATTGGGCTGCTGGGAGAAAAAGGGATGTATTTATGGAAGGCATCTGGAATATAACTGTACTCAGTTGACTGACTATATGTTCTCCCTTCTTGACAGACTTCATTGTGCCTTCTCTTCCTTCATTCACTTCTCTTTGAATTTCTAAAGTCTGACTTCTTTATTTCTCTCTGAAAATGAATTAACGCCAAGATCAGAGACTCCAAGAGCCAAATTCCACCTGTTTGCCTTCCCATGATAATTGTTCAGCCCTATACCTCTCTGATCTCTTATCTGAAAGGCGAGGGAAAGCCTATTGACACCAAATTACCAACACTTGAGTTCCATCATCATCGCTTCATTTTGAATTACATACTTTCCCTTGGCCTCCTCCTCCAACCCTCTCCCTGATAAGTAAGTCTGGGAAGGGGAGAATGTGAATGGCAAAACTTGGCCTGAGAGAAAAATATGATAAAATGTTTTGGGCTGCTGGTGAGATAGGTCTCATCCCCTTAGGCCGCATCAGTATATTTTTTGCTACTGGTGACTAGATTATTTGACACATGGTGAACAAGATGGGTACACTAAAAGAAGAAGAGATATTTCTACCTGGTTTTAAGAGTACATAGGCTCCATTTTCAGTTGCCAAATACTTCAAGTACCATAAAAATTCACTGCTGAATATTTTTGTGTGTGTGCCTCTTTTTTTGTTTGTTTTTTGTTTATCTCATTAGCCTATTTTTCCTTCCAATAGAAGAAAAAATCGAAAATTAGAATTTCCCAAATGCCAACAAAAAGACATGTTTTTCAAAGGCTTCTTGCTGTCCACAGGCAGATACCCAAGTGATGTCTGTAGTTTCTGCTATGGCAGCTAGAGGGCAGTGCAATTCTCTGTCTACCCCGCTAAGCTTCTTCCATTATCTCTCATCCCCCTCCCAGCTACCTGCAAAGGGAAAGAGAAACAATGGGGGGAAATACACAGAGTCAATATAAGGGCAGAGGAAGCGCCTTGTAAAGAAACAAGTGGCATGAGGTCCACAGCCTACTCGGGTCTTCTTGTTTCCCTCCTGGCCCACACAGCATTCCTTGCGTTCCCATCCATCACATAGCGCCTCACCTTCTTCAGTGGGTCCTTTATCCTCCCTCCTACACCCAATTTTTCAAATGCCACTGTGAAATAATGTTAGTCTCACCCTTTCACGCTCACACACAAACTCTCTCAGCACCTCCCTGAATATACTGACAAGCCTCCTGACTTCCACCTCCTCTCCAGCTCAGGTCTGGCTCTGGAGGCCCTGTGACCCTGATCAGAGGTGACTTACGACTGCTCTTAGGAGGTCTTGCTGTGTGACAGATAATACAGTAGACCCGGCTGCATGAGCCTAATTCTAGAAAGACTAGTTGCTAGACGGCTGCCAGGCCCCATGGGCAGGGAGGAGGTAATTGGCAAGTGACCTGAGTGACTGCTGGCAGACAGTGACAAAGCCAAGTGCTTGAGTTCCCAAGATAACACAGCAGGTCACAGAAGAAACAGGAGCAGCTGGATTTTTGTGTGCAAGGCCAGGAGTACTACTAGAGCAGAGATCAGGGCGACAACAACAACATCATCCTACATTGCAGAGAACTTTGGTCCTTCCAAAACTCACTTGCAAAGACACTGCTGCTTGATGTAAGAAGGGCATATATTATGAACCCCTTTTTACAGATGAGAAAACTGAGCCTGAATGAAGGTTAACAGCCTCTCCCAATCACACAGACATTAATGCCAGACTCCAGTGATAGAGTAAGAGCTTTTCTGGAAGCATAATGAGGCTTGTATAAAATCATGGGTCTGGAGCAAATTTATCATGGAGAATAACATCTCTGATAACGCAGAGCAAGATGATGGTCAGATTACTCACCATCCCTTTAGTATGACAAGGTACTTAAGGGGAGGAGGTAATGCTTTAAGAAACCAATGTCCAGTCAAGTTGAAAGTTTCCCCTATAAGACCTGCTGGACACCAGTCTGTCAGGAGAGATTTGAAACTGAGATGGCTTCACTTCCTTGTCTCCCCTTCCTCATGGAATAAGAGTCCTTATTGCCAGAATGTTGTGAGTCCAGAGCATCCTGTGAGGAGACAGTAGCTCAACCACCAGACATTTTGCAATTCAAAGAATGACTGTTTTCTCATCCTTTTATTTTTTCCTTAGAATTTTTAAGGAAAAACCGTAAAAGATCAAAAATGAAAACTGTCTCAATGATAGTTAATCTATCGCTCCGAATGAGAAATAAGTACTTTAAAAAAATGAGTAGATGGTACGGCATTATTCTTATGCATTTTTATATCCACTCAAACCAACCGCCATCTCGAGTCTTGCTGTTATTGTTGTTAACTGCCTGACAGCCGGTTCCAATCATAAAGACCCTGTACAGGGTTTCCAAGGTGCAACTGGTGGGTTTGAACCAATGACCTTGAATCCAGTGCTAATCCCCCAATGCCACTCCAAGACTTATTAAGTCCTCCCAACTCTGTCTTCTTGTTGTCGCTGTTGTTGATAAGGGTCATCGAGTCAGTTCCAACTCATAGAGACCCTATTGTATAGGATTTCCAAGGAGTGGCTGGTGGGTTTGAACTACTGACCTTGTGGTTAGCAGTTCAGTGCTTACCCTGTAGTGTTGCACCAAGACTCCTGTCCAATGTAATGATTTTAATGTGATATTTTGATTTCCTCTTGAATTTCTCTTGGCACAAGACAAGCAGGCTTGTTTAAAATTCCACATTGGTAAAAAATCAAATTAGAGCTTCCACCTACCTCACAAATATATAATGTGGAATGATCATGTAATCTACCATAAAACCAAATTTACAGAATAACAAAACTAAATTTCTCTAAAATGATAATACCTACATGTTTGTGGGGCATAATTTCCTGAAAGTATCCCATGAGAAACTGTCCCTTTCTTTAATCCCTCTTTTCTTTTTAAATTGCCACTTAATTTTATTTTACTTTTAAAAAAAACAATGTACCGTACTAGGCAGACACGCTACATGGACACAAAGATAAAAGATACCACATAAAAAAGACACAGATAAAAATTCTGGCACTCCGAACTTCAGATGAAAGGTTAAAGACATGGAAGTAGTACTTGCTGGGAAGAGAGGCTGAGAGGTGTGGACAGCTCCCATCCTCACCCACCAGCAGCATAGACCATGCTTTCTGGGAGTTCAGAGCCATGTGCTTGGGAGCAACACCAGTGTGAGTTTGGGGCAGGCTGTGCTGCTTTGGTGTGTCACTTTGGTGCCTGGATTCAGGTGGGCTCCACTCCAGACCTACAAATCCTGCAGCTTTTAACCAGTCACCCTGTCCCAAATTCCCTGTGCTTCTGATGAACACTAAAACCAACTCCATCAATGGTTCACAAGAACAGTTCTCAAATTGAGTGCCCTGAGCATAGAAAACACCAAGGTCAATGGGAACTGTCTCTAGGGCCAGGAACTCTGCTGTGACATTCCTTCCACAACCAGCTTGTGAGCTTCTTGAATTGCAGAAGTCTTCCCAGAGATTTCTCCCCTTCTGATCCAACAATTGTACTGTTTGTTTTCACAAATGTAACATTCCCCAGAGACAACAGACAATTTAATCTCACACAAAAAACAAGAGAGAATGGCTCAAACTAATGACCAAGACATTGAGCCAGGAAATGTTTCTGATGAAAAGAAGATAATGGGACGAACTATCAAAAAATTCTAAAGGTACCTTCAAAGGCTTGACAGAAAGAAAGATTGAGGAAAGCAAGGAAAACCTTAAAAAGAATTGAGTAAAACCCTACCAGAACAAACAGACAAAATAAATGTAAATTTTGTAACAATACAAAACCTGAAATTAGAAATCAGAAAGATTAATACTAAGATCTCAGAAATGGACAGTACATTAAAAGGGCAAAAGAGTACATGTAAAACAATGGAAGTTCAAATTAGTGAGCTTGAAGAGAAATCTCTAAATACTAGTATGTAAGAAGAAAAAATCAGGAAAAGGAATGACACAATCCAAAGAAAGCCTAAGAGTTGTGTGGGACACCATGAAGAAGAACCACATATGGGTGACTGGATATCAGGAACAGGAAGAGACAAGCACAGAGAAAGTTGTCAAAGAATTATTGGGAGAAAACCACCTAGCATCATGGAATATGAGAAGATGAGCATATAAGAAGCAAGAAGAACCCCAAACAGGAGAGTCTCAAAAGAAAATCAATAAGACATATCATAATCAAGCTTATCAAAATCAAACACAAGGAAAGAATCCTGAGAGGAACTCAGAAGAAATGAAAAGTTACCTACAAAGGAGAATCAAGAAGACTAAACTCAGATTTCTCAGCAGAAATCATGAAGGCAAGAAGGCAATTGCTAGCCACCTAGTAGACATAGCAAACTGTCCCTC
>NW_006408665.1:2397969-2401796 GCF_000296735.1 Chrysochloris asiatica | reverse complement strand
TACTGACTCTATGGCACCTAACAATAACAACAACAGCAAACTTTCAGGATTCTTTCCTTGTGTTTGATTTTGGAAAGTTTGATTATGATATGTCTTGGTGGTTTTCTTTTTGACTCTATCCTGCTTGGGGTTCATTCAGCTTCTTATATGCTTACCTTCTCATCTTTTTTGATCTTAAGGAAGATTTCTTCCAAGTCTTTGACATTTTCTCTGTGCTTGTCTCTTCCTGTTCTTGAATTCCAATCACCCATGTGTTGCTCTTCTTTATAGTGTCCCACACAACTCTTAAGCTCTCTTCATATTTTTTCATTCTCTTTTCTGGTTATCCTTCTAGCATACTAGTATTGAGAGATTTATTTTCAAGCTCACTAATTCAGGCTTCCATTGCTTTACATTTACTCCTTTGCCCTTTCAAGGTATTGTCCATTTCTGTGATTTTAGTATTAATCTTCCTGATTTCTAATTACAGATTTTGTATTGTTTTAAAATTTGCATTTTATTGTATGTTCTTGTAGTGTTTTACTCAATTCTTCTAAACTTAAAATGTGTTCTTCTTGCTTTCACTGATCTATCAATCCTTTGATTTTCATTCTATTGAATTCCTTTTTAGATAATTCTATTACCTTTTCTTCCTAAGAAATGTCTTCTGGCTCTACATTGTGGTCATTTGTCTGAGCCATGCTCTCTTGTTTCTTCGTGTGAGCTAAAGTTGTCTGCTATCTCTGGGACATTATGAGCTTGTCATATCTGTAAGAGCAAGCAGTGCAGCTGTTGGACCCAGAGGGGAGAAATCTCTGAGGGCCTCCTGGAATTCAAGGAGCTCATGAGGGCATTGTGGAAGGAATGCAATAGCAGACTTCCCAGCCCTAGATGGAGTTCTTATTGGCCTCAGTGCTATTTGTGTTCAGGACACTCAATCTTGTGGTAGTTCTTGGGTGCCCTTGATGGAGCTGGCTTCAGTATCTGTTAGGACTACAGGGAAGTTGGGTCCTATATGATTGGATAAGTGCTGATATGATGGTCTGCAGGTTTTATAGGTTTGGAGCCAAGCCCACCTGTATCCAGGTACCAAAGTCACATACCAAATCCAGGTAACTGGCTCCCACCTCATGCTGGCATGGCTTCCAACCACATGGCTCTGAACTCTCAGAGAGCAGGATCTGCACCAGGAGTGAATGAAGGTGGGACCTGAACACACTTCTGGTCATTTGGGGAGCATGGAGGAAAAGAAAAATTACACATTTTCCATTGTCTACCTGAACCTGCTCTGCTAGGCCTCCCTCTGCTGCCAAAGCTGCTCACAAGATGACCAATCACTGCTGGCCAGTCACTCACCAGTCAAACTCCCTCTCTTACCTTCCCTGCTTGGTCTCTCCTCCCAGAAAGCATTCAAGCCACCCTCTAACATTTCTTCTGAAGTTCAGTGTGTCAGAATTTTCATCTGTGTCTGTTTTCTTTTGTCTCTTATATCTTTCTTTGTTGTAGAGGGTCTGTGTAGTGTGCCTGATTAGACTGCAGTCTTGTCAGTAGTCTCTGAGATAATCTTTAAACCTTAAACCAAAATTATCCTCTGAAGTCCTTAAAAAATATCCAATATTCTAGCTTAATTAGTAAAAATATCTGCCTTGAGCATTATACTTTTTAAATAACTATCTATATGGGATCAATTGACAACTGCAACTCGAAAGCCTAAATAGGAATCTTAGAGCACAGTGAATTTATGTTAACGGGGGAGAAACAATTCAGAAAAGGAAATTGAGAATGGTTGCACAGCCTGAAGAATGTAATCTATGTCACTAAATAGTACATGTAGAGAGTGTTTCATTTGTATGTGGTTTTTTTTTCTGTGCATATTCTCAACAATAAATAAAATTATAATATATTTTTAAATTTTTACAAATGCTAAATAACTTGAATTCAGACAGCCAAAGTATATGCTAATGGTAATGTGAGTCATGAAGCTTCTTAGAAATGACATTTCTTCTTTTTTTCCAGGTGAAGTGTTTTCTCTAAGAAAACACCCAAACAATTTGATTATTTGCTAACCTCTTAGGTGTACAATAGATTACTATGAATTTGGAGCCTTGAAGAACTCCAAGATGGCTGACTCAACATCCTTGTTTACTTCCCACCTTCACAAGATCACATGACACTTACGGTAAAGAAATAGGAAGGACTTAAGTCATAACACCATTGTGACTAGAACAAAGATCAGCAGTGAGAAATAATTTTGATGACTTCCTTGGAAGCAAGAATGAGGATGGGATCATATTACTGTGAAAATCAGAGGCCCATAAAACATTGGGAAAAGACTATAGTAGAAATTGAAGCAATTCATTAAGGTTTGTTGTTGATGTAAGATTCTGACTCATAGTGACCTCATGTGAAACTGAATGAAACACACTGCCTAGTCCTGAGCCTTTCTCACAATTATTGTTATGTTTGTGCCCATTGCGGCTGGCATTGTGTCATTTCATCTCATTGGGAGTCTTCCACTTTTTCACTGACTTTCCACCTTACCTAGCATGATGTCCTTCTCCAGGGACTGCTCCCTCCTGATAACATGTCCAAAGTGTGAGGAACATTCTGGTTGTACTTCTTCCAAGGAAGGTTTATTTGTTTTCCTGACACACCATGGTACTTTCAATATTTTTCTCAAACACTGTAACTCAAATGCACTGTTTCTTCTATGGTCTTCCTTTTGACCTGTCCAACTTTTACATGCATATAGGGCTATTGAAAATATTATGGCTCATCTTAGTCTTCAAACTTTTATCTTTTCTCTTGAACCTTTGACAAGGTCTTGTGCAGTAGATATGTCAAATACAATACACTCTTTGATTTCTTGACTGATGTTTCCATGAGTGTTACTGGTAGATCCAAGCAAAATGACAACTTCAATCATTTCTCAAACCATCATGACGTTATTTATTGGTCCATTGGTGAAAATCTTGTTTTCCTTACATTGAGGTACAACCCATACCGAAGGTTGTGATATTTCATCTTCATCAGTAAGTAATTTAAGTCCTCTTGCTTCTAGCAAGCAAGGTTGTATCATCTGCATATTGCAGGTTGTTAAAGAGTCTTCCTGCAATCCAGATGTCATGTTCTTCTTCATATAATTCTTCTTCATATAATTCAGCTGCTCAGATTATTTACTTAGTATGCAGATCTTTACACCTTTATTATAATATTTGACTTTGTCTTCTTTAGCTGCCCTTAGAAATGTTCTGTTCAGCTCTTTTACCTCCTCACTTCTTCCATTTGCTTTAGCATCTCTACCCTGGAGAACAAGTTTCAGAGTCTCTTCTGACATCCACTTTTATCTTTTCCTTCTTTCTTGTCTTAATTTCCTTTTGCTTTCTTCCTGTATGATGTTTTTATGTCATCCCACAACTCTTGTGATATTCCATCTTTAGTGTCTAATTCATCAAATCTGTTCTTCAGATGATCTCTAAATTCAGATAGGGTATGCTCAAGGTCACATTTTGGCTTTCATGGACTTGTTTTAATTTCCTTTAACTTGTAGATGAGCAATTGATGCTCTGTCCCACAGTCTGCCCCTGGCCTTATTTTGGCTGATCATATGGAGCTTTTTCACTGATGTAGTCAATTTGATTTCTGTGTATTCCATCTGCTGAGATCCATGTGTATAGTCATCTTTTGTGTTGTTTAAAAAAGGTGTTTGCAGTGAAGTCATTGGCCTTGCAAACATCTATCATGCAATTTCCAGCATTGTTTCTATCACTAAGGCTATATTTTCAAATTGATTGATCCTTCCTTTTTCTTTCCAACCTTTGCATTCTAATTGCCAGTAATTATCAATA
>NW_006408665.1:2396918-2397458 GCF_000296735.1 Chrysochloris asiatica | reverse complement strand
GCTTAGCTTGCAGCTTCATTGCTATTTTTCCCTCACTTCCCCTTATCCGTGATGAGCATGGTCACCAATCAGAGCATGTATTCCCAGTGAGTCTTAGTCTTGGAAAGGGGTTTACACTGAGAGGACCCGACCACTTGCCTTGATGTTTCCTGGGCAAGCAACTTGCTTGTTCTCGTAGTAACTGTTGGTCTGTCTCTATTGTTTTGTATTTTTCCTGTAGGTCTTTCTTTCAAGAAGTATCTTCTGTTCTTATAGCCGTTCTAGGCTGGTCTGCTCATCCTTTCAAGTGGAAATTTCCTGTCTGAAGATCTGGATGTGGTTCAGGCTTCCATCTATAGTCTTATGTAATGAAGAGGCTCTGCAGGAAGCCTCCTTCACCGGGCACGTTGTAGCCTCATTTTAAGTATTCCAATCAGTTACAGGCAGAAGATAGACTTATAAGCTTTCTATGGTGATGTTTCTGGCTATTCCTTTATCTCCCCTTCCAGTGTCTATTTTATAATATAATGCAAGGAGAACCAAGATTCAAAAGACAGCCAA
>NW_006408665.1:2395452-2396818 GCF_000296735.1 Chrysochloris asiatica | reverse complement strand
TTCTACCTTTACAATTGTGACAGTCACAATTAGTTATGATAACAATTAGTATTGAATCATAAGAATCTTATCCTCACCTCTTTTAACCAGACCCATTTAGACAAGACAAAAACTATTCAGTGGGGATTCTTTCTCCACCCCCCACACACAGACAATTAAACTAAATTCCCCCTTGAAACCTTGTAAGCCAGTTAATGACATATCTTGATTTGTTCTTTTTGATGATGAATTCAATGCCATTCCTCTTCAATTCATCATTCCCAATATAATAATCCATGTGACTCTCAGATTCAAAATAATCAATGCCAGCCCATTTCAGTTCACTAATACCTAGAATATCGATGTTTATGTGTTCCATTTCATTTTTTACAATTTCCAATTTTCCAAAATTCATACTAGATTGACACCTAACCAATTTCACCTCCTAGTGCCCCTATAGGACAGAGTGGAATTGCTCCTTAGGGTTTCCACGGCTGTAAATCTTTATGGAAATAGACTGCCCTGTCTTTCCACCTGCAGAGCTGCTGGGGGACTTAAACCAAAGACCCTTTTGTTAGCAGTCCAGCCTTTACACACAGCACCACCAGGGCTCATTTGGAGTGATGATAATGTACTAGAATTAGATAGCGGTGAAGGTTACACAACTTTGTGATTGCACTTTAAAAAACAAAACAAACCCATCTCTGAATTGTATACTTTTTAAAGGGTGAATTATATGGTTTTTAAATTAAGATATCAATTAAAAGCAAAATCAAAATAAACAGAATGAATTTTCCAGAATAAAAAAGAACAGACGAGATTGAGTACTAAGCAAGTGATATACAGATGTTCAGTCCCAACCCCATCCTTACGAAACTGAACAAGAAAGAAAAAAGAAAACCTAAAATGCTTCAAGAAAAGAGTTACCAAAAATTTGAGATAAAATTGACATCAAATTTCTCATTTGCAATATTGCTAGAAGACAATGGGACAATACCGTCTCATAGTTTTGAAAGAATATCTTAATGACTAAATTAGAATAGAAAGTTAGACACTTCTGAGAATATCTGAAAATGAGATTCTCATCCTACAAACAATATAATTAAAAAGCTGGATGTCTTAGTATATCATGAATAATTGTATTTCCACATTCAACAAGAAAAAAGATAAGGCAATTAATAACTTTGTGGTGGCAATGTGCAGTGGAGTCCGTTCCAGCATACAGCCACCCTATATAGCGTTTCCAAGGCTGCAAATCTTTACGGGAGCAGACATACTAAAATGAGGTATGATATTGAAGAATTTTTGTGTGAGGAAACAAAATTCTTTTGCTCTCAATGCCTAGAACATGCTCATTTTAATAATTTAATGACATAGGATTGTGTTA
>NW_006408665.1:2393031-2394247 GCF_000296735.1 Chrysochloris asiatica | reverse complement strand
AGAATAATTGACTACCTGAGCCCCTGTAACCATCAATAAATTATTTCTTTTATCAAGAAAACCTTTTAAACAATTTTACAGCATTGGTCTCATACAATGATTGTCCTTTTGTGAATGACTAATTTTACCCAGCATTATGTCTTCCAGGTTCATTCATGGTGTGAGGTGTTTTACAGATTCATCATTAGTCTTCAGCATTGTGTACTATTCCATTGTGTGTAAGTATCAGAGTTTGTTTAAGCAGTCTTCTGTTGATGGGCTTTTAGGCTGTCTCCATCTTTTTAATATGTCTGTTGTAGACAGCATAATGAAGGCACTTATTTTCTTATCCATTCTGCTCTTAATGTCTCTTGACTGGTACATTTATAACATTTACATTCAGAAAAATTATCAATAAGTATGAATTGATTGCTGTAAGTTTTCTATGCTTTTCGTATGTGTGTGGTACTGCTAGATTCCTTGTTCCATATAATCTTCTATGCTGAGTTCATTTTGTTTGTGGATTTTCCTTTTATTTTCATATCTGTGGTATTAATATTTATAAGTCTTTCTGATTTTCGTCTTTTTTATTTTGATGTGCAGGCGTATTATCTTTTTTTTTTTAGTTACTCCGTAATTTTTCTCCCTGCTTAAACTGTCTCTTTTATCTTGAAATTTCCTTGCTTTTGCCATTTGGAAGTTTTTTATCTACACTATTTCCCCTTTTTGTTATGTAGTTGACTTCAATATACATTGATATATCTGGTTCCCTATTTTCAGTCTGGTAGATTTTTTTACTTTAAATGTAACTATATCTAAATTGAGCTCTGGGTGTTGTTTTCCTGTACAGTAATTTTAGGTTATTGTTTGCCAATGTTGTTTCTCATTCCAAAGAACACCCTTTATAATTTTTTTGTAAGTTGGTCTGGTCATTACAAAACCCTTTAATTTCTGTTTATCAGGAAATGTCCTAATGATGACATCATATTTGAAGGAAACACACCACTCATCTGTCAGTTTGTTGTACTGTGGTGGCTTGTGAGTTACTGTGATCCTGAAAGCTATGCCACCGGTATTTTTAATACCAGCAGGGTTTTCAGATGAGCTTCCAGATGAAGACAGACAAGGAAGAAGGAGTGACGAACTACTTCCACATATTTAGTCACTTAAAACCTTATGAATAGCAGAGAAACACTGTCAGATATAGTGCCGGAAAATGAGCCACTCAGGTTGGAAG
>NW_006408665.1:2391191-2392931 GCF_000296735.1 Chrysochloris asiatica | reverse complement strand
AATAAACAACATTCTTATCAACAGAGAAAAGATTGAAGTTGTCAAGGACTTCATTCTTCTTGGATCAACTATCAACACTCATGGAAGAAGCAGTCAAGAAATCAAACAATTTCTTGAAGTGCAGCCAGAGTGCTCCCTGGAGGCCAAGATGGCCAAACTTTGTCTCTCATACTTCAGACATATTGTCAGGAGGGACCAGTCGCTGGTGAAGGATATCATATTTGGTAAGGTGGAGGATCAGAAAAAAGAGGAAGACCCCAACGAGATGGGTTGGTGAGGTGGCAACATCGATGGACTCAAGCGTGGCAACAGTAGTGAGGTTGGCCCAGGATCAGGCAGTGTTTGTTTCTGCTGTGCATAAGGTCGCTGTGAGTCTGTACCAACTCGATGGCAGCTAACAACAACAACATGAAAGATGAAGTTTGGCCATCCTGGCCTCCAAGGAACATTCTGGCTGCACTTTTTTCAACACAGATCTGTTGGGTCTTTTGGCAGCCCATGGCACTTTCAATATTCTCCTCCAACACCATAGCTCAAAAGCGTCAATTCTTCTATGATCTTCCTTATTCACTGTCCAGCTTTCGCATCCATATGAGGTTATCGAAAATACCATGGCTTGGGTCAGGCACACCTAGTCCTCAATCTGACATCTTTGCTCTTCAACACTTTAAAGAGGTCTTGTGCAGCAGATTTGCCTAATGCAATACGTCGTTTAATTTCTTGACTGCTACTTCCATAAGTGTTGATAGTTGATCCAAGAAGAATGAAGTCCTTGACAACTTTAATCTTTTCTCCATTGATAATAATGTTGTTTATTGGTCCAGCAGTGGGAATTTTTGTTCTCTTTACATTCAGATGCAATTCATACCAAAGCCTGTGCTCTTTGATCTTCATCAGTAAATATTTTAAGTCTTCTTCAGTTTCAGCAAGCAAGATTGTATCATCTGCATATCACAGGTTGTAATGTGTCTTCCTCCAATCCTAATGCCACGTTTTTCTTCATCTAGAATAAGCAAATTAAATTAAAGTCATAGCCGCCAAATAAGTAAAGCAGGAAATTGAAAATAGTTTTTGACAATTAGTCCGAAGGACTACTGGACAATGTGAACCTCAGCCTCCACGACCCTGTGACCAGAACAATGATACAGTGTCAGCTACAAGTACTGACCTCTCTGAAAGGAATCAATTAGAAAGTGCGAGACAGAATTGGAGTCCGTGTGTGTCACTGTAGGATAAACATTTGACTACTAACCACAAGCTTGGTGGCTGAAACCCACCAGCCACTCCTCAGAAACCCTATACATTGTTACTATGAGTCAGAACCGACTCGACAGCACTCAACAAGAGAAAGACAGAGTTGGAAGGAGCTCTGGTGGTGTTGTGGGTTAGGTGTTGGACTGATAACCACAATGTCAGTGGTTCAGATCTACCAACTGCTGAGGCTGTCTGCTCCTGTAAAGATTTACAGTCTTGGAAACCCTATGTAGAGACACTGTGAGTTAGAATCAATTTGATAGCAGTGGGCTTTAGATGGATAGGATTGTAGAAAAATGTGGAACAGAACTCAAAATCATAAAAAAGACCAAACTCACTGGTTGGATAGAGACTGGTGGAATTCCTGAGAATATGACCCTTACACATCCTTCAAACTGGAACTGAACTCACCCCTGTTGCTCAATTTTCTAAAATAAACAGGTGAATAAGGTTACTAATAAGGAGCTCTGGTAGCATAGTAGTTAC
>NW_006408665.1:2360783-2371174 GCF_000296735.1 Chrysochloris asiatica | reverse complement strand
TTTGAAATTTATAGTCAGTGGTTCAAACTTACCAGCCACTCCTCAGAAAACCCTTTACAGGGTCACTATGAGTCAGAATTGACTAGATGACATTTAACAACACCAACAACTTTTTATTTATCAACTATCATATTATCCAACATTTAGCATTTACCACAATGTTAAAAAATCCATTATCTGACCATTTTACTTGGCAGTAACCAGCACCAAAATGTGAAGCAAGAATAAAGTTGGATGTGATGGCTAAGGTTATGCATCAACATGGCTAAGTGACATTTCTCAGTGGTTTGGCAGTTATGTCATGATGTAACGTGACAGTTAGATAATGATGTAATCATTCTCCATTTTGTGATCCAATGTGGTCATCCTCCAATTTCACATATGTCAATTTTTTAATAGCAACTAGTCTTTGGAACCTAACCTTGTCAATAAGTAAGGAATGAGTGCATATTATTTGTCATTTTGCTTTATGTTGTTGTTAGAGGCCATCAAGTTGGCACCCACTCATAATGACCCTACGCACAACAGAACGAAGTACTGCCGGGTCCTGTTCCAGTTTCACAATCATTGCTAATCCTGAGCCCATTTCTGCTGCCACTGTGCTAATCCATTTTGTTGGGGTCTTCCTCTTTTTCCCAGACCCTCCACTTTATGAAACATGATATCCTTTTCTAGGGACTGGTCCCTCCTGACAATATGTCTGAAGTATGAGAGACAAAGTTTGGTCATCCTGGCTTCCAAGGAGCATTCTGGCTGTACTACATCCAACACAGATTGGTTTGTTCTTTTGGAAGACCATGGTGGTTCTTAAACACTGTCCAATGTTCACATGCATATGAGGTTATTGAAAATACCATGGCTTGGATCAGGGGCACCATCGTCATCAAATAGATATCCCTGATCTTTAACACTTTAAAGAGGTCTTCTGCACCAGATTTACCCAATGCAAATCTGATGTGATTTCTTTACTACTGCTTCCATGAGTGCTGATGGTTTATCCAAGCAAAATGAAATCTTTGACAACGTCTATCTTTTCTGCACTTATATGGATGTTGTTTATTGGTCCAGTGGTGAGGATTTTATATTGAGATGCAACCCATACAGAAGGCTGTGGTCTTTGAGGCTCATCTGTAATATTATAAGTCCTCTTCACTTTCAGCAAGCAAGATATTATCTGCATATTGCAGGTTATTAATAAGTCTTCCTCCAATCTTGATGTCATGCTTTTCTTCATTTAACCCAGCTTCTCAGATTATTCACTCAGCATACAGATTGAATATGTATGGTGAAATAATACAAACCTTTCCTAATTTTAAACCATTGTGTGTTCCCTTGCTCTTTTTGAACAACTGCCTCTGGGTCTATGTACAGTTTCCTCGTGAGCAAAATTAAGTGTTCTGGAATACTCATTTTCTGCAATGTTTTCCATAGCTTGTATATGATCCACACAATCGAACACCTTTGTGTAATCAATAAAGCACAGGAAAACATCTTTCTGTTATTCTCTGATTTCAGTCAAGATCCATCTGATGTCAGCAATAATATCCCTCATTCCACGTCTTCTTCTGAATCCAGCTTGGACCTCTGGAAGTTCTATGTCAGTGCATGGTTGCAGATGTTTTTGTATTATCTTTAGAAAGGTTTTACTTGCATGCAATATTAATGATATTGTCAAATGATTTCTGCATTCTGTGAGTCAGCTCTCTTTGGAGTGGGTACAAATATGGATCTCTTCCAGTCAGTTGGTCAGGTAGTTGTTTTTCCAAAATTTCTTTGCATAGATGAGTGAGTGCCTCCAGTGCATCATCAGATTGTTGAAAGATTTCAGTTTGTATTGCATCAATTCCCAGTGCCTTGCTCTTTGTCAATGCCTTCAATGCCACTTGGACTTCTTCTTTCAGTATCATTAGCTCTTGATCATGTGCTACCTCTTGAAATGTTTGAACATTAGTACAGTGAATCTGTGTATTCCTTCCATCTTCTTTTGATGCTTTCTGCATCATTCAATATTTTGCCTATATAATCCTTCAATATTTCAAGTCAAGGCTTGGATTTTTTCTTCAGTTCCCTCAGCTTGACAAATGGTGAGTCCATTCTTCCCTTTTGATTTTCTACCCCCAAGTATTTGCAATTTCATTATGATATTTGACTTTGTCATCTCAAAATGACCTTTGAAAGTTTCTGTTCAGCTCTTTTACCTCCTCATTTCTTCTGTTTGCTTTAGCATCTCTACACTGGAGAACAAGTTTCAGAGTTTCTTCTGACATTCACTTTTGACTTTTCCTTCTTTCTTGCCTGCTTTATTATTTTTTTTAATGTTTTATTGTGAGTTATGTGATCATTTACATGGGAGAACATTAGCTTTACATTCATCCTATCGTATATCATTTCCTTTCTTGCCTTCTTAATGACCTTTCGCTTCTTTCCTGTATGAAGCTCTTGATGTCAACCCACAACTCTTTTGGCCTTTGGTCTTTAGTGTCTACTACATCAAATCTGTTCTTCAGATGATCTCTAAATTCAAGTGGAATATGTTCAAGTTCATATTTTGTCTCTCGTGTTCCTGTTTTTATTTTCTTCAGCTTCAGCCTGAACTTAGATATGAACAATTGATGATCTGTTCCACAGTCTTCCCCTGGCCTTGTTCTGGTTGATTATATGGAGCTTTTCCACCATCTTTCCATAGATGTAGTCTATTTGATTTCTGTGTATTCTATCTGGTGATGTCTATGAGTATAGTTGTCTCTTATGTTGTTTCAAAAGGTGCAATGAAGAAGTGATTGCTTTTGCAAATTTCTATAATGCAGTCACCAGCATCATTTCTATCAGAAGGGCCATATTTTCTGACTACTGCTCCTTCTTTGTTTCCAACATTTATAATCCAATCACCAGCAATTACCAGCACATCTTTATTGCATGTTTGATCAATTTTAGTTTGGCCAACTTTCTTTATATATTACTTTTATAAACTAATAATAATAATAACAAGAAAAATTCTTAGGCAAATTAACTATCAGTTGAAATATACAGAAAACTTGACTAAGAATGGTTTAAATCATGACATTTTCTATTTGCTTAAAAGAGATGTAGAGGTAGCAAGACCCCCAGTTGGTCTAGTGGCCTGAAAATGTTAACAAGAATCTAGGATCTTTGCATCTTTTTGGTCTATTATCCAAATTACCAGCAATAGTCTCCACTCAAAATCCAAAATGGTTGTATGCTCTAAGCTATATCGTTCTTACAACCACATCTAAAATCAGCGGGAAATTAGCAGAGATGAAAAGAACACATTTCTTTTCCAGAAACCCACCCCCACCCCCAAACCCATTCTACACACTTTCTCTTTCATTTCATTGGCCAGAATTAGGTCACCTCCTACTCCTAAACCAATTACAAGCAAAAGGGAATTATATGTGTCCCTTGGGGCTGAGCACACTATTTCCTGAACAAAATTGATGTTCTTTTAACAAGGAAGAAATAGCCTGTTAAGTAAACAAAAACAGTGTCTACCAAGCTGACTAAGAAATTAACTAACCATTTCCTCAAAAAGAGATTACTTACTGATGTTCTGTCATGTAAACCCACATAATTCACAATAAAAACTTAAAAAAGAGAGAGAGAGAGAGATGACTGCTATACTGCCTGTCTGTCAGAATCACTAAGTTCAGATTCTCTGATGACAAAAAATACTATGGTCATGAGGCATTAGACCTATCTTAACTTAATGTGTATTAATTTTGTGAGATAAAACTCTCAGTCATGTGTTGGCATCTGCAAATTAACACTAGCTTCTGGGGAGAAATTCTTGAGGGGAAAAAATATCACACTACTTCATTTTTCAAAGGTTCAACATCAAAAATTTATCAAGTGTAAAAATCTAGTCTGTTTGATACTGCTAAAATGATTAATTAAACAAATAGCTACTAGAAAGAAGGCACATCTGACAGCCTGAAGAATTGGAAGAGGAGGCAAACCTTTTCCTTTCTGAATTAAGGAAAGTTAGCACTATCACTTCCATTTTCCCTCCCCCGTATCATTTTAATGTCTCTGGAGCATCTCTTAAGTCAAAGACTTTCCAGAGAATTCCATTTATCAGACAGGTATTTGCTTACTTTTCAGCAACCCTATCATAGCTGATTTACTAATGTATCCTATAGACTTCCTATGAAACCCATATAGCAAAAGCCCTAAGTGTCTCATAACTTCCACTTATTTTACTTGAAGGATCTAATGCATAAACGGAATCTGACACATGAGGGTTGCTCACTAGTTCACTGTCAGAGCAGGTCTGAATAATTAGCACTAACAGCTCTTCTTTTCAGATATTAAGTCCTTATATCATAAATGTCAAGCATAGCACAAAGATGCAACTGGAAAACCCCTGAAGGGAAGGAAGCCCATAAATTATGGGGGTTTTATTCTATTTTCCTTCATTTTTAGTATCAGAAAATAAACCCATGGTGGTGAATTTTAAAATCTTGACCTTCCCTTATTTTCACTTATCACTGTGCTTTCCCTGGAGGTATAGCCAAGAGGAAGGGCTGAGAGGAGAGAAGACTTTTGAGTTGGGGAGGAGTAATGATGCCGGGGAAGAAGAGTTCAATGGAAAACAAAACCTCACAGCAGTACTGCAGGAAGGTGTTGTGCTCTTTACCCATGATGCTGTGCTGGGAGAACTGGGGACTTGGAGGTCAGACTGTTGTGTAATGAAGGCCCATAAGTCAGTGCCCAACTCAGTGAAGAAAACTATTTCTTTTATGGAGAAAGAACAAGCATAATAATACATTCTGTGATAAATTTTAATGAACCTGCTGAGGATGCCCTATTCAAACCAAGGCACTAACTCTACAGTTACTAAGGCCACATGCGTTACCACTTTCAGTAATGAGTATGACACTTCCAACTGCAAGCATAAGATCTCTAATATAGCCATGAGGAAGTTCCTACTTGAAAAACAGAACAAGCAAGCCAAAACACAACCATAAGCTATTCTATTTTTAGAGAACTTTGGCTATTTGAGGGTCCCCATTGTACTGAGCTGAAATCATTCTCAACTGAACTCCTATCCATTAATCTTATTTCTACTCACTGGGACTACACAGAGTAAATCTAACTCGTTTTTCTACTGGAAGTTCCTTCTGTGTTTTTCAAAAGAGTTTTCTCCAAACCTGAGGTTAAATAAATTGACCAGCTCCAGGCTTTTTAACATTCCTCCTGTGACAAAGTTTCAGTACCTCCTCCAAATAAGACATAGTTTGTCTATCTACCCTAAAGCAAATTGTCCAAATGTGTTCTTCCAAACAATGAGTAAAATATAATAGGAAGAAGAACAACAATAATAATGACACCTTTATTGATAATTTACTATGTGCTGGGCAATCTGTTATGTATTTAATATTCATTTTCATATTTAATTCTTACAAAAATTCTATGCAGTAACTGTTTTTATAACCCCCAATGTTGGTATGGTGCTGTAGGATAAGCACTGGACTGCTAACTGCAAGGTGGAAGGTTCAAAACTCACTAGCTGCTCCTCAGAAATCCTATGTACAGTGTATCTATGAATCAAAACTGACTTGATGGCACTTAACAACAACAAAAATTCATATAAAAGAAAAGAAACTGAAACTCCATGATTTAAGCACTACCTTCAGGGTTACATGGCAAGTATGGCACAGAGACAGGATTAACCAGACCTCTGATTCCAGGACAGAAGTTAGCTCCTATGCCTTTTGTATACCAGAGGTAGACTATTGCTTTTGTTATTCTAACACCCCTATTTTTACTATTATGGTCTACAGTACAACAGGTTTCTCTTTATATACAACCTTTCTGGTGGTTTGTAGTTCTGCCAAGGTGAATTGCTAGATCACAATCTTGCAAAGAAATCAGACATAAAACCTTTGGGGTGGTGGTCAATTACTAAACAAATTAGATGACTGTGGCCTTCTGAGGGGATGGGTTAGTTCATGGTCTTGGTGGGAGAAGTAGGTTTATAAAAGAACCAATCCCACAAAGGTTGAGAGAGATACTCACTACCATCAAGAAGAAGATGCTCACTACCATCAAGAAGAAGAACCTGGAGCAGAGCATGTCCTTTGCAACCAAGAGTCCTGCACCAAGAATCTCCTAGACCAAGGAACCAGAAAGAGCAGTAACACTGGAGACAGCATGAGACAAGATGATACAAGATGGCGCAAGACAGCACAAGATGGCAGTAGTGGCAGGTTCAGCAAGAACCAGGAAACCAATGTGATACAATTATATTAGACTTCCAGCTCTTCCATAGAGCAAGGCAGCTGCAGTGAATACAGCAACCCACCAAACTTGAGAGCTCAGCAACTTTGGGCAGGTGGCTTGCTGACAGAGTGGAGTGTTTCCAGGTACTTATCAGCAGAACTAAAGAGTTTTAATGCTTGTCTGTGCAGAACAGAACTGAGAGGAATCTAGCATGACTGAAAGAAGGACCTGCTAGTCCTGTTGAGAGGAGGCTAGCATGTCCAAGAAGCATGGCCTACCTGCAGACATGGCAAAGAAAGAACTGAGAACCATCTTGATTGGAAGCCACCTCAATTGACAAACTCTAGCCTAATCCTGAGTTGTTCTAGTAACTATTCTAATCCTGAGTTGAAACCTGTTATTTACCTAATAAACCTCTTTATTTGAGCACGGTCTTTGATTTCTGTATGGCTACTGCAACAAATGATGTAGTCCAGCAGAAAAGTAGAGAATGTCATGAAGACAATGGCTGTCAGTATTTGTGGAGAAAACAAAAAAGAAAGAAAGAGGTGGCATGCCTGGCCTCTACCTGGTAGGAATCAGCTTTATGCTGATCCTACTATCATACTCCACCACTCGCCTATCAGTTTGTAGTACTGTGGTGGCCTGTGAGTTGCTGTGATCCTGGAAGCTATGCCATTGGCATTTTAAATACCAGCAGGATAACCCACGGTGGACAGGTTTCAGATGAGCTTCCAGATGAAGACAAACTAAGAAGAAGTAGAGACGAACTATTTCCAAATATATAGTCACTGAACACTTTATGAATAGCAGAGAAACACTATCAGATATACTGCCAGAACATGAGCCCCTCAGATTGCACTCAAAATGTTACCGGGGAAGAGGTGCATCCTCAAAGTAGAGTTGACCGGGATGACACAACTGGAGTAAAGCCCATTGGAATAAAGCCCATAAGACTCTCATTTGCTGATGGGGCACAACTCAAAATGAAGAGAAACAGCTGTACACATCTATTAATAATCAGAACATGGAATGTACAAAGTATGAATCTAGGAAAATTGGAAATTGTCAAAAATGAAATGGAATGCATAAACATCAATATCTTATACATTAGTGAGCTGGAATGCACTGGTATTGGCCATTTTGAATCTGACAACCACATGGTATATTCTGCCAGGAATGACAAATTAAAGAGAAATAGTGTCACATTCATCATCAAAAAGAACATATCCAGATCAGTCAAGATGTACAACACATCTGTGTTAGGATAATATCCATGTGCTTACAAGGAAGACCAGTTAATACCACTATTGTTCAAATTTACACATCAACCACTAAAGCCAGTGAGGATGAAATACCAAGTTCTACCATCTTCTTCCGTCTGAAATTGATAAAACATGCAATCAAGGTGTATTTATAATCACTGATGATTGGACTGCAGAGGTTGGAAGCAAACAGGAAGGATCAGTAGTTGGAAAATGGGGTCTTAGAAAATGGGGTGATATAAATGATGCTGGAGATCATATGATACAATTCTGTAAAAATCAATGTTTTGTTCATTTCAAATACCATCTTAAGACAGCATAAGAAATGATTAGACACATGGGCCTCACCAGATGGAATACACAGAAATCAAATTGAATACAGTTGTTGAACGAGACAATGGAAAAGCTCTACATTATCAGCCAAAACAAAGCTGAGAAATATTGTGGAACAGACCATCAATTACTCATATGCAAATTCAGACTAAAGCTAAAGAAAATGAAAACAAGTCCATGAGAGCCAAAATATGACCTTGAATATATCCAGCTTGAATTTAGAGATCATCTGAAGAACAAATTTGATACATTAAACACTAAAGACCGAAGGCCAGAAAAGTTGTGAGATAACATCAAGAACATCATATGTTAAGATAGCAAAAAGTCATTAAGAAGACAAGAAAGAAGGAAACTATCAAAATGGATGTCAGAAGAGACACTGAAATTTGCTCTCCAGTGTAGAGATGCTAAAGCAAATGGAAGAAATGAGGAGGTACAAGAACTGAACAGAAAATTTCAAAGGTCATCTCAAGAAGACAAAGTCAACTATGACAACGAAATGTGCAAAGATCTGGATTCAGAAAACCAAAAAGGAAGAACACGCTCAGCATTTCTCAACGTGAAAGAAATGAAGAAAAAATACAAGCCTTGAATTTTGTTGTTGAAGGATTCTCTGGGCAAATTATTGAATGATGCAGAAAGCATCAAAAGAAAATGGAAGGAATACACAGAGTCACTGTACCAAAGGAAATGGTTGATGATCAACCGTTTCAAGAAGTAGCAAATGATGAAGAACCAGTAATAGTGAAGGAAGAAGCCCAAGGTGCATTGAAGAAATTGGCAAAGAACAAGGTACCAGGAATTGATAGAATAAAAATTGAAATCGTTCAAGAAAGTGATGCCGTACAGGAAGCACTAACTCATCTCGGCCTAGAAATTTGGAAGACAACTATCTGGCCAACTGATAGGAAGAGATCCATATCTTTGCCCATTCCAAAGAGAGGTGACCCAATGGAATGCGGAAATCATCAGACAACGTCTTTGATATCCCATGTGAGTAAAGTTTTACTAAAGGTAATACAGAAATGGCTGCAACCATACACTGACGGAGAACTTCAAGAGGTTCAATCTGGATTCAGAAGAGGCCATGGAACAAGGAATATCATTGCTGGTGTCTGATGGATCTTGGCTAAAAGCAGAAAATAACAGAAAGATGTTTACCTGTGCTTTATTGACTATACAAAGGCTTTCGATGGTGTGGATCATGACAAGGTATGGACAACATTGCAAAGTATGAGTATTCTGGAACATTTAATTGTCCTCATAAGGAATCTGTACATGGACCAAGAGGCATTGTTCGAACAGAACATGGGAACACTGAATGGTTTAAAATTTTAAAAAGTGTGTGACAGGGTTGTATTCTTTTACCATACTTATTCAACTTGCATGCTCAGCAAAAAATTCAAGAAGTTGCGTTCTATGAAGAAAATCATTGCATCAGGAATGGAGGAAGTCTCATTAGCAACCTGTGATATGCAGATGATACAATCTTGCTTGCTGAAAGTGAAGAGGACTTAAAGTATTTACTGATCAAAGAGCACAGCCTTCGGTATGATTGCAGCTCAATATAAAGAAAATAAAAATCTTCACCACTGAAACAATAAACAACTTTCTTATCAACAGAGAAAAGAATGAAGTTGTCAAGGACTTCATTCTTCTTGGATCAACCATCAACACTCATGGAAGCAGCTACCAAGGAATCAAACGACGTATTGCATTAGGCACATCTGCTGCACAAAACCTTTTTAAAGTGTTGAAGAGCAAAGATGTCAGCTTAAGGACTAAGGTGCACCTGACCAAGCCATGGTATTTTCAATAACTTCATATGCATGCAAATGCTGGCTAGTAAATAAGGAAGATCTTAGAAGAATTGATGCATTTGAGTTATGGTGTTGGAGGAGAAAATTGAGAGTGCCATGGGCTGTCAAAAGAACCAACAGATCTGTGTTGGAAGAAGTACAGCCAGAGTGCTCCTTGGAAGCCAGGATGACCAAATTTCACCTCTCATACTTCAGACATATTGTCAGGAGGGACCAGTCGCTGGAGAAGGATATCATGTGTGATAAAGTGAAGGGTCAGAGAAAAAGAGAGAGACCTCCAGTCAGATGGATTGGCAAAGTGGCAGCATCAATGGGCTCAATCATGGCAACAATTGTGATGTGGCAACAAGCATGGTAACAAAACTAAACATTGCCAGGACCAGGCAGTGTTTCATTCTGTTATGCATAGAGTCAATTTGAGTCATTACCGACTCAAAGTCAGCTAACAACAACAACAACTATAATACTGATCTTGATTCTCATTTCTCCTCCTAAAATTGTTGTTGTTGTGGTTAGGTGCCATCAAGTCGGTACTGACTCATAGCGATCTTTTGCACAGCTGAACAAAACACTGCCCGAGCCTGGGTCAGCCTCACTACAGTTGTCATTCTGGAGTCCATTGATGCTGCCACTTTGCCAATCCATCTGGCTGGAGGTCTCCCTCTTTTTCTCTGATCCTCCACCTTATCAAACATGATATCCTTCTCCAGTGACTAGTCCCTCCTGACTATAT
>NW_006408665.1:2356631-2360266 GCF_000296735.1 Chrysochloris asiatica | reverse complement strand
TTTTAAGTCCTCTTCACTTTCAGCAAGCAAGGTTGTTCATCTGCATAGCTCAGGTTGTTAATGAGCCTTTCTTCAATCCTGATGCCATGTTTCTCTTCATAGAACCCAGCTTCTCAGATTATTTGCTCAGCCTATAGGTTGAATAATTATGGTGAAAGAATACAACCTTGTCGCACACCTTTTTTAATTTTAAAACATTCAGTCTTCCCATGTTCTGTTCATGTCACTAGATTGCATGGCCAATGATTAAAATTCTGAATATTTGTTGACTCATGGAGTTTGTTCCCAAATCAGTATATTTAGCTTAAACCTATCTTTTGGTATCCAGATTGCTATGCCTAACTGTTTACTAGACATCACAATTTAGATGACTCCCAATTGTCTCAAACTCAACTTGTCCAAAACTGGACACATCACATTCTCTTTTAAATTTTGTTCTCTCTTGGTGTTCCCTCAAATCAGGAAATAACTTCATTATTCAGTCTTTTATCTCAATACAGAAGCCTGAGAGGCACTCTGGAATTCTCATCTCTTGACCTCACATCCAAACCATTACCAAGTTCTTGGTTTTACTCCTGGATGTCTGTCAGTTCTACACACGTCTTCCTATATCCACTGTCACAATGGAATCTTCCAACATCTCTCACCTGAATTACCACAACAACCTCATGATGTGTCATCAGTCCTCTAAATGTGTCCTTCTCTGAGTCCCTCCCATGCTCTACACTGAAACTGATGGGAACCTTCCAATATGAAAATATGATTAAGTCTTTTTCCATCTTAAAACATTTTCATGGTTTCCCTTCCTACAAAAATATTATCCACACTCTTTAAGTGACTTGCAAAATGCTTCAGTCTATTCCATTCCTCCAATCTCATCTCACACCCTTTATGCCTTAATGAGCTTCCTCCCATTAATCCAATGTTTTATGTCTTTGTACCTTCAGGTCTTTACACATGCTGTTCCTTCTCAATGGAACACAATTTCCTCTCCCTTTTATGTGGCAAACAAATTCTTACTCATTGTTGAGGTTTAATTTTTAGTGTTCTTTCTCAAATGGATTTCCCTGATTGAAGAAGCTATGAATTCCATCAGATCCCATTTTTCAGTCTACCATTGTTAGCCCATCCTTTCTTGTTATTCTTAATTAATTGTCCATAGCAAAAAGAATTATGGCTACATTTTATTTTGCTGCTAAGTGCCCTAGAGTGATTTCCAACTCATATTCATAGTGAGCCTGAATAGGGGTTCCAAGGTTTGAAACATCAACCTTTCTGTTAGCAGTCCAGAGTTTAGCCTACTGATGAGGACCATGGTCATTATTAAATCCCCAATATTAAGAAAGGGACTAGTACAAAAAAAGATCTTGAAAAATAGTTTTGAATGAATGAATAACATTTTAAAGGATGGAAAAAAAATATACCAAGCTAACTGCAACAATAAACAAGCTGGAGTGGCAATACTAATTTCCAATAAACTAAACTTCCAGACAAAACCAGCATAAGAGATAAAGAAGGACACTATCTCATGATCAAAGGGTCAACATAACCATAATAAATATTTACGCTCCCTATGAAAGTACATCAAGCTATCTGAAGCAAACCTTAATAGAATGGAAGAAAGGAATAGATAAATCTACAATTATAGTGGGAGATTTTAATACGCCACCTTTGAAAAGGGACTGAACAACCAGAAAGAAACTCAACAAAGTTAAAGAGGGACTAAACAACACAATCAACCAACTTGACCTCATAGATGTGTACAGAGCATTCAACCCAACTTCTCTAGTGCACATGGAACATTCTTCAGAATTGACCATGTGTTAGGTCACAAAACAAGCCTCCATAAATTTACAAACATCAAAATACTACAAAGCATCTTTTCAGCTATAAAACTAGAAATCAACAATAAGAAGACAAAGGAAATAAAGTCGAATACATGGAAACTGAAACACACCCTGCTGAAAAGTGACTGGGATAAAGAAGAAATTAAACATGAATTCACAAAATTCCTAGAAACAAACGAGAATGAAAACAAAACATACCAAAATCTTTGGGACACGGTGAAAGCAGTGCTGAGAGGACAATTTATTGCGATAAATGCACACATCCAAAAAGAGGAAAGAACCAAAATTAAAATATTAACACAGCATCTCCAACAATTAGAAACAGACCGACAGAGGGAATCTACAGTCATCAAAAGAAAAGAAATAATAAAGATCAGAGCAGAAATAAAGAAGATGGAAAACAAAAACTATAGAAAGAATCAACAGGACAAGAAGCTGGTTCTTTGAAAGGATTAATATAATTGACAAACCATTGGCAAAACTACCGAAAGAAAAGAGGGAGCTCTCACAAATAACTGGCATTAGAAACCACATGGGCGATGTTACAATTGAATCAAAGGAAATCAAAAGGATAATAAGAGAATACTATGAAGAGTTGTACTCCAACAAATTCAAAAACTTAGAAGAGATAGATACATTTTTAGAAAAACACGACCTACCAAAACTTACTCAGAGTGAAGCAGAAAAGTTGAACAGACCCATAACAAAAGAAGAAATTGATCAGCTCATCAAAAGACTCCCAACTAAAAGAAGTCCAGGCCCAGATGGCTTTACAGGTGAGTTCCGCCAAACATTCAGGGAATCACTGTCACCAATTCTACTCAAATTATTCCAGAATATAAAAGAGGATGGAAAACTTCCTAATACATTTTATGAAGCAAGCATAATCCTCATACCAAAACCAGGGAAGGACGTCACTGAGAAAGAAAATTATATACCAATATCCCTCATGAACATAGACGCAAAAATTCTCAACAAAATCCTAGCCAACAGAATCCAGCAGCACATCAAAAAGATACATCATGACTAAGTGGGTTTCATAAAAGTGATGCAAGAATGGTTCAACATTAGAAAAACAATCAATGTAATCCAAACATAAAAAGAAAAATGGAAAGAGCCACATGATCATATCGATTGATGCAGACAAGGCATTTAACAAAATCCAACATCCATTCCTGATAAAAACACTCAACAAAGTAGGAAATGAAGGGAAATCCCTCAACATAATCAAGAGCGTATATACAAAATCAATAGCCTACATACTCTAAATGGAGAGAAACTGAAAGCCTTTCCTCTGCGAACAGAAACCATACAAGGATGCCCTTTGTCACCACTCCTATTCAATATTGTTTGGGAAGTGTTAGCCAGAGCTATACGGCATGATACAGAAATTAAAGGCATCCAAATTGGCAAAGAGAAAGTAAAACTGTCTCTATTTGGCAAAAGGAGGGGAGTGATTGATTTTGCAGTCCAGGAGCGGAGGTCCCTGGGACCATCAAGTGAAAAGAGCGGAGAGCGTGACTCTGCCCAGAGACAGTGATGCCAGGAATGGAGACAGAGACAGTGACATGGACAGATGGAGTGCCTGAGGACACTGAACTCAGAGAGAGAGGGGGGCTGTGTGCTGATGGCCAGGGTGGGAGGCAGTGGCTGTGGGTTGTATCCTTTGGCTATTTGATGATGTGTGGAGGAGACTGTAATCATTGCAATGAAGCAAAATACAATAGGATGAATGTAAAACTGATGTTTTCCCACGCAAACCCACATAATTCACAAGAAAAACGTAAA
>NW_006408665.1:2344677-2356531 GCF_000296735.1 Chrysochloris asiatica | reverse complement strand
ATTACTCAATATATATATATTGAGTAAACTTGTCAATAACTTTGATGAAGTCCAAATAAAGACTACTATAATTTTCTAATCCCAAGGTCCTCAATTTTATTCTGGCTTTTTACACTGACAGATAATGGTCAGATAAATGACATGTTCCCCTAGGCATACTCAAGTTTTTATGAAATTCCCAGAAGCACAAATAAAATTTTACCTCTTTCTTTCCCGCTGAAGAAATCAGAAATCAGAAATCACAGTGAGTTACAGATGTAGCACGAATTCTGTCTGGTGAAAGCTGAAGCTAACCAATGGAGTGGTCATTCCCACCTCCACAACATTAGTCCAATATGATTCTCTGGAGAGTTCACCTTCTCCTGATGCTGATTCTAGCATGGTACTTCATTTTTTCTGACCCAGTTTCCTAGTGTCTTTAGGAACAACAACAACAACAACAAAACTATATGGTGAAACTCATTCAATTAATGCAAGAAAACACTAAAATAGCAGTACAGCAGCCTTTAACTTGGAGAACTGGATAGTTCACTGAAATAATCATACTATGCATACACAGCAATGCATTCCCCCACTGCCCTAGTTGGCAGCCTCTGAAGTTCTAGAATTGCCTGAGGTAACTAACACTGCTATGGACTCTGTCATGAATGAAGCAGAGATCAGTGAGCCAGACACTACCATATCACAACATACTAGTTGTAGGATCATGAAAGCAAGTGAGGCAGAAAAAATATGTGTTCGTTCTTCTACAGGGAGATCGCCATAATTACTTGGTGCTAAGCAAGATTCTCACTGTGCCAAAAGGAAATGGTTAATGTTCAACCATTTCAAGAGGTAGCATATGATCAAGTGCCAATTATACTGAAGGAGGAAGTTCAAGGTGCATTGAAGGATTAGGCAAAGAACAAGGCATCAGGAAGTGATGGAATAAAAATTAAAATCTTTCAAGAAAGTGAGGCGGCACTGGAGGCATTCAATCATCTCTGCCAAGAAAGTTGGAAGACCACTATCTGGCTGACTGGAAGAGATCCATATTTGTGCCCATTCCAAAGAGAGGTGACCCAATGGAATGTGGAAATCATCAGTCTCTTTGATATCCCAAGGGAGTAAAGTTTTACTAAAGGTAATACAGAAACAGTTGCAACCATACATTGACAGAGAACTTCCAGAGATTCAAGCATATTCAGAAGAGGCCGTGGAACAAGGGATATCATTGTTGATGTCTGATGGATCTTGGCTGAAAGCTGAGAATATCAGAAAGATGTTTACCTGTGCTTGATTGGCTGTGCAAAGGCTTTCAATTGTGTGGATCATGACAAGCTATGGACAACATTGTGAAGTATGAGTATTCCAGAACACTTAATTGTGCTCTTGAGGAACCTGGACCTGGACCAAGAGGCAGCTGTTGGAACAGAACATGCGAACACTGAATGGTTTAAAATTAAGAAAGGTATGAGACAGGGTTGTATTCTTTCACCATGCTTATTCAACCTGTATGCTGAACAAATAATCCGAGAAGCTGGGTTCTATGAAGGAAAACGTGGCATCAGGATTGGAGGAAGACTCATTAACAACCTGTGATGTGCAGATGATTCAACCTTGCTTGCTGAAAGTGAAGAGGACTTAAAATATTTACTGATGAAGATCAGTATGGATTACATCTCAATGTCAAGAAAACAAAAATCCTCACCACTGGACCAATAAACAACAGTCTTATCAATGGAGAAAAGTTTGAAGTTGTCAAGGACTTTGTTCTTCTTGGTTCAACTATCAACAATCATGAAAGCAGCAGTCAAGACATCAAACGATGTATTGCATTAAGCAAATCTGCTGCACAAGACATTTTTAAAGTGTTGAAGAGCAAAGATGTCAGCTTGAGGACTAAGGTGTGCCTGACCCAAGCCATGGTATTTTCAAAAACCTCATATGCATGTGAAAGCTGGACAGTGAATACGGGAAATCATAGAAGAATTGATGCCTTTGAGTTATGGTTTTGGAGGAGAATATTGAAAGTGCCATGTGCTGCCTAAAGAACCAATAGATCCATTTTGAAAGAAGCACAGCCAGAGTACTCCTTAGAGGCCAGGATGACCAAACTTTGTCTCTCATACTTAAGACATATTGTCAGGATGGACCAGTCTCTGGGGAAGGATATCATGTTTGGTAAGGTGGAGGGTCAGAAAAAAACAGAAAGACCCCCAACGAGATGGATTGGCCAAGTGGCAGCATCGATGGACTTAAGCGTGGCAATAGTAGTGAGATTGGCTCAGGATCAGGCAGTGTTTTGCTGAGTTAGTACCAACTCAATGGCACCTAATAACAACAAGCAAGATTCTTAAAAAGAAACAAAAAACAAAAAACACCTAGATATTGGATTCCCTGAGAGAGTGGGTGCACAGAACTAGGAACTCTGCAGACTGTTGTAGTTACGAATTGGGCTGCTAATCTCATGGTCAGCAGTTCGGAACTACCAGCTGTTCCATGGTAGAAAGATGAGGCTTTCTGCTCCTGTACAGATTTACAGCCTCTGAAACCCTGTACAGGGTCACTATGAGTAAGAACCGACTCCACCGCACATAACAACAGCATTACCAATATGTCATGGTTTGTGGGCTAAAAGTCTACCTATACACTGGCAATCAGATTGTTGTTGTTAAGTGCTGTCATGTCGGTTCCAATCCATAGTGCCCTGTATAGGATTTCTGAGGAGCAACTAGTAAGCTTGAAATGCTGACCTTGTGGTTCAAACCAACTTTGCAGTCCAGCACATTAACTCTCAGTGCCACACCAGGACTCTGGCAATCAGATTAGCAGCTACAAATGTTTAGAGGAACACAGAAGAAAACCACCAGAGCTGTCCAGGCAGTGAGACTGATAGTAGGGTCTTTAGATCAATAAATTCAGAAATAAAAGCAAAAATTAAAGAGTATACTAAAAGGGAAAAAAAATTAAAGAGGTACTTTAATCTACAAATTTATGAGATAGTGGGACATTATGGTTACCGATATAAGAAAGACATTGTTCGATGCCTCCTCAAATCCACTTCCACCTCCTATTTCCTTGTAAACCAAAACCAGCCTACTGCAGTTAAGTCCATTCTGATTTACAGTGTGCCTATAGGACAGAATGGAGTTATGGCTCAGGTATTGGGCTGGTAACTGCAAGTTCAGAAACATAAACTCACCAGAAGTTCCTTGAGGCTGTCTACTTCCATAAAGATTTACAGCCTTAGAAACGGTATATAGCATCACTATTAGTCAGAACCAACTTGATCCAGTAGGTGGGTTAGGACACAGTAGAAGTGCCTCCATAGGGTTTCCAAGGTTGTAAATCTTAATAGAAACAGACTGCCATATTTGTCCCTCACAGAATGCCTGGAGGGTTTGAACTGCTGACCTTTTGGTTAGCAACTGAGCACTTTTAACCACTGAAACACAAGGACTCTCTAATTCCTTGTAAAAGAATCTTGGATTTTTAAGCTGGATACATTATTATATAGCTAAAAAAAAAGTACATTTTCCTGATTCCCTTTTAGTCAGGCAAGGTCATAACTAAGTCCTGGCCAAAGAGCTTTATAAATAAATGGATTGTAATTTTAGGACCTCTTCCTGTAAGAGAGAGGACACATTTCTTCTCTGACCTTCCTCCATCTTGCTTCCTGGAGCCATTTTGGACTGTGAGCTTCTCTTGAAGATGGAAGTTACACACAAATCTAAAAGAAGTGTCGTTTCCTGACACTGTTTTCATATTACAAGTTTCTTTTGTATGATAATGGTATAAACTATCTTATTCTAGATTTTTTTTAAATGTCATTATTTCTTGCAGCCAAACCCTGTTCTAACAGATATCAGAATAACCCTCAAATATTGGTGCTGTTATTAGCTACAAGGCACTTTAATTGCAATTCCCTTCTGATTGCCACATATCTGTGTGTTTTCATAAAACCACAGCTGAGAAGTTTGCTTCTGGAAAACCTGCTAGTAGGTCCAAATCATCATTACCGTCTCTTCCAAGTGCTGGCAAACAACCCCAACTCAATCCCACTGTTTGACTGCCTGACCTTATCTCAGGGGTCCCAGGCCAGTTAGCTCAGGACTCAGTTTTACAGAGTCACAAACATAGATACTTAACCTTTACTTCAAATGAGATAGTAGATAAAGTCATTGTGGAATTTCTGGTGTTAAAAAACAAACAAAAACGTTTCCCTGACAAAACCATTTAAAGTGAAGCCTGTTTTAGAAAACCTCCATTTTCAATATTACTCAGAGTTCAATGAAGACCTTACTTACTGCCAACAGCCTTCCACCAGAAGTGCTACCAAAGCTTGTCTTGAGATTCATATTCACTCCTTTTCCCCAACCATCTCCAGAACACAGTCCTGAAGAGAGGGGTATAAGCACTGGGTTACTAGAAAAAAATCAGGGTCTGATTATTTAAGCTAATGTGCTGAGAAGAAGGAGGGGAATAGTGAATTGCTGTATTGTGTATCCACTCCATACATCTGAACAGAGGAGTAGGTGAGGTAGGCTCCATGCCTCTGGTGGAATTTAAGGTGAGTAGAAAGAGGCTACATCAGAAGAGGGTCATGATTGGACCACAGCCTTACATAGGTTCTGTACCAGGACGCTCAATTCCATCAGCCCTTGCTGGAGATGTTTCTTGCTCAGTCGCCTTGTGGGGACAGAGAGTGGGAATCAACTTCAGTTGCTTTGTTCTCCTCTCTGGAAAGAGGTTTCAGAGAAATGAGAGCCCAGTTGTTTTTGTAGGGGAAAGACACTGTGAGATCACTGTAGACTGTGGATGAGTCACTCCTCCAGTTCCCCAAACCTCATTCATAACTTTCTGGGTATAGTCACTGTCAGCCAGATGTCAGAGCCAGGTGTGCCAGGTGGCCATTCCTATCACCCAGCTCAGGGATTGATATAATCCAAATGACTGTCAACCCATAGGAATATCCCATGTAAAGAAAAGTTTGTCCTTTACTGAGTTAGAGCTAATAACAGTTTCCCTTAATAACACAGTCAGTTCTGTCATTTATGAATTTATCTAAAATTTTAAAACGGCAGGAATGGTTTCAGTTTGTTTCCTCTTGGAATGACAATTTTCATACTTGTCTTATCAATAATGAAGAGGGGCTGTTAGTTGTACTAATTTGTTCTAAAATGACAGCTTTTTCAAGCTTAAATAATGAAACCTTTTTAATGAGATCAGCTCTCAGGTCACCATACCTACCCATGACCAGTATTATTATTTAATGTGAAGTAGAGTCATTGCTCATCTGGGACAAAAGGGATTGAACTGTATGCATTCTTCTCCACCTTTGCAGCAACTTGGTGAGACTTTGCTTGGACCCTGGACTCAGCTGAATGAAACTGTGGGTCTGTCTCAACTAAAGAGAAATCCTTTGTGAGAAATCCTTTGATATCACCTTCAAAAAATAAAGAAAAGCTGTTTGTTTTCTTCACCAGTGTCACCCAAGCACTCACCTGGATACCTGATCTGTTTCCACAGCAAAAATTAAATTATAAATCTTCAAATCCAGAAGCAAGATTTCTTTATTCAACTTAAGTAAAAGCTGAAAGGCCATTTCTGAGTCACTCTGACAACAGGGTAGGTAGAATTGAAGTCTGTCCTCTCTGACTCTTCCCATGGCGTTGCTTTCTAGGAAATTGTACAGTCATATAATTTTGTCAGGAAATGCCTAAACCCAAACAGATAAAATACTGCATCCAGAAAGGAGAGAATAACATTAGAACAAATGGAAATATTTCTAAAGGGTTTCTGTGTACTAAGGGAAAGAGAGAAGTTGTGGAATGACATCAAGGACATCATACATGAAGAAACTAAAAGCTCATTAAAAAGACAAAGAAAATAGGAAAGACCAAAATGGATGTCAGAAGAAACTCCGATGCCTGCCCTAGAATGTAGAGATGCTAAAGCAAAAAGAAGAAATGATTAAGTAAAAGAACTTATGGAAGATTTCAAAGGGCAGCTCGAGAAGAGACAAAGTAAAGTATTATACTTAAATATGCAAAGATCTGAAACTAGAAAACCATAATGGGAAAACATGCTTGCATTTCTCAAACTGAATGAATTGAAGGAAAATTTCAAATCGTCACTTGCATTATTGAAAAGTCCTTGTGTGGCGCTATGGGTTAATGCACCAGACTGCAAAGCCATTTGAACTGCAAGGTCGGTAATCCAAGCTCACCAGCTGCTCCTTGGAAACCTTATACAGGATCACTATAGGTTGGAACTAACTCGATGGAACTTAACAATAACAATGGTCAAACTATTGGACTATACAAGAAGCATCAAAAAAAAAAAAAAAAGATGGAAGGAACACACAGTCACCGTCTCAGAAGATTTGGTCAATGTTCAACTATCTCAGGAGGTTGCACATGACCAAAAACCATTGCGTATGATCATGGACTAACAATATTGACAGACATAGTCCAAGCTACACTCAATGCATTAGAAAAATATGAGTCTACAGAAATTTATGAAACACAAATTGAAATGTTTCAACAAACAGATGCAGTGTTGGAGGTACTCACTCGTTTTTGCCAAGACATTTTACTCACTTGTCTTTGCCAAGAAATTTGGAGAACAGCCAAGTGGCCAGCCTACTGAAAGAGATCCATATTTGTGACCATTCCAAAGAAAATTAATCCAACAGAATATGGAAATTATTAAACAATATAGTTAATATTACAGAAGAGCAAAATTTTGCTGAAGGTCACTCAAAACCAGTTGTGACAATACGCTGGCAGGTAATTGTCAGAAATTCAAGCTGGATGCAGAAGAGGGCATATGACAAGTGATATATAGCATGGTGATATCAAATGAATCTTGACTGAAAACAGAGAATACCACAATAATATTTTCCAGTGTTTTATTGACTCTGCAAAGACTTTTCACTCTATGCATCCTAACAAACTATGGATAACATTGTGAAGAATGGGAAATATGCACATGAACAACTCATACATAGATAAAGAGGCAATCATTTGAACAGAACAAGGGGATACTGCATGGCTTAAAATCAGAAGAGGTGTGCATCAGAGTTGTATCCTTTCATCATACTTATTCAGTCTACATGCTAAGCAAATAATACAAGAAGCTTCACTATATGAAGACTGTGGCATCAGAATTGGAGAAACACTCATTAACAACCTACCATATGGAAATGACATATTTTGCTGAAAGGGAAAATGACTTGAAGAACTTACTATAGCCTTCAATATAGAGGGAAAAAATCCTCACATTTGGACCAATGAACAACACCATGATAAACAAGAAACAATTGAGGTTTTCAAGGATTTCATTTTACTTGAGCCCACAATCAATGCCCATGGAAACAGCAATCAAGAAATCAAATAACATATTACACTGGGAGATTCCATTGCAGAAAAACTCTTTATAAAGTGTTAAAAACAAAGGTGTCACTTTGAAGGTCCAAGTCATAGTATTTTCAGTCACCTCATATGCATGTGAAAACTGAACCATGAAAAGAGAAAACTGAAGAAAAGTTGATGCATTTGAATTATGGTGTGGCTGAAGAATACTCAACATACCATGAACTGTCAGAAGAATGAACAAGTACAGTCAGAATGCTTTTTTAGAAGAGAAGATAGCAAGACTTTCTCACATACTTTGGAGATGTTAACAAGAGATGGTACATAGAGAAGGACTGTCTCTACTTGCTTGGTAAAGTTGAGGGTCAGTGAAGAAGAGAAAAAACCTCCACAAAACTGATTGACACAGTAGTCACAAGAATGGGCTGAAACATAAGAATGATTTCACCATACATCCATAATTTTCTATCTAAGAGTGTGAGTCAAAAAGATCTGCTCTCTGACTGTAGAATTTATTTTCATTAACTTTTGCAAAAGACAAATACATAATTTTTTGACATATTCTCCTTGCTTTTCAATACTTTGTCCACCTGTCAACAAGCTTTTGTATTCCCCTATTTAAAAAATGTTTTAGGCTAAGCTGAGAGTCATGAATGCACTGCTGTTTTCACTTCTTCATCAGAGGTGAATCTTCATCCTCAGAGGGCTGCTTTCAGGGAGCCAAACAAGTAAATAATGAAGAAAGAGCAGGACTAGAAGGAGGAGGCTTTACCACCTCAAAATGAAGTTTTTGCAGAGTGTCAACAGTGTGGGCAGAGGTGTGCAAGCAAACATGTATTGTGTCTGCAAGGTCACACCCTTAGATAACAGTCCTCTGCATTTAATCCGAAATTTAGTCTTCAGATCTTCAGTGAGCATCTCACTGTAACAAGCACTGTTGATTGTTGAACATTTTTTTCTGATAGTGTTCCAATATAGGCTCTTGAGAATCCTAGAAAACTGTAAGCATCAATTTCCAGCTGATGTTAGACCTTTGAATTTTTTCTTAGTCGGCAATTGAGAATGTTTCCATTCCATACTCTGCTGTTTACTCAGGCTTGTAGTGATGAATCTACATCTCTTCACCAGTAACTATTATTTAATGAAACTTTTGCCTTCCTTTGAGTATCTGTCCAAATTTTGTTTGCTGATGATGTCCAAACACTTTTGTTTATAGTCTTCCATGAGTTGTTTAGGTATCCACCTCACACAAACTTTTCAAAAGCCAAATCTGCAATGTTTTATTTCATATGCAGAGACAAGGCTGATATACAAATGATTTGCCACATAATCCACTATCACTTGTCTATTCGACAGAATCATTTCACATACATGCTCAATGTTGTTATCAAATATGGATGCTGACAGACTTTTTAATATAACCAGAGTGCGGATGATTTTTGACTCCCCCTTGTATATTTAGCATCTGGAAAACACCACTTGTACTGCAACTTCTATTAAAGCATCTTTCAATGTAAACTTAAAGTAACTGATTCACAGAAGTCCCCAGGTTGCAATTTCATTTTGAACATTAGAAAGACACCCTCACTTCTCAAATAAAGAAATTTCCTTCAAAAAAAAAAAATAAGGAAACCTGTCAAAGAATAATTGGAATAAATTGGTTTGAAAAGTGGGGAAAGAGCACATACAAATGGTCTGAAAATTCTAGGTTCTCCAGTGTGTCTCTGGCTCCAATGACTAGGCACCCATTTGGTAAAATCCTGTTGGTTCTCGCTTTGTCTTTTAACTGAAGTACAACCATAAGATGAGTGATTAGGGAGGTGTTAAGTGGGAAGCTGCTGCCAAGCTTCACAAATGAGTTTGTAGTTAATGCCAACGCCAGGTTGCTTTCCAGATGCTTTCAAATATATGAAGGACACTCCTTGAATGACGAGCTTTTAACCTTGCAGCTGGTCATTTATTTTTCTGATTAGGACATGCCACAGTCTAAAATTCTAGGTGGTTGTTCACCGCAGGCTATAATGGCCTCTTGTTTGCTAATCTCTAAACTGTGCTGTGTGTTCCCGGCTCATTACTGTGTATGATCCTGCCTCTGAGTGCCAAACAATTGTGGATAATCACTTGTGATCCTTCTCTCTTTGTTGCTGATAGAAAAAGCACAGATTATTTTAAATTCTAGCATTTCCCTGAGGGAAGCAAGAATTGTGTGTGTATGTGTTTGAGAGCAAACTTGGAAGCAGGAAATTCCAAAACACACAGTAAATCCATTCAATAAAATCTGCTTTCCAAAACAAAACAAAGAATGATGAAAACCCAGATAAAAACTCTACTCCTCAGAAATATTT
This sequence comes from Chrysochloris asiatica, assembly GCF_000296735.1. Classification (NCBI taxonomy): domain Eukaryota; kingdom Metazoa; phylum Chordata; class Mammalia; order Afrosoricida; family Chrysochloridae; genus Chrysochloris; species Chrysochloris asiatica. The sequence goes on along the minus strand of NW_006408665.1, from coordinate 2,346,828 downwards.
TATGTTAACAAATCGAAGCCTAGGTGCCACACACTCCTACTTTAAAGCTAAGCATTTCATTTGTTGCATTTATAATTTGCTTAATTTCTATCCTCCATACTCCTCACCCCTCCCCTGTGAACTTTAATAAAATCAGGGATTGTAGTTAAATCCCCAATGGTACATATTTTCAGAATTGGGAAAAATCCTTTTATTATAATAGTCTCTAAACAATTGTTTCATTCTCTCAATGAGTGAAAGCCATGATTTCTAAGCCTACAATAGTACATAATATGGTAAATCAGCTTAATATATTTACCATAATAAATCTATATTAAGAAAAAAAAAAAAAAAAAGCTTATTTCCCCTATTCAAAAAGGGAGAGGGAAAAACCTTCTGGGTATTTCAGGGAGACTGAGAAAGTTATACCACAGAGTTCTAGGATTTTAAATTATTTATTTATTTTTTGCTTCAAAGCCTTAAAACAGAACATGAGAAAACTGAAGAGTCTTGGACAAATGGCAGACTCATGAGTATCCTGCTGGGAGTGAAATCTCAGCCTGGTTTTATAGTTATACATTATATCCAGAAGTTTAAATTTTTAAAACCAGCAAACAACTAACTTTGGTTTGAAATGGTGGGCCAGAGAGCATAAGATAAAAGGCGAATGCACTTTCTTCCATGACAACATTAAATCCCAGTGTTCGCTGTACTTGTCATAACAACTATTTTTTACATAAAATGTATATTATTTTAGTCAAATATTGGCATCAGGAATATGGTACAACTGAAAAATATTATGGATTTCCTTCATAAAACTGCCTTGTGGTTAAAGAAGAGAGAGGGCAGGTTCCAGATCAGGGGAGAGATGTCCCAGTAAGATGGGGGGGGGGCTTCCAAGAAGGCTCCACTGTCCCAATTTGCTTCTCCAATTTCCCATTTTCCTAAGTCATTACCCACCTGGGCCAGGAACCAGATGGAGGAGAGAGCAGAAATGTGACAGCCACCAAGACAATGGTACAAGCTGCTGACAAGAAATGGGAAATCCTTATAGTTGAGAATAAGATATTTGATTTCAGGGAAACTCATATCTTGGAGCCATAGAGTTCTAAACAAATCTCTCTCATTTTTATTTCAGAAGATTTAAAGAGATAGTGTTGAAAGAATTGTAATTTTTGCACCTGGAAAAAGTTCAAACAATATAAGCATGAACGGTGAAGCTTAAAACCCTTTTTCTCCCAGGCACCAGTCCCTTAATTCCTTCCAAATCCAAACCTGATACCAGGTTTTATACATATATAAGCATATTATTTTTTCTTTAATTTTACTCAAATAGTAGAATGGTTCTTTAGTGCATACTGTTCTGCATCTGGGTTTCTTCACTTAGCACACCTTGAAAAAGACTCCATATCAAGTTTATTCTTTTTAATGCCTACATGCCTACATTTCTATGAGTTCATATTTTCATGGTTTCAAGTATTTGCCCCTGTAAATCATGTTTCAACAGACATCCTTGTGTTCTTGTCTTCATTGCCAGAGCCACTATGGCAACCATTACCTTGCATTTTAATCCTTTTCTGCTTTCCAATCCTCCACATTCCTGCCAGAGTAATCTATCTAAATGGCAAGATTTTCTTGTCACAGCCCTGGTTTAATTTATCAAGTTTTCCCATCACCTAGAGAATACATCCAAATTCCTCAGCAGGCCTAAAGCCTTCCATGGGGACTCCTGTCTACTTTTTAGCCTCATCTGCTACCACTCCCAACAAACAACTAACATTTCACCCATGCTGAAACAACAGTTCTTAAAATGTTTCCAGCTTGTTCATGTTTCCATTTCCTTAGCAGCATATATCTTATTTTTTCTAAGAATTTATTGGCTGTACCAGGGTTGATGTTGGAATCTACTTAGTTCTAAACCTGGATCCTCCAAGGAAGCCATATTTAACTGCTTGATGCCCTCTTAGTTTCCACCAGTTGATTCCAGATGATTCTTACCCCAAACATTAGAAAAACATACCTGCAACTTTTTGTATGAGATGGGCAGGCATTGATCCATTACTAATATCTACTTCCTAACAGACCTTTGAACCTGTTAGACACCTGAAACCTTTAAGACACTACAGGGGCATGAAAACAAGATGGCGGATCGGGTGGCAGTGTAGTGACGAG